>NW_027362770.1:201193862-201766362 GCF_046119375.1 Phyllobates terribilis | reverse complement strand
TTAATGAGCTCCTGGATCCTGGATGAAGGTATTTTTGACCATTCCTCTTTACAAAACAATTCCAGTTCAGTTAAGTTTGATGGTCGCCCCCGAGCATGGACAGCCCTCTTCAAATGATCCCACAGATGCTCAATGATATTCAGGTCTGGGGACTGGGATGGCCATTCCAGAACATTGTAATTGTTCCTCTGCATGAATGCCTGAGTAGATTTGGAGCGGTGTTTTGGATCATTGTCTTGCTGAAAGATCCATCCACTGCGTAACTTCAACTTTATCACTGATTCTTGAACACTATTGCCAAGAATCTGCTGATACTGAGTGGAATCCATGCGTCCCTCAACTTTAACAAGATTCCCAGTGCCGGCATTGACCACACAGCCCCAAAGCATGATGGAACCTCCACCAAATTTTACTGTGGGTAGCAAGTGTTTTTCTTGGAATGCTGTGTTTTTTTGCCACCATGCATAACGCCTTTTTGTATGACCAAACAACTCAATCTTGGTTTCATCAGTCCACAGGACCTTCTTCCAAAAAGAAATAGGCTTCTTCAAATGTGCTTTTGCATACCTCAGCCGACTCTGTTTGTGCGTACTTGCAGAAACGGCTTCTTTCGCATCACTCTCCCATACAGCTTCTCCTTGTGCAAAGTGCGTTGTATAGTTGACCGATGCACAGTGACACCATCTGCAGCAAGTTGATGCTGCAGCTCTCTGGAGGTGGTCTGAGGATTGTCCTTGACTGATCTCACCATTCTTCTTCTCTGCCTTTCTGATGTTTTTCTTGTCCTGACACTTCTGGCCTTAACAAGAACTGTCCCTATGTTCTTCCATTTCCTTACTATGTTCCTCACAGTGGAAACTGACAGGTTAAATCTCTGAGACAGCTTTTTGTATCCTTCCCCTGAACAACTATGTTGAATAATCTTTGTTTTCAGATCATTTGACAGTTGTTTTGAGGAGCCCATGATGCCACTCTTCAGAGGAGATTCAAACAGGAGAACAACTTGCAAGTGGCCACTTTAAGTAGCTTTTCTCATGATTGTATACACCTGGCTATAAAGTTCAAAGCTCAATGAGGTTACAAAACCAAAAAAAGTGCTTTAGTAAGTCAGTAAAAAGTAGGCAGGAGTATTTAAAACAAGAAAATGATAAGGGTGCCCATACTTATGCACCGGTCAAATTTTGTTTGAATGCAGATTGCACATTTTCTGTTAGCACAATAAACCTCATTTCAAGGCAGAAACATTACTGTGTCCAACAGTTATTACATATATCAAACTGAAATAGCTGTTGCAAAAACACCAATTTTTATAAAACATTAAGCTTAAGATTAATAGGGGTGCCCAAACTTTTTCATATGACTGTATACAGGTACACACACACACGTATACCTAATACCCGGAGGTATACAGGTACACACACACACACGTATACCTAATACCCGGAGGTATACAGGTACACACACACCTAATACCCGGAGGTATACAGGTACACACACACACGTATATCTAATACCCGGAGGTATACAGGTACACACACACGTATACCTAATACCCGGAGGTATACAGGTACACACACACACACACGTATACCTAATACCCAGAGGTATACAGGTACACACACACACGTATACCTAATACCCGGAGGTATACAGGTACACAACACACACACGTATACCTAATACCCAGAGGTATACAGGTACACACACACGTATACCTAATACCCGGAGGTATACAGGTACACACACACACACACGTATATCTAATACCCGGAGGTATACAGGTACACACACACACGTATACCTAATACCCGGAGGTATACAGGTACACACACACACACGTATACCTAATACCCGGAGGTATACAGGTACACACACACACACGTATACCTAATACCCGGAGGTATACAGGTACACACACACACACGTATACCTAATACCCGGAGGTATACAGGTGCACACACACACACGTATACCTAATACCCGGAGGTATACAGGTACACACACACACACACGTATACCTAATACCCGGAGGTATACAGGTACACACACACGTATACCTAATACCCGGAGGTATACAGGTACACACACACACACACGTATATCTAATACCCGGAGGTATACAGGTACACACACACACGTATACCTAATACCCGGAGGTATACAGGTACACACACACACACGTATACCTAATACCCGGAGGTATACAGGTACACACACACCTAATACCCGGAGGTATACAGGTACACACACACACCTATATCTAATACCCGGAGGTATACAGGTACACACACACACCTATATCTAATACCCGGAGGTATACAGGTACACACACACACACGTATACCTAATACCCGGAGGTATACAGGTACACACACACACGTATATCTAATACCCGGAGGTATACAGGTACACACACACGTATACCTAATACCCGGAGGTATACAGGTACACACACACGTATATCTAATACCCGGAGGTATACAGGTACACACACACACGTATACCTAATACCCGGAGGTATACAGGTACACACACACGTATACCTAATACTCGGCAGCGCTGTACAGAGTGCAGGAGCGGCGGTCCGGGTGACAGGCTATGGGGGGTCGGACGCCCCAGATCAGCCACTCATCACCCGTCCTCGGTCTCCGCGACAACTTGTTTTCATTGGACACCGAGATCCAAACGGACTAGACTGATCCGATCTGTGAGTGGAGGATTCCTGTCATGTGATCAGGACGGTGCTGGGCTGTGATTGGCTGCTCCGCTCTTTGCCCGGTCACGTAGTGGAGGGTCCAGAAACACACTTTGGACCAGGATACGATGGCGGCGGAGCGCAGGACGCGGCATGTGGCGGCGCTGGTTCTGGCCCGGGGCGGCAGTAAGGGGATTCCGCTGAAGAACATCAGGAAGCTAGCGGGGAAACCGCTGATAGCCTGGGTGCTGCGGGCGGTGCTGGACAGCGGAGCCTTCGACAGGTGACTATACAGACCTCCACAGTGTGACCCCCTCACCATAGAGAGTGCGGGACCTCCACAGTGTGACCCCTCACTATGCAGACAGCGCGCCCTCCACAGTGTGACCCCTCACCATAGAGACGATGAGACCTCGACAGTGTGACCCCTTGCCATAGAGACGATGAGACCTTGACAGTGTGACCCCTCGCCATAGAGACGATGAGACCTTGACAGTGTGACCCCTCGCCATAGAGACGATGAGACCTCGACAGTGTGACCCCCTCACCATAGAGACGATGAGACCTCGACAGTGTGACCCCCTCACCATAGAGACGATGAGACCTCGACAGTGTGACCCCCTCACCATAGAGACGATGAGACCTCGACAGTGTGACCCCTCGCCATAGAGACGATGAGACCTCGACAGTGTGACCCCTCGCCATAGAGACGATGAGACCTCGACAGTGTGACCCCCTCACCATAGAGACGATGAGACCTCGACAGTGTGACCCCCTCCCCATGGAGACTGCATGACCTCCACAGTGTGACCCCTCACCATGGAGACTGCGTGACCTCCACAGTGTGACCCCTCACCATGGAGACTGCGTGACCTCCACAGTGTGACCCCTCACCATGGAGACTGCGTGACCTCCACAGTGTGACCCCTCACCATGCAGACAGCGCGCCCTCCACAGTGTGACCCCTCACCATGGAGACTGCGGGACCTCCACAGTGTGACCCCTCACCATGGAGACTGCGGGACCTCCACAGTGTGACCCCTCACCATGGAGACAGCGTGCCCTCAACAGTGTGACCCCCTCACCATAGAGACAACGAGACCTCGACAGTGTGACCCCCTCACCATAGAGACAACGAGACCTCGACAGTGTGACCCCTCACCATAGAGACGACGAGACCTCTACAGTGTGACCCCTCACCACGGAGAGGACGGGCCCTCCACAGTGTGACCCATCACCATGGAGACTGCAGGACCTCGACAGTGTGACCCCTCACCATAGAGACGACGAGACCTCGACAGTGTGACCCCTCCCCATGGAGACGGCGGGACCACCACAGTGTGACCCCTCACCATAGAGACGACGAGACCTCTACAGTGTGACCCCTCACGATAGAGAGGACGGGCCCTCCAGAGTGTGACCCTTCACCATGGAGACAGCGTGCCCTCAACAGTGTGACCCCCTCACCATAGAGACAACGAGACCTCGACAATGTGACCCCTCACCATAGAGACGACGAGACCTCTACAGTGTGACCCCTCACCACGGAGAGGACGGGCCATCCACAGTGTGACCCCTCACCATAGAGACGACGAGACCTCTACAGTGTGACCCCTCACCATGGAGAGGACGGGCCCTCCAGAGTGTGACCCCTCACCATAGAGACGACGAGACCTCTACAGTGTGACCCCTCACCATGGAGAGGACGGGCCCTCCAGAGTGTGACCCTTCACCATGGAGACGACGGGACCATCGCAGTTTGACCCCTCACCATGGAGACGGCGGGCCCTCCACACCATGGAGACGACGGGACCACCACCCACAGTGTGACCCCTCACCTTAGAGACGACGAGACCTCTACAGTGTGACCCGTCACCATAGAGACGACGGGACCACTTCAGTGTGACCCCTCACCATGGAGATGGCAGGCCCTCCACACCATGGAGACGGCGGGACCACGACCCACAGTGTGACCCCTCACCATAGAGACGACGAGACCTCGACAGTGTGACCCCTCACCATGGAGAGGACGGGCCCGTCACCATGGAGATGACGGGACCAACGCAGTGTGACCCCTCACCATGGAGACGGCAGGCCCTCCACAGTGTGACCCCTCACCATAGAGACGGCGGGACCACCACCCACAGTGTGACACCTCACCATAGAGACGACGAGACCTCTATAGTGTGACCCCTCACCATGGAGACGGCGGAACCTCGACAGTGTGACCCCTCACCATGGAGACTGCGAGACCTCGACAGTGTGACCCCTCACCATGGAGACGACGAGACCTCGACAGTGTGACCCCACACCATGGAGACGACGAGACCTCGACAGTGTGACCCCACACCATGGAGACGACGAGACCTCGACAGTGTGACCCCTCACCATGGAGACGACGAGACCTCGACAGTGTGACCCCTCACCATGGAGACGACGAGACCTCGACAGTGTGACCCCTCACCATGGAGACGACGAGACCTCGATAGTGTGACCCCTCACCATGGAGACGCCGAGACCTCGACAGTGTGACCCCCTCACCATGGAGACAACGAGACCTCGACAGTGTGACCCCTCACCATGGAGACGACGGGCCCGTCATCATGGAGATGATGGGACCAACGCAGTGTGACCCCTCACCATAGAGACGGCTGGCCCTCCACAGTGTGACCACTCACCATTGAGACGACGAGACCTCGACAGTGTGACCCCTCACCATGGAGACGGCGGGACCTCGACAGTGTGACCCCTCACCATGGAGACGGCGGGACCTCGACAGTGTGACCCCCTCACCATGGAGACGGCGGGACCACCACAGTGTGACCCCCTCACCGTCGCTGTCTCGCCCTCTGTCGCCCCGACCGTCGCTGTCTCGCCCTCTGTCGCCCCGACCGTCGCTGTCTCGCCCTCTGTCGCCCCGACCGTCGCTGTCTCGCCCTCTGTCGCCCCGACCGTCGCTGTCTCGCCCTCTGTCGCCCCGACCCGCCCCGGAATTTTTAGTTTCTCACTATTTTCCTTTTCTTTCAGCGTCTGGGTTTCTACAGATAACGATGAGATTGAGAAGGTGGCTCTGGATTACGGGGCGCTGGTGCATCGGAGAAGCGCGGAGGTCTCTAAGGACACAACCTCCTCCCTGGAGACCATCCAGGAGTTTGTGCAGCATCACCCAGGTCAGAGGTGCCTGGCGGGGTCACAGCGGACCACCGGGAACCGCCACATTCTGGTGATTAGTGGAGGCTTCCTGTTTCCGCCCCCTCGTTCCATCCTGTTGTTGTGTCCCCCCATGCTTTTGCTGTACGTCGGTCTCTCACTCACTTCTCTTCCGCAGAGGTGGACGTGGTGGGGAACATGCAGGCCACATCCCCGTGCCTCCACCCCGCAGACCTCATCAAGGTGGTGGACATGATCTGCACTCAGGGCTACGACTCTGTTGTCTCGGTCGTCCGTCATCATCTTTTCCGGTGGCGAGAGGTGAAGGCACCAGGTGAGCGAGTGAGAAAATCTTCATTGCTCACCATCCAGTGATAGAAGGGGGCTCGCATGGCTGCTGAACTACAAGTCCCAGCATCCTGACTCATCGGTGTTCTTACCAGAGACCCTGATCATGTTCCACCAGGTGAGGTCACGGTACCAGAGAACCTGATCCCGGAGCACCGTCCGCGTCACCAGGACTGGAGTGGGGAGCTCTTTGAGAACGGATCCCTCTACTTCGCCACCAAAGAGCTGATTGTCCGCGGTATCCCACTGGTGGGTGATTCACCTCCCCTGCGGCCTCCTGTAGGCGTGTTGCCCCTTTCCCCTGCAGCCCCGCTCGCAGGCCTGTTCCCCTCCCCCATGATTGTATCGCTGTGACTCCTGTACCCAGGGGGTGATGTCGCGGTGGCGGCGTTGTTGGCAATGTTTTGATGTGGTGTTTCTTTGCAGGGCGGGAGGGTGGCGTACTATGAGATGAAGCCGGAGCACAGCGTAGACATCGACATCGAACTGGACTGGCCCATTGCACAGCAAAAGGTTAAAAGGTGAGATGAGATCACGCCCCCTAAGACAGGCTCCACCCATCATCCAATCCTCCTGCAACGTGGCGCCCGTCGGGTGCAATGCTGCCCATGTACATGTGTAGCTGGGAGGCACGGCGCCCCTAATGGTGACCTCAGGTAACGCTCAGTCCCGTCTCACTGTCCCAGGTACGGCTATTTCGGTAAGGCGGCGCCCACCGTGGTGAAGCTGCTGATCTGTAACTTCGATGGTTGCCTCACGGACGGCCGCGTCTACCTCAATCAGGAGCAGGAGATGATCTCTTACAGTCTGCGGGATCTGGACGGGATACGGAACTTGCTGGATCGTGGGGTCACAGTGAGTGAGGGGCTCGTCCAGGGGGGTTATCTTAGAACTGGAGACCCAAGCTCCGCTGTTATCAGCCCTGCCGCTGCCGCTCTGCGCCAAAACCAAAGATCCAGGAATCTGAGTGGAGTCAGTAGTGACAGGTCCATCCCATCCTATGTTATATTGGAGGCAGCGAAGGGCAGTGTCTCTGATTGACTGGTCTGACCATCGCTCCCCCCTTCCTCTGCCCTGACTGACTGGTCTGACCATCGCTCCCCCCTTCCTCTGCCCTGACTGACTGGGCTGACCATTGCTTATCCCCCTCCGACTGACCATTGCTTATCCCCCTCCGACTAACTGGGCCGACCATCGCTCCCCCACCCCGACTGACTGGGCCGACCACCGCTCCCCCCACCCCAACTGACTGGGCCGACCACCGCTCCCCCCACCCCAACTGACTGGGCCGACCACCGCTCCCCCCACCCCGACTGACTGGGCCGACCGTCGCTCCCCCCACCCCGACTGACTGGGCCGACCGTCGCTCCCCCCACCCCGACTGACTGGGCCGACCGTCGCTCTCCCCACCCCGACTGACTGTGTCGACCGTCGCTCCCCCCACCCCGACTGACTGTGTCGACCGTCGCTCCCCCCACCCCGACTGACTGTGTCGACCGTCGCTCCCCCCACCCCGACTGACTGGGCCGACCGTCACTCCCCCCACCCCGACTGACTGGGCCGACCGTCACTCCCCCCACCCCGACTGACTGGGCCGACCGTCGCTCCCCCCACCCCGACTGACTGGGCCGACCGTCCCTCCCCCCCACCCCGACTGACTGGGCCGACCGTCGCTCCCCCCACCCCGACTGACTGGGCCGACCATCGCCCTCCCTCCCCTCGGACTGACTGGGCCGACCGTCGCTCCCCCCCTTCTGATTGTTCTTCCTGTCATTCCCGCACTCAGGTCCTGTTAATCTCGGAGAGGATGATCGCCCCCGCGCTGATCTCTGCCCTGAAGCTGCCGTGTAAGATTGAGGTGAACGTCACTGACAAGAGGGAAGCTCTGCAGCGATGGACAAGGGAGATGGGGCTGTCCCTGAGCGAGACCGCCTACATGGGTGAGGAGGAGGGGCTTCTGTAAAGGAGGAGGAGCCCTCATCATGGGGGTGGGGCTTCTGAAGTGGAGAAGGGGCTGTTGTAAAGGGGAGGGGCTTCTGAAATGGGGAGGAACGCTGGCGAAGGGGGAGGGGCTTCTGCAGTAGGGAGAAGTTCTGGTGGTGGGGAGGGGCTTCCACACCTATACGTACTGGTAAGGGACTACAACCTCCAGCATGCTCTGACCGTCACAAGCGAATATCATCCCAGCGATTCTCTCTGAATTCTGGGTGATGGAGATTGACTAATCCGAAATGTCGTTACTGTAACGCCCTTTTTGGGCTTCCTTCAGTGCATGCTGGGAGTTGTAGTGTGAAAGGCAGAGAACACACCTGCAGTTATACTTGCCCATTTCCTTCTCCAGCGACAACGCCCGCACGTCTCCCTCCCCCCACGGAGACTCTCGGCCGTCTCGCTCTCCCCTCGCCGATTCTCGCCCGTCTCGCTCTCACCGCTGTGACGCTTGGCCTTTTGCCCCTGCTCCGCAGTGACGCTCGCCCGTCTCGCTCTCCCCGCAGTGACGCTCGGCCGTTTGCCCCTGCTCCGCAGTGACGCTCGCCCGTCTCGCTCTCCCCGCAGTGACGCTCGGCCGTTTGCCCCCTCTCCGCAGTGACGCTCGGGCCGTCTCGCTCTCCCCAGTGAGCTCGGCCGTCTCGTTCTCCCTGCGCCAACGCTCGCCCGTCTCGCTCTCCCCGCGGTGACGCTTGGCGTTTTGCCCCCGCTCTGCAGTGATGCTCGGCCTTTTGCCCATTCTCCCCAGTGAGCTCGGGCCGTCTCGCTCTCCCCGCGCCGACGCTCGGGCCGTCTCGCTCGGCCCATCTCCCACGCCCCGCAGTAACCTTTGCCCTTTTCTGTCCCCGGCAGGATGGAGCGACTCTGACGTGGAGTGCCTGACGCTCGCCGGCACCAGTGCAGTCCCAGCAGACGCATCGACCGCCGCCAAGATGACGGACAGCTTCTCCTGCACACAGGGCGGGGGGTCCGGCGCCGTCCAGGAGTTCGCTGAACACATCCTCACCCTGAGGGAGAGCGGGTGCTGACGCTGACCTGCTCTAGAGGGGGTGACGTCGGAGGAGCGCCGGCTCTCCCCCGCTGCTATGGTTTACATTTTCGGCGCGGCCTGCAATCATGGACACTTTCCTTGTGGTGGATGCAGCTGCGGACAGAGCGTGATGGCGTCCCGGCTCGCGGGGTCAGGTTTATGAATCAGGAAGATGAAGATTTTATTTCTGATCTTTAATGTATATTGATCTGATAAATGTGAAGGGTTGTAGTCACTGATGCTGCGGCTCCTCACTGCCAAGTATTGCTTTCAGCCCTCGGGGGGCTACCGATAATTTATTCTTTATGGTGCAGAGTTGTTTATATTCTTTTCTACCGGCCGCGGCCAGAATAAATGATATTTGGTGATGGTCCTTGTGGTGTGTTACCATATGTAATAGGTCCGGACTAGGAATGAGCGAACCCATGGTTGTTTGGGTTCGGCTGAGCTAGAGTTCAAAGTTCGCTTTGACACCAAACCCAATAGAAGTCAATGGCGACCCGAACTTCGATGCTTTAAAATGGCTGTAAAATGGTCATAGTAAGGGCTAGGGGCTGCATAATGGGGGTAAAGGTTGGACTAGTGCCCTGCAAACAAATCGGGATAGGGAAATTACTTAAAACAACATAGAATTCCCCCTAAAAAAGAACAAATTTAAAAAGTTGTGAAGTGGATTGGATTAAAAAATATTTTGGGGAAGATGAGTCCCTGTCAATCTCTGACAGCGGCGTTTAACAGCACCGCGCCGGAAGTGCGTCACTTACCCCTCCCATCGGTGACCCCATCACATGATCGCGGGTCACTGATGGGTGGGCATGACAACCCTGGGTCTGCAGCAGACTCCAGTGGTTGTCACGTGCTGATCGCTATGAGCGCCACCTAGTGGTCGGCACTCATAGCACAGGAGCATTTCTGCTACATAGAGGTGATCTGCTGATCACCTCTATGTAGCAGAGGCGATCAGACAAGTGCTGCTTCTAGTCTCCTATGGAAACTATAGAAGCAAGCAAAAAGTGGAAAAAAAATGTTTTAAAAATATTTTAAAAATTAAAAAAATATAAAAGTTTTTAAATCGTCCCCCTTTTGCTCCATTCAAAATAAAAAAAATTTAAAAAAAAACCTACATACACATATTTGGTATCGCCGCGTTCAGAATCGCCCGATCTATCAGTATAAAATAGAATTAATCCGATCGGTAAACGGCGTAATGAGAAAAAAAATTCTAAACGCCAGAATTACGTTTTTTGGTCGCCATAACATTGCAATACCGGGCGATCAAAACATCGGATCTACCCCAAAATGGTATCAATAAAAACTTCAGCTCGGCGCGCAAAAAATAAGCCCTCACCCGGCCCCAGATCCCGAAAAATGGAGACGCTACGGGTCTTGGAAAATGGCGGGGATTTTTTTGGGTTTTTTTTTGTTTTTTTTAGTAAACTTTGGAATTTTTTTTCATCACTTAAATAAAAAAGAACCTATACATGTTTGGTGTCTACGAACTCGTAATGACCTGGAGAATAATGATAGCCGGTCAGTTTTAGCATTCAGTGAACATGGTAAAAAATAATTTAAAAAAACTTCTGTGGTATTGCACTTTTTTTGCAATTTCACCTCACTTGGAATTTTTTTTCCCGTTTTCCCGTACACGATATGGTAAAACCAGTGATGTTGTTCAAAAGTACAACTCGTCCCGCAAAAAATAAGCCCTCACACGGCCATATTGACCAAACAATAAAAACGCTATGGCTCTGAGAACAAGGGGAGCAAAAAACGAAAATGCAAAAAACGGAAAATCCCAGGGTTTCGAAGGGGTTAAATTAGTCAATTTGGATTACATTTTTTTGATTGGCTACACAGTGCTGAGAAATTATGAACTGGTAAAAGAAAGCATGGAAAGCCTGACCGAGGCGCAGCATAGGCCCCCCTCCCGAGCGATCCTGTGCATTACCTTGGGTGTGTTGGTTGACGAGGCAGGGCGGCCGTGGTGTCCTCTGGAGGCCATTCACCTCGCCGCGCAAGGGATGTTTTATTTCCTCCTGCTGCTTCTGGAACTGCCTGCACAGCGAGCCACTCTGTCTTCCGACCGCCCCCCGCATTGCCAGAGTCCATTCCATGGTGACCACTCGTAATGGAGAATCAAGGGTCTATTCCGGAGAGGCAGCCTGATAAACGGGTATCACAGCCAAGGAGGCAGCATGATAAACGGGTATCGCAGCCAAGGAGGCAGCATGATAAACGGGTATCGCAGCCAAGGAGGCAGCCCGATAAACGGGTATCACAGCCAAGGAGGCAGCATGATAAACGGGTATCACAGCCAAGGAGGCAGCATGATAAACGGGTATCACAGCCAAGGAGGCAGCATGATAAACGGGTATCGCAGCCAAGGAGGCAGCATGATAAACGGGTATCACAGCCAAGGAGGCAGCATGATAAACGGGTATCGCAGCCAAGGAGGCAGCCTGATAAATGGGTAGCTCATCCAAGGAGGCAGCCCGATAAACGGGTATCACAGCCAAGGAGGCAGCCTGATAAACGGGTATCACAGCCTAGGAGGCAGCCTGATAAACGGGTATCTCAGCCAAGGAGGCAGCCTGATAAACGGGTATCACAGCCTAGGAGGCAGCCTGATAAACGGGTATCACAGCCTAGGAGGCAGCATGATAAACGGGTATCGCATTCAAGGAAAACAGTAGTTGATGTTGCAAGACACAATAGCCATCCATGACAATTTAGAGGCTTTGGAATGAGTAGTGAAACCCTTTAATGAGCATCTATTGTAGGGCAAATCTGGTGCCAGCAGCAGCGGTAATTCCAGCTCCGCCCAGGAAGAGGCGGAGCCTGCCTGCCGTGTGCAGCTGTGTTTGGCGTGTGGAGAGAGCTCCTGGGAAGGGAGGTTTTTTCCATCTGGGACTTTGTCTGCCCTCTTCACAGAAAAGCAGGCTTGTTCTGGGACTGGCCTACGGGGCTGGGCCCCCGGCTCCCGCCCCCCGGTCCAAGCCGGCAGGGGGTGGGAGGACTACCATCCCGGCTAGGATGACCAGGTTCGGCCAAGGCTCAGGCCAGGGGTCCGCCATGAAGATCAGAAGGACCCCTGCGGCCATGGCTGCGGCGGCTCCTCCCCCCGGAGGTAGGCCGAGTACGAGCAGGGGTGCTGCAGCGGTGCCCCTTAATTGGGGCACCAAGTTGGCGAAGAAGTCCACTGTCAGCTATGGCTCCCGCATCCATGCGCACCTCTGCGAGTATGAGGACGCCTCTAGGAAGCTAAAATCCCTCTGGGGGGAGTTGAGGGTAGCTCAGGAGAGGTCCGAAAGGGCCTCTAGCAGCAAAAAGCCTGAGCTATCCGCCACGGTCAGGAAGATCAAGGAAATCATTCAGGAGGTGGAGAGCCGGCGGTGTACCATCCTGGCTGGCAGGCATCGTGCCATTCCGGGAAAAACTCGAGAATGATGACCAGTTCAGAGCCATGGCTGGTGGATCTCTGGAGGGGTCACGGAGCTCCAGCCAGGTGGTGGTGGTGGAGGAGGAGGAAGAGGACTGCGAGGAGGAGGTCATGCCCTACCCGTCATCTGGTGGCCTTGTAAGTGATCTCCAGGCATCGCATAGCGGGATAGCCCCTGAGCAGATGGCTCTCCCGTCTGATTCTGGCCCTTCAGAGGGCAGCGGGAACGAGGGAGAGGATGAGGAAGGCGGTAATAGCAGCAGTGAGGGGGGCTGCCTCGTCATGAAGCAGATCAGGCAGATCGAGTCCCCGGTACATTTTAAGTAGCTGATGTTCGGGGACGAGATCTGCGAGGACGAGGCAACCGGGAGGGGGACGAAGAGGAAGAAAGTAAATAAAAAGCAAAAAACATCTGTGGCACATAAGTTTGTGTATGTCCCCTCTCTGGGGCCCCCCTGGTCCCGTTGTGCGGCACCCACTACCCACCCCGGCTCGGGCCCTGTTGTGGGTCCGCAGTGAGGGAGCGGGGAGACCATAGGCCATGGCACGCAGAGCGCCGCCTCTGTTTGTAGTAGAGAAGATGGTGTGTCGGATGTGTCTGACATGGAGCATGGCACGGAGGGCGGCCCGGCGGCGTGTAAAAACCATGGTGGTGCTCAGGCTGGGTCCCCTGTGAGAGTGGGGGCTGGCCTGGCACCTGGTGTGCCTGCTGGCATGCGGGGGGTAGCGAGTGTAACTGCCGCTGCCACCACTGCACTGCTGGCAGCACACCGGTGGGGTGTCTGGGTCCTCCACTCACAGATCCGTTAAAACTGGATCACCTTTAGGGACCCGGGCACCTGGTAAAGCACCTGGCAAGGCAAACAGTGCGAGGGCTGCTGTCTAAGTGGGACCGTAAATGTCTCTTCCTGAAGGTCAAGCCCTATCTTTTTACAAGCCGGCAGGTGGTCTTCGGTGGGGATTTTAACACTATAACTAGATCCCGTGATAGGGGAGGCCCCGAAGACCATCTAGCCTTGAATAGCATAGTGAGTGAAGCTAGCCTGGTGGATGTCCACATCCGGCATACCCCAGGTCACGGGGGTTTCACCTTTCATAGGGGTAGCAGTAGGTCTAGGATAGATAGGGTTTTTTTAAAGGAGGAAGCCATCTCTTCTGCAGTGTCCACTGTTGAGGTGGAATTCTCCGACCACTGTTTCATTTTCTTTTCTTTGAATGTTACAGAGATCCCCCGGATGGGGAGAGGCCTATGGAAGCTGAATTCATCCCTGTTGGAAGAAGTGGATGTAAGACAATCCTTTGAGGAATTTCTTCAGAGCCAGGTACCTCTCTTGGGTCTCTGTAGTACTAAGTCTGAGTGGTCGGAGATCTTCAAAAGAAGGGTTGCTAGGTTCTTCCGTCAGCTCTCGAGCCTCAGGGGCCTTAACAGGTACCGCCTGTATCGGGATCTGGGGAGGAAACTCGAGCAGCTCGTCTTGACTGGAGGGGACCGTGAGGAAATCTCCAGGGTGAAGACCTTGCTCAAGGGGTGCCAGTATGATAGGCACACATCCTTGGTTTTTGAGAGGGATTTCGGTAGGTAACGCTCGCCCGACTCTTACGGGAACTGCAGGATGTCAGTGAGTTGTAAGGTGGTAACAGGACTCATCGACGGTACGGGGTCCCCGAACAGATCCAAATCGGGGATCCTGGAGGTGGTCAGATCCTTCTACTCGCACCTCTTGGGGAGGAGGGAACCTGATCGGGATGAGATGTCGGCTTTCCTGGCTGAAACCATCCCTGAGCCAGAGGATGACCCCTATCTTCATGTTTTGGCAGAAGCAATCAGGGAAGAGGAAGTGAGACGGGCGATTGATGGGCTCCGGCCCAAAAAGTTGCCTGGTCCGGATAGCTAAACATCCAAGTTATACAAGACTTTTAGGGACTCCTTGGTCCCCCTCTTGACTGAGGTGTTTAATGAGTGTCTCTCCTCAGACGCTCTGCCCAGTTCAATGAGGAAGTCAGCCTTGATTATTCTGTCAAAGGGTAAAGACTCGTCCCGTATTGAGAATTGGCATCCCATAGCGCTTCAATACGGACTGAAAGGTTCTGAGAAAGGTGCTTTTTAATCGGTTGGTGAAATTTGCACCCTGGCTCCTTTTGGGGGGCCCAGCACTGCTCTGTTCCAGGCCGCAGTAGATTTAGTGCTGTGCTCGGTGTCCGGGAGGCAGTGGAGCAGAGCAGGGCAGGTCACTGGAAGGGGGTACTTGCTGTCCTTAGACCAGGCGAAAGCCGTTGACCAGGTTAACCATGAGTACTTCTGGTCATTCCTTCTGAGGTACGGTCTGGCCGGGAGGTTTGTTGATTGGTTGAGAGTTTTATACAATGGGGCAGAGACTTTTCCGCTTGTGAATGGTTGGGTCGGACACCCTTTTGAGGTGAAGTCTGGTGTCCGCCAGGGCTGTCCTCTGAGCCCACTGTTATACGTGTTTGCGATCGACCCTCTTCTAAGGAGGGTGGAGCGCGGACCGTTGGTGGGAGTCGGGATGGACCAGGCGGAGCCAGAGGCCACCTTGAGGGTAGTGGCGTACGCCGACGACGTTTCCCCTTTCCTATCTTCGTGAGGGGAGGCAGATTGGGTCATGTCTGAGGTTGAGCACTACTCGGTGGCATCCGGGTCCATGATCAACCGGGATAAGTGTGAGAGTCTCTGGCTGGGAGGGGGAGATCCAGGTTTTGATCTCCCGGACACCCTTCCAGGGCCTCAGGCCACAGCAAAAATACTAGGCATCAGTTTCGGCCCGGGGGACTATCCCCAGCAAAACTGGGAGGGCAGACTTAAGATCGCCGCCCAGAAGGTGGATCAGTGGAAGGGTTGGTCCTTGACCCTGAGGGAAAGGGTAAGCCTGGCCAAAGGGTATTTGCTCCCTTTATTAATATACCTGGGCAGCGTCTGCATCTTGCCAGAGCCTCTTTGGACACAGGTCTACAGCCTGTTCTTCCAACTATTGTGGGGGAATAGGCTGATCCTAATCAAGAGGGAGGTCACGTACCGCACGAGGAGACTAGGAGGGTTGGGTATGGTCAACCCAGTGGTGTTTCTAGTAAACACCTTTCTTAAGGCAAACATCGCCAACCTCTGGTTAGAGAGGGCTCCTCCGTGGGTATTCTCCTGTAGGGGATGGTTTCGGCCTTTCTTCCAGGAATGGGAGACAGGAGGGCAAGTGAAGGACCTTCGAACGCCTCATGGGCATCTTCCGGCTTATGCTACCCCGGTTTTGAAGGTGATCCGCCGGTGGAGTCTGGGAGTGTGGGAGATCAGGACCATGTCAAGGAGGTTACTTGACAATAGGGTCCTGTTGACCCACTTTCAGAAGCCCCTGGTGCTCAAGGATTGCCCAAGCCGGGATCTGGAGGTGGGGCTCGGGTTATTGAACTCTAAGCAGATCCCCTTGAAGTTTTGGGACTTGGCTTGGCGCTATTTCCATGGGAGACTGTATTTGAGGGACAACCTGAAGTACAGGAACTCTGATGACCGGGATTGTCCCCGCGAGGAGTGTGGCGGCATGCTTGAAAGCATGGAGCACTTCCTGCTTCGGTGTCCCTTTAATACAGAGGTCTACAGTAGGGTGGGTGCTTCCATTGGCTGGCCCAGGCTGGTTGGCCTTTCCTATGCGGAGTGGGCCTATGGGGCATTCAGGTCCCTTGGTGGCTGAGATGGGGCACTGTTTTCTTAGTTAGCTTAGTGACTAGGTTCTACACGTGGAACGCACGGTGTTTAGTGTCCAGCCAACAGAAAGCCCTCCCCCGGGAAGAGGTGATTAGGAACATCCTGGGTGACCTGGCAAAAGTGCGCTCGCTGGAGTACGAGAAGCTGGGTGCAGGGAGGGCTTCCCTTCCATGGAGGGGGTTCTCATTTACTGTGCCCTAGGGAGAGTTAGTGTTTGTGATAGGGTGAGTTTATTCTTTTCTATATTTATTTGTAGGGTCAGATAGTTGTGTAGGGTCAGGGAGGGACAGATAGGGACAGTCTTTAGGGATAGGTAGTTAGTATTAGGTTGGTAGTGAGGGACAGGTAGGGAAAGATTGGTAGGGCGGTAGGGACAGTTTTTTTTCCTTTCTTAGGGAGGGACAGGGTGTTGTGTGTTAGATTAGGGTGAGAGCCTCTGTAGTCTCCATTTTCCTGGTGGTTGGCTTCTCCCCTCACTTGTAGTTTTTTGTTTTACGGTATCGGAAACCTGAATATAGGGCTTGCAAGCACTGAACTTGGGTCTGATTTTTCGGTCCATGGTTGGTTCTTTATGGTTAGTTGTTATGTTGTCATGCAAGTTTTATGGTTAGTTGTATCGTCAATTGTTATATTGTTATGTTGTGTATTGTATGTATGTGTATTATGCGTGGGGGGGTTTAGTTTAGGTTGGGTGGAGGGTTTCAGGGGGGGGTTTTGGTAGAATGGACGTCCTGCGGGATGCGGAAAAAAGGCGAAAAAGACCTTTTGTGCGTGAAATAAATGGCCACAAACTTTCGTGGGACCTTGTTGTGTTAAGGGCACAGACTTTCGTGGGACCTTGGGTGTTAAAAATGGGTTGTGGGGGAAAAAAAAAAAGTTTTTTCGTGTGTTATAGAGTTAAGTTTTGGCCAGGTGGCCTATCTCATATTTTGGGCGATGGGCCAGTTTTTTAGTTTTCCTTTTGTTATGGGGTTAGGTGTGAATGTGCAGGTATGATTGTGGCGGATGTTAGGGGTCTTGTGCGCTTTAGGGCGGGATCTGGTAAAAAGGTATGTTGGGGTCTTCCCTTGCTGGGGGGGGGGTCTCCTGGAGAACGAGGACATTTCTGTGTCATGATTCTGTTGGACTCTGCAAATTTCGTGTGGAATTAATGGCGCTATATCAGTGAGGAAAATAAACTTCTCACTACAGATCAACATAAAAAACATGAATCTGTCAAAGAATGTATGGAAGAAAGCTTATCCAGTAGTGATGAGCGAGTGCTCGTTGCTCGGGTCGAGCAAATCGTAATGCTCGGGTGCTTGACCCGAGCGTTGAGCCCAATGTAAGTCTATGGGAAATTCCAGCATTTTTCCGGCTGCCCCCCCCAGGAGGTCTGCAGAGGGCCTAAAAATTGCCCAAATCGATGGGAACAGTGCTCAAATGACATGGGGAAGACCCCTGGAAGCATTTCTGACCCCCAGGTCACTGCTGTCAACAACATTGTCAGAGTATTACGCCACTTTTACGGACTCACAATAAAACATACAAAAACAAATCCAAAATGGATTTTCCTGGAAAAAATGTTAAGAAAAGCCTTTCCAGGGTAATGACTTGTATATAAGGCAAAATAAATAACCAAAAACAAAAATTCTCCTCCACACCTTGGGCTATGTTCACACGTAGGGTATTTGATGCGTTTTTGCTTTAAACTGTGAAAAATACATTCACCAGTAAATGTAATTTTAACATTTTACTACCTTATCTGGCCATGTTGTGTGTGAGACACGATCAGACACATCCTGTTTCATTTATGAAGGAGGGACTCTGAAAGTCACAAAGCCTATTTTTACAAGGCCATCAGGTGGCCCTTACTATTATTAGAAGGCCATCACCGTTGTTAGAGGGCCATGAGCTGGCTATGCTTTGTTGTTCCCATTATTAAGGAGTGGGTCTCCTATACTGCGTATGCAGTGACTGCAAGAGCTGACAAAAAATTGGACATACTCCAATACCCCTTTGAAGAGACGTAGAGGAGGGCCTCATTAAAAAAAAAATGTTACCATTGTTAAGGAGCGGATCTCCTATACTGGTAATGCCCATGCACTAAGTGTGTAGTGTGTAGTCTGAAAAACTTTTACCCTGGGGGGTATACATGAACATACTGTATAACATACAGAATGTTAGAGGTAGGCCAGTAAAAATTTCCTACGGGCATCATAAACACCCTTAAAAAAATTGTGGGTGTTGCACCACGGTTACCCTGGTGATAGGTGGTGAAGGAGAAGCAGGTGGACGACAGAAAATAGACAAAATCAGGAAGCGCATACCCATGTCTGGGTATGAAGAGGTGCATGGGAATAGACCTCCGCTTCCTCTCCCCCCACAAAAAAAACCCCCACTGTATTTGAGTTTATGTTACGCTGCTATCATTCGGTGGTGTTGAGAAGTCCGGCCCAATCCAGTCCTTGTTCATTTTTATAAGAGTCAGTCTGTCAGCATTGTCAGTTGACAGGCGAGTGCGCTTATCAGTTATAATTCCACCAGCGGCACTAAAAACCCGCTCTGATAAAACACTGGCGGCAGGGCAGACCAGGACCTCCAAGGCGTAGAAAGCCAGTTCATGCCACGTGTCCAGCTTGGATACCCAGTAATCATAAGGCACAGCGGAATCACGGAGGATGATGGTACGGTCGGCAAGGTACTCCCTCACCATCTTCCCAAACTTTTCCCTCCTTGGGAGAGTACCCTGCGCCTCAGGGCCTGTGCGATGGGAGGGTCTGAGAAAACTCTCCCACACCTTGAACCATGTTCCCCTGCCTCTGCTGCATAGTATTTGTGTCTCCCTCACCTGTACTCCTTGGTTCTTCAACGAACTGTGACCTCTGCTGCCAGCGGTTTCAGATGGGAATTTTTTTAATAATTCCTCAACAAGGGCCTTCTGGTACAGCCCCATTTTATTAGACCTGTCCGCCTCAGGAAAAAGAGATATAAAGTTCTCCTTGTAGCGTGGGTCTAGAAGTGTCACCAATCAGTAATTACTGCTGCCCAAAATGCGTACAACGCGAGGGTCATGGGAAAGGTAGCAGAACATAAAGTCAACCATGTGTGCCAGACAGCTAACAGGCAAGACTTCCATGTCCTCTTCAAGAGGACGACAGTCCATGCTCTCATCCTCCTCCTGGAGGGCAGGAAAATAGCTCCTGTTCCTCCTCCTCCTAGTCTTCCTCCTCCTCATTATCACCCAATCCGCGTTGAGATGAGGCTGGGCTGTGTGGAATAACGCTGTATGGTTCCTTGCTCCATTGTGAGCAGCAAGCGTTGCAGTAGACAGAGAAGCGGGATGGTGACGCTAATTATGGCGTCATCGCCGCTCACCATCTTGGTGGAGTCCTCAAAGTTTTGGAGGACGGCACAGATGTCAGACATCCATGCCCAATCATCAGCTCCTATGTGCGGAGGCTGACCTGAATAACGACGGGCGTGTTGAAGCTGGTACTCAACAACTGCCCTCTGTTGCTCAGAAATCATTCCTGACATCTGCAACGTTGAGTTTCAATGCGTGGGGACATCGCACACCAGTCGGTGAGATGGAAGCTGCATATGCTGTGGTGCCTGCTCTGTTACAGCTGTCAACAACTCCGCAGCGGTGTGTGGTTTGTCCCCTAAGCATATTAGCTTAAGCACAGCCTGTTGCCGCTTGGCCTAGGCACATCCGACTGATGTGGTCATTTTGGAGATGAAGGCTGAAGAGGAGCTGTAGAATGTGCGGGCGACCCTGATTGACCCAGGGCCCACAATCCTCGGTGTCAGGAGGACGTGTTCCGTCCCAGGGTCAAACTGGGTCCCGTCCTCCACTATATTAATTCAGTGTGCTGTCAGCGAGATGTACCATCCCTGGCCACAAGTACTTGTCCATGTGTCAGTGGTTAGGTGGACTTCCCAGTAACTACGTTGTTGAGGGCGTGGGTAATGTTCTGGGACATGTGCTTGTTTAAGGCGGGGACGGCACACCTGGCGAAATAGTGGCGGCTGGTCACATAGTTCCTAGGGACGGCTCCCGCCATGAGGTTGCGGAAAGATTCCGTCTCCATGAGCCTAAAATGCAACATTTTAAGTGCAAGCAGTCGAGAAATGTGGCTTAGTATTCTGGTCTGTGGGTGGTTGGCTGCGTATTTGCGCAAAGGACTGGGGTAGGGATAACTGAATGTTGCGCTAGGACGTGGACCTGGTTGCTGATGGTGGTTGCAAGTGTGCAGCGACAGGTGCAGGGCAGGAGGCATCTTCGCCTGCTCCATGGACAGGGGATTGGCATGCACGCACAACAGCGGTACAGGCAGTGGTGTCACCCGCAGACACTGTTTCTGGACCCTGGCGTTTGGCCCAACTAGTCGGGTGATTTGCTGTCATGCTGGTGGTCAGGCCGGTAGTTTTGCTGCCCCTGCTGATGCTGGCATGGCAGGTGTTGCAAATGGCCTTTTTGGGGTTATCTGGACAGTCTTTAAAAAAGAGCCAGACTCTGGAAGACCTAACAGTTGGACTGGCAACTTCCCTCGTGTTGATGTTCCGGGGAACAGTTGCCCGCCTTGTGTCTGTGGCCACCACACTTCTTGTTCCTGCCTGTTGTGATGCTATGCCACCTTCCCCTCTCTGCTGCTGTCCTCGCTGTGCATGTCACCTTGCCAGGTTGGGTCAGTGACTTCATCGTCCACCACCTTGTCTTCCATGTTAGCACCCTGGGTCTCCTCCTGACTTGCTGGCAATTGTGTCTCATCATCATCATCCACCTCTTGCAACAGTAATTGCAGCTTCCCACTGTCGCCTTCGTGTGACCGTGGCTGCTCAAATATTTGGGCATCGCTACACGCGATCTCCTCTTGCCCAGCTTCAAGTGGACCGGGCGAGAGGCCCAAATCTACAAATGGAAAAGTGAACAGCTCTTTCAGTGTCCAAGTGTGGGATCAGTTGTCTCAGGGCACTCGGCATGGTGGGAGGAAGGAGGATCAAGTTGAGGAATATGCGGTCCAGACTCACAGCTACTGAGACTTGACCTTGTGGAAGACAGGGTGGTGGTGGTGGTGGCGGCAAACTGACTGGAAGCATTATCCACTATCCAACCAACAACCTTTTCACACTGCTCTGGCTTCAAGAGTGTTGTTCCGTAGCCCTCTAGAAATTGGGACAGGAATGTAGTTCGACATGATGGACAAGATGGACAAGTTTCTCTGCTTCTACAATACAGCAATGTGAATAAAATAAAAAAAATCTGCCTGTATTCTGCTAACAAGCAAATGGAGCAGTAAAATTGTGTACTGTATTGCTTTTTAAAAAAATAATCAGGATTAAGAGCAAAAAAAAAAAATAGCCCTGACATCTAGGGCTGTGGATATCTGTAACAGCACCAGAGCAGACAGAATGTGCAATGGACCCTATTCTGCTCATACACTCTTCACAAACTCTGCCTACCTAACTCCTGCTATCCCCAAGATTAATAATATACGCAGCTGAATTAGTCCTTAGAAGGACTGTTAGTTCAGATGTGTATACAGTACAGACCAAAAGTTTGGACACACCTTCTCATTTAAAGATTTTTCTGTATTTTCATGACTATGATAATTGTACATTCACACTGAAGGCATCAAAACTATGAATTACCACATGTGGAATTATATACTTAACAAAAAAGTGTGAAACCACTGAAAATATGTCTTATATTCTAGGTTCTTCACAGTAGCCACCTTTTGCTTTGATGACTGCTTCGCACACTCTTGGCATTCTCTTGATGAGCTTCAAGAGGTAGTCACCGGAAATGGTCTTCCACAATCTTGAAGGAGTTCCCAGAGATGCTTAGCACTTGTTGGCCCTTTTGCCTTCACTCTGCGGTCCAGCTCACCCCAAACCATCTCGATTGGGTTCGGGTCTGGTGACTGTGGAGGCCAGGTCATCTGGCGTAGCCCCCCATCACTCTCCTTCTTGGTCAAATAGCCCTTACACAGCCTGGAGGTGTTTGGGGTCATTGTCCTGTTGAAAAATAAATGATGGTCCAACTAATCTCAAATCGGATGGAATAGCATGCCGCTGCAAGATGCTGTGGTAGCCATGCTGGTTCAGTATGCCTTCAACTTTGAATAAATCCCCAACAGTGTCACCAGCAAAGCCCCCCCACACCATCACACCTCCTCCTCCATGCTTCACGGTGGGAACCAGGCATGTAGAGTCCATCCGTTCACCTTTTCTGCGTTGCACAAAGACACGGTGGTTGGAACCAAAGATCTCAAATTTGGACTCATCAGACCAAAGCACAGATTTCCACTGGTCTAATGTCCATTCCTTGTGTTCTTTAGCCCAAACAAGTCTCTTCTGCTTGTTGCCTGTCCTTAGCAGTGGTTTCCTAGCAGCTATTTTACCATGAAGGCCTGCTGCACAAAGTCTCCTCTTAACAGTTGTTGTAGAGATGTGTCTGCTGCTAGAACTCTGTGTGGCATTGACCTGGTCTCTAATCTGAGCTGCTGTTAACCTGCGATTTCTGAGGCTGGTGACTCGGATAAACTTATCCTCAGAAGCAGAGGTGACTCTTGGTCTTCCTTTCCTGGGGCGGTCCTCATGTGAGCCAGTTTCTTTGTAGCGCTTGATGGTTTTTGCAACTGCACTTGGGGACACTTTCAAAGTTTTCCCAATTTTTCTGACTGACTGACCTTCATTTCTTAAAGTAATGATGGCCACTCGTTTTTCTTTACTTAGCTGCTTTTTTCTTGCCATAATACAAATTCTAACAGTCTATTCAGTAGGACTATCAGCTGTGTATCCACCTGACTTCTGCACAATACAACTGATGGTCCCAACCCCATTTATAAGGCAAGAAATCCCACTTATTAAACCTGACAGGGCACACCTGTGAAGTGAAAACCATTTCCGGTGACTACCTCTTGAAGTTCATCAAGAGAATGCCAAGAGTGTGCAAAGCAGTCATCAAAGCAAAAGGTGGCTACTGTGAAGACCCTAGAATATAAGACATATTTTCAGTTGTTTCACACTTTTTTGTTAAGTATATAATTCCACATGTGTTAATTCATAGTTTTGATGCCTTCAGTGTGAATGTACAATTTTCAAAGTCATGAAAATACAGAAAAATCTTTAAATGAGACGGTGTTTCCAAACTTTTGGTCTGTACTGTATATAGCTGTGGAATACCTAATACCTCACTGGTAAACCACCAATTCTCTCCCTAGCTCAGCAGCACCTCTCCCTACTCTGCCTGTCGGAAGGGTAGACTGTGACGAGCATAGGGTCACCGGGTCTGATATAGACCGGATGACGCTGTGCGGCCAGCCAATCACTGTAATGTCACAACCAACATGGCTGCGGCATTACAGTGAGTGACAGGCAATCCCTGCATGTTTATTCACTGTTAAAACAGCGCCAAAGATGCGGGGCGGGGATGTATGTGACCAGAATGAACACTCATTTCCAGCAGATGATACTGATATGACACAAGATGTGAAAATTCAAGAATTTGACTTGGTCTATGAAAAAATTTGGGCTGAATTTTAAAAGATTGTGAAGTGGATTTGATTTAAAAATTTTTGGAAGGTGAGGCCCGGTACCACGACGGCCACGTGCACACGGAAGGTACAGTGAAACTGAGAACAGTCATTAAAGAGTTAATTTTGCCTGCTTTGATAAATTTTTGGGTACAGATCACTGTAAAAAACATGAATCTGTCATTGAATGTAAAAAAAAACAAAACATTTTTTTATCAAGTTATGGATTGTGGAAGAGATGTATGTGACCAGAATGAACACTCATTTCCAGCAGATGATACTGATATGACACAACTAGATGGCAAAAAGCAAGAACTTGATGGCCTCGTCCCTTATTTGATGCTATCCTCAATTATTGAAGTGGATTTTACGCAAAGTACTTCCATAAACACTGTGTCACGATGCTGTTGTCTGACAAGTCGGGACCAGGAGCTGGTACCCTGTCCCTAATGCTAGGGGTGCCCTATCTATCCCTGTAGCCCAGGTTACTTCTGATGGTAAAGATGCTGGGGCCACATACCATGCTGTTCTCCTGAACCAGCCCTATATATGTCTACCTCCCACACCCAGGAAAGTGGGGAGGAATAGTGTACAGTGATGGCCAAAAGTATTGGCACCCCTGCACTTCTGTCAGATAATACTCAGTTTCTTCCTGAAAATGATTGCAATCACAAATTCTTTGGTATTATTATCTTCATTTAATTTGTCTTCAATGAAAAAAACACAAAAAGAATTGTCCTAAAGCCAAATTGGATATAATTCCACACCAAACCTAAAGGGGGTGGACAGAAGTATTGGCACTGTTTGAAAAATCATGTGATGCTTCTGTAATTGGTGTAATTAACAGCACCTGTAACTTACCTGTGGCACCTAACAGATGGTGGCAATAACTAAATCACACTTGCAGCCAGTTAACATGGATTAAAGTTGCCTCAACCTCTGTCCTGTGTCCTTGTGTGTACCACATTGAGCATGGAGAAAAGAAAGAAGACCAAAGAACTGTCTGAGGACTTGAGAAACCAAATTGTGAGGAAGCATGAGCAATCTCAAGGCTACAAGTCCATCTCCAAAGACCTGAATGTTCCTGTGTCTTCCGTGCGCAGTGTCATCAAGAAGTGTAAAGCCCATGGCCCTGTGGCTAACCTCCCTAGATGTGGACGGAAAAGAAAAATTGACGAGAGATTTCAACGCAAGATTGTGCGGATGGTGGATAAAGAACCTCGACTAACATCCAAACAAGTTCAAGCTGCCCTGCAGTCCGAGGGTACAACAGTGTCAACCCGTACTATCCGTCGGCGTCTGAATGAAAAGGGACTGTATGGTAGGATACCCAGGAAGACCCCACTTCTTACCCCGAGACATAAAAAAGCCAGGCTGGAGTTTGCCAAAACTTACCTGAGAAAGCCTAAAACGTTTTGGAAGAATGTTCTCTGGTCAGATGAGACAAAAGTAGAGCTTTTTGGGAAAAAGCATCAACATAGAGTGTACAGGGAAAAAAAGAGGCATTCAAAATAAAGAACACGGTCCCTACAGTCAAACATGGCGGAGGTTCTCTGATGTTTTGGGGTTGCTTTGCTGCCTCTGGCACTGGACTGCTTGACCGTGTGCATGGCATTATGAAGTCTGAAGACTACCAATAAATTTTGCAGCATAATGTAGGGCCCAGTGTGAGAAAGCTGGGTCTCCCTCAGAGGTCATGGGTCTTCCAGCAGGACAATGACCCAAAACACACTTCCAAAAGCACTATAAAATGGTTTTAGAGAAAGCACTGGAGACTTCTAAGGTGGCCAGCAATGAGTCCAGACCTGAATCCCATAGAACACCTGTGGAGAGATCTCAAAATGGCAGTTTGGAGAAGGCACCCTTCAAATATCAGGGACCTGGAGCAGTTTACCAAAGAAGAATGGTCTACAATTCCAGCAGAGCATTGTAAGAAACTCATTGATGGTTACCGGAAGCGGTTGTTCCCAGTTATTTTGGCTAAAGGTTGTGCAACCAAGTATTAGGCTGAGGGTGCCAATACTTTTGTCTGACCCATTTTTGGAGTTTTGTGTGAAATGATCAATGATTGGATTTTTGCTTCATTCTCTTTTGTGTTTTTTCCTTGCAAGCAAATTAAATGAAGATAAAAAGACCAAAGAATTTGTGATTGCAATCATTTTCAGGAACAAACGGAGTATTATCTGACAGAATTGCAGGGGTGCCAATACTTTTGGCCACCATTGTATGTAAATACACAAACCAGACAAACAAGGAAGGACTTGCAGGGATAAATGAAAATACCAATCTTACAAATATGCACTCAAAGACAACAGAGGAAAACACCGAAGGGATGACATAGGTAAACATAAATAGAAGAGGATGGGACTATGCACACAACCAAAACACCAAGAAACAGTCACAGGACAACTCTCTTTAAACGCCTGTACCAAACACTCAATCCTCCACTCCACTCCTCACCAGGCAGTAGAAGACTTAACACTGGCAATGCAGATTGCCAGAGCAGAGACTATATAGGAGAGAGGAGTGGCTGATACTCCACAGCTGAGAACTTACAAGAAGGAAGGTACAGAGACTCAAAGCTGAGTGGATTAACTCCTGCACTGCTGAAGAAACCAGCACCATTTAATAAGAGGGAGAAGTGCTACTCAATTCAGGAGATGACGGTACCCACATTCCCTCTTCAGGACCGTAACCCTTCCAGTGCACCAGATACTGAAGAGACCGACGAACCAAGCGAGTATCATTGATCTTAGCGATCTGAAACTCCAAATTCCCAATGACCGGAGATGGAGGCAGTGGTGATGGTTCAGAGGACGCAACCTAGTTTTTGAGCAACAACCGGTGAAACACATAATGAATCCTAAAAGTAGGTGGCAAAGCAAGGCGACATGCTACATGATTGTCATGCTACATGATTGTCGGCAATCGGCATTGATCGATGATTACTATGACTGGATGTACTGCCCCCTCCAGAAAATGACGTCACTCTTCAAAAGCCCACTTTATTGCCAAGAGTTCCATGTTACCGATCTCATAATTTTTCTCAGCGGATGATAGTTTCTTAGAAAAATATGAACACAGACGCCATTTACTTGGAGGCGCTCCCTGCGACAACACAGCCCCCACTTCAGACGCATTAACTTCTACAATAAATGGCTGAGTGATGTCAGGCTGTATGAGAATCAGCGCAGCCGCAAAAAAAATTTTCTTCGAGGTATCAAAAGCCTCCGGGGCCGGACAGGACCAATTGGAAAAGTCCATCCCTTTTCTGGTCATATCCGTCAAAGGTTTGGTCGCCACCGAAAAACTTTTGATGAACTTTCAATAGTAGTTGGCGAAACCCAAGAACCTTTGTAAGGATTTTTGGTCCTCAGGACGATCCCAAACTGGTACCGCCCAGACTTTCGCTGGATCCATGCTGATAAAAAATAACCTAGAAAAGGAATCTCCTGAACCGAGAACATACATTTCTCCGGTTTGACCGATAATTTATTGTCCCTGAGTATCTGAAGGACCTGCCTGACATGTAACTGATGTGACTGGAGGTCAGGTGAATTCATGAAAATGTCATCAAAGTAGATCATAACAAATCTACCTGCCAGGTGGCAAAAAATGTCATTAACAAAGTGTTGAAAGACGGCGGGAGCATTAGTCAGCCCAAATGGCATTACGAGGTTCAGTCCCTCAGTGGTATTGAAGGCGGTCTTCCACTCATCTCCATCCTTGATGCAAATGAGATTATATAGTCCCCCTTGAGGTCTAGTTTAGTAAACTATTTGGCTCCCAGAGGATATGCTGGAGCCTTTCAACAAACTTTATTCGGCATCCGAACCTGAACAGTAAACCGGACATCTAGTAAAAGTTCATGTTCGGGGTTCAGTAACAGACACTCGGTGTCCAGTACGAATAATGATCTTTACAGTTCGTATTCGCTCATCTCTAATCTGGACCTTTGACATGTTCCCTCAACCATGTAACCCATGTGTTACACACCTGTCTCGGATCCATTATTACACGCAAGCAGCTAGGTTCAGATAGGAGCGAGACAGGTTACATGAATTCTTTGGAATCCTGGGGGAACCGTTACTCAGGGCGACCATTGACCATGTGCTGCAGCTTCTCTCAGGCACACAGGGGTATTGACCATCAGGCACAGACACGTAGGTTGTTTCACTTGCTGACCAGACACACTTGACAAGAGTCCTCATAAACGGTAGAACAGTAGCATTTAATAAGAAGCCGCACAGCCAGTGCAAGTTAAGTCTTATGAGCAACAGGCTCCAGTGACAAACAGTACAGTGTCCTTAGCAGCACAGCAGTTCACCGTCTTCCCAGTAGTACAGGACTGCACAGTTCTAATGCAAAGGCACATTAATGAACACAGCATTCTTTACAGCACAGTGAGATGGAGGAGGGGGGAGGGTTTGCTGAGGGAGATGATCTCTATGACAGGCTTCCTTCCAGACCTTTGTTTAGCTTCCCTCCTGACCTGAATTCTGTTCCCTCGCCTTCTATGAGATACAGAACACACACATCACCTTTCTCTTCAGCTCAGGCCAGACAGAAAACAACTTCTCCACAATCCCCCTGGGGCTCTGCTAAAACACTCCACTTCTCCTGTGACTGTGTTAACCCCTCTAGTTTCTGGATACTTCTGGAGCACAACACTTACTGTCTCCTGTGCTTGTGTTACTTCTAATAGTTGCTGAATGCTTTTAAAGCAACAGCACTACTTCTGCATGTCACACTCTGCAACAGCACTACTTCTGCATGTCACACTCTTCCCTCCTTTTTGAATGTCGTCCTCGACATTCATCTTAATTGGTCAATCTGACCAATTCTGAGACAGTGGTGAAAGTTGGATAACTTTATATACAAATTGGCATTGTGAAATTGGTATAACGTTCATAAACATTGATAACAACCTAATCTTACAACTTTTTTCTTGGAAGATGCCTGTAAGAAATTAACAACACAATAAAAACAATCAGCGTCTCTTCAACTGGAGCTTTTCGTACATCTTCAACCAGCTCGCTCTCTCTATGCTTTAACAGTTCTTTGTTTCTACAAAGTCTTTTAAGGAAAATCAAAGCATGAAAACAAGACTTTCCAGCAGGCAACATTTTACATACTGCCCCTCGGTGGTGAATACCACTCAAGTGGGCTTACCTGGTCTGCAGGCAGAGATACCTGTTTCCAGTCGACAGTCCTTGGCACTTTACTCGGTTCACCAAGTGTCTCATACGTCAGCATCACAGGCCTCCTCACTTCTCGAGTCGACATCCTCCTGGTGGGTTGTTCCTCAGAGACCACGGGTTCTTCGGTCACAGAAGTTTCTTCCACCGCACTCATTTCCCGTGCTTCCTCAGATGCTCTTGGAGCTGCCTCTGTAAGTTCCTGTACTTCTCCTGAGTCGCTTGTTTCCACACGGTCTGGTAATTCCGCTCCTCCTGAGTATCGATCGGTCTCTTCAGGGGCCGGTGTTCGATTATCAGATCTGAATTGGACTTCATCTGTACTCCTTGGTACAAACTCTGGAGCCTCAGGACTTAGTTCACTCTCCTGAGGATGGTACATCCCTCTCCTTGCCGGTCTGAGAAATACAACGGTGTGTTCTTCTCCATCGGAACTTCCAAGGACACTATCCACCTCCGGAGCTTCAGTCTGTGGTGGTCCCTTAGTCGATCTCGGACGATGTCGGGCTATTTCTGGGAAGTCTTGTTGTCGTGGGAGATAATCACAGGGTAATAGTAAATTCCGATGGACTACTCTGTTTTTCTTGTCTCCCGTTTCCAATTGGATTTCATACACTGGTCTGTCATCAGCTTTCCTCCTTACGACCACATACACCTTGTCTTCCCAGTATGAACAAAGTTTTCCTGGACCGCCTTTCTCACGTACGTTCTTGACTAGCACCCGGCTTCCCGGTGCCAATTCTGCTCCATAACATTTTCGATCATAGTACTCCTTACTCTTGCACTGTTCTTGCGTAACCACTTTGGACGCTATGTTGTATGCCTCTGCCATCCGTTCCTTCCATTCCTGAACGGACTCTGGATACGTTCTGTAAGTCTCTGACACCGGAGAATCGAACATGATGTCGATTGGCAGTCTTGGCGATCGTCCATACAATAGGAAAAAGGTTGAGTAACTCGCTCTTTGTACAGTTATAGGCATGTACCACTTTTGACAGAGAACTCTTCTAGTCTTTCTTCTCATCAGCTGTTAAAGTGCGCAACATCGACAATATTGTTTGGTTAAAACGTTCCACTTGTCCATTACCCTCTGGGTGATAGGGCGTTGTGTGGGATCTCTGAATTCTACAGTACTTTCCTAGCTTGGCAAAGAGCTGGTTCTCAAATTCTTTTTCTTTGTCGTGGTGTAACCTCATAGGGAACCCAAACCTCAAAGCAAAATCATTGAAGATCTTCTCCGCCGCTGTCCGACCAGCTTTATTGATGGTGGCATATGCTTGAGCAAATCGAGTGAAATGGTCCATCACCACCAAGATGTATTCGTAACCACCCATGCACGTCTCGAGATGTAGAAAGTCTATTGAGACCATATCAAACGGATACATAGTTTGGATGTTGCCCATAGGTTCCCGGGTTGATGTGTTGGGATGTTTATCTTTCAGACACCCACACTCCCTGGTCACGTATCTCTCAATATCTCTCTGCATGTCAGGCCAGAAGAAACATTCACGGATCAAGTTTGTTGTCCTTTCCACTCTCAGGTGTCCCATATTTTAATGGAGTTCTTTGACGACCAACCTACGGAATACTCTGGGTAGTACCAACTGCCGGTTTTGTCCTTCTTTATGATACAGGATACCATCTTCACTGAGGTAGAGCTTTGTCCATTCTTTAATTAAAACAGGTACTGCTGGTGACTCAGTGTCTCTCTCTCGTTTACTTGGAAACTGATTTTGGTCCACATAAAGTAGTATTCTACCAATTATCTGATCATCCTGTTGTGCTCTATGGATTGTTCCTTTTGGTAGTTGTTGAATAGACTGCAGGTAATCTTGTTCTCTCGCTTTTATGGTGGTTTCCACCGTCAACGGACACCACAATGGTGTGTCTTCCTCCTGATAAGCTTGCACTGCTTGGGTAGTGCTCTCAATTGCTTCCAGACTGACTTCCTCTGAGCATTCTTGCATGAACTCCTCAGGCTCTAGTGGCATTCTTGTCAATCCGTCAGCATCCGCATTGCATTTTCCTGGCCTGTACTTGATGCTGAAATTGAAGTCAGCTAGTTCAGCGACCCATCTCTGACCCGTTGCATTCAGTTTGGCTGTAGTAAGGACATAGGTCAAAGGGTTATTGTTAGTGTATACCTCAAACTCTTTGCTGTAGCAGAGATAATCTCTAAATCGTTCACAGATAGCCCATTTCAATGCCAGGAACTCCAGTTTTACAGAATGTAGATGATAATTCTTCTCGGCGTCTGTCAACGTTCTAGAACCGTCACCGATGACTCTCATTTTCCATCTTGATGCTGATACACGGCAGCTCCCAGTCCAACTTGAGAAGCGTCACAATGAAGAACAAATGGTAAATTGAAATCCGGATATCTCAAAATGGGTGGTTTTACCAGGTAGTCTACTAGTTCTTTCAAAACCTCCTGGTGGTCTGCTGTCCAGAGAATGGGCTGTTGGGATGAAACGGCGTTGTTTCATTTGAGCTCCGTCCTACATGCATTCTTATTTTTCTCCATGGGTGTTGTTGTCTCTGTCGTCCCCCCAAGAAGAGGTATAGTGGGGCGGCAATCCTGGAGAAGTTCCGAATGTAAGTACGATAGTAGGACAGGGATCCTAATATCTGCCTCAACTCCCCGAGAGTAGAGGGCCGCTTATCTTTTAAGGCCAGTGCCAGAGCGATTTCTTCTGGGTCCATGGTATATCCTTCTCCGGACACAATTTTCCTTAGAAATCGGACCTGTCTTTTGAACAGTTCACACTTCTTTGGGGTCAACTTAACTCCGTGTTGTTGATACTATTGTAATACGGTCCTCACGTGTTCAACATGCTCCCGGAAGGTTTTGCTGTGCACCACATTGTCATCCAAGTACGGCTGGCAGATATCGTCCCTCAATCCTTCCAAACATGTCTCCACGCTCCTCTGAAATTCTGCTGGAGCTGAACTGAGCCCAAACGGTATGCAGATCCACTCATATAATCCCCACGGTGTGATGAATGCTGTCAAAGGTCTACAGGACTCTCCTACAAACCCTTGGTGATATTCCTTACCCTGATCAAGGACAGAGAACCAGGTGCTTCCTGATAGGCTATCCAGCATATCTTGGATCTTTGGCATCGGGTGTCGATCAGGTACTGACTTTCGGTTTAGTTCCCGGTAATCACAGCAGAGTCTCAACGTACCGTCCTTCTTCCTAACACAAACAATAGGAGGGGAATAAGACGACTTCGACTTTTGTACCCAACCTCTGTTGATTAGTGTCAGGGAGATATTGAGGAATATTGAAAGTCTGACATAAATATTTCCCGTTTCTCTCAGGCCTTTTCTTCACCCCCTCCCTTATCTATCTTTTGAGAGCTGTCTCCATGAAAATATACAGTATCTTCCTGCAAATTATCACCCACAGCCAAAAGGCCTTACACAAACAAATGCCAGCCAAGAGATGTCACCAAACTTCGTTAAGATGCGAGTCTCTTGTCCCTGGCACACGCAGGGGGGTAATTACTGGCAGGATTGCACTAATTTGCTTGTAACTGGGAAAGTTGCTTTCCCGTGCTTAGCAAAGAAATCTCCAGACAATCCGACTACAAAACAAAATATGAAATATTAGAAGTTCCATGCGTCTGACAATAAATAATGTGACCAATATTTCTAGTGACAGAAACAGCCGAGGAATGCATACATAGTTTTTCATTGTTGCAAGCCAAATCAAGGAGCTTTAGCGCAAAAACACCAGAATAGCAGACTGTAACTATACAATGTGTGGTCTTTAAATAAAGATAAAATTATAAGGGAAAAAATGGCATAGTTTGCAAGCTTCTGCGATCAATGAGCGATGAGTTATTGCAGAAGTTAGCGTTTTTAATAAAATGCACTGGCTGGAGACCGGCCCACATGATGTCACCACAGGGGGTGTGTGGGTAAATCTCCCCTTAGAGAACTCATGGACAGTACAGAAGCACTCATTGCCAGGGGGGTGTAAGGATTATAAGCAACGGGTCGTATTCGATAACGCTCAAATCAACTGGGGAGCCCCTCCTCCACCTATGCTGATTCGTCCCTGCTTATTGTATAGTGTAAGTTGTCTTCTTTTATCCTGTTTACTTTATGTAACCGCTTATGTATTTTAATGTCTCCTTTGTAACATCCTTGTGTATATTTTTCCTAAACACTGCCTGCCTTTTGGATTAAATATAAAATTTAATAGTTCTGTTCCTTCTGTCCTGTAATTGTTCCCTCCCTCGAAGCCATATACGCTACCAAAACGCAGGCCATCTGCCTGCGGTCTTCAGTAACTCTGCAATATGCCTGCGGTCTTCATTGACTCTGTTACCTGGCTGTCTGAGATTTTCAGTGACTCTGCAATCTGCTTGCGTTCTTCAGTAACTCTGCAATCTGCCTGAGGTCTTCAGTGTCTCTGCCATCTGCCTGCGGTCTTCAGTGACTCAGCAATCTGCCTGCTGTCTTCAGTGACTCTACAATCTGTCTGCGGTCTTCAGTAACTCTGCAATCTGCCTGAGGTCTTCAGTGACTCTACAATCTGTCTGCGGTCTTCAGTGACTCTACAATCTGCCTGAGGTCTTCAGTGACTCTACAATCTGTCTGCGGTCTTCAGTGACTCTACAATCTGCCTGCAGTCTTCAGTCACTCTACAATCTGCCTGCTGTCTTCAGTGACTCTACAATCTGTCTGCGGTCTTCAGTGACTCTACAATCTGCCTGAGGTCTTCAGTGACTCTACAATCTGCCTGAGGTCTTCAGTCACTCTACAATCTGCCTGCGGTCTTCAGTCACTCTACAATCTGTCTGCGGTCTTCAGTAACTCTGCAATCTGCCTGAGGTCTTCAGTGACTCTGCAATCTGCCTGCGGTCTTCAGTGACTCTGCAATCTGCCTGCGGTCTTCAGTGACTCTACAATCTGCCTGCGGTCTTCAGTCACTCTACAATCTGTCTGCGGTCTTCAGTAACTCTGCAATCTGCCTGAGGTCTTCAGTGACTCTGCAATCTGCCTGCGGTCTTCAGTGACTCTGCAATCTGCCTGCGGTCTTCAGTGACTCTACAATCTGCCTGCGGTCTTCAGTGACTCTGCAATCTGCCTGCGGTCTTCAGTCACTCTACAATCTGTCTGCGGTCTTCAGTAACTCTGCAATCTGCCTGAGGTCTTCAGTGACTCTGCAATCTGCCTGCGGTCTTCAGTGACTCTGCAATCTGCCTGCGGTCTTCAGTGACTCTACAATCTGCCTGCGGTCTTCAGTGACTCTGCAATCTGCCTGAGGTCTTCAGTGACTCTGCAATCTGCCTGCGGTCTTTAGTGACTCTGCAATCTGCCTGCGGTCTTCAGTGACTCTACAATCTGCCTGCGGTCTTCAGTGACTCCACAATCTGCCTGAGGTCTTCAGTGACTCTGAAATCTGCCTGTGGTCTTCAGTGACTCTACAATCTGTCTGCGGTCTTCAGTGACTCTACAATCTGTCTGCGGTCTTCAGTGACTCTGCAATCTGCCTGAGATTTTCAGTGACTCTGCCATCTGCCTGCGTTCTTCAGTGACTCTACAATCTGCCTGCGGTCTTCAGTGACTCGGCAATCTGCCTGAGATTTTCAGTGACTCTGCCATCTGCCTGCGTTCTTCAGTGACTCTGCAATCTGCCTGCGGTCTTCAGTGACTCTACAATCTGCCTGTGGTCTTCAGTGACTCTGCAATCTGTCTGAGGTCTTCAGTGACTCTGCAATCTGCCTGCGGTCTTCAGTGACTCTGCAATCTGCCTGCGGTCTTCAGTGACTCTACAATCTGCCTGCGGTCTTCAGTGACTCTACAATCTGCCTGCGGTCTTCAGTGACTCTGCAATCTACCTGAGGTCTTCAGTGACTCTGCAATCTGCCTGAGGTCTTCAGTGACTCTACTATCTGCCTGCTGTCTTCAGTGACTCTACTATCTGCCTGCTGTCTTCAGTGACTCTACAATCTGTCTGCGGTCTTCAGTAACTCTGCAATCTGCCTGAGGTCTTCAGTGACTCTACAATCTGTCTGCGGTCTTCAGTGACTCTGCAATCTGCCTGAGGTCTTCAGTGACTCTACAATCTGTCTGCGGTCTTCAGTGACTCTACAATCTGCCTGCGGTCTTCAGTCACTCTACAATCTGCCTGCTGTCTTCAGTGACTCTACAATCTGTCTGCGGTCTTCAGTGACTCTACAATCTGCCTGAGGTCTTCAGTGACTCTACAATCTGCCTGAGGTCTTCAGTGACTCTACAATCTGCCTGCGGTCTTCAGTCACTCTACAATCTGTCTGCGGTCTTCAGTAACTCTGCAATCTGCCTGAGGTCTTCAGTGACTCTGCAATCTGCCTGCGGTCTTCAGTGACTCTGCAATCTGCCTGCGGTCTTCAGTGACTCTACAATCTGCCTGCGGTCTTCAGTCACTCTACAATCTGTCTGCGGTCTTCAGTAACTCTGCAATCTGCCTGAGGTCTTCAGTGACTCTGCAATCTGCCTGCGGTCTTCAGTGACTCTGCAATCTGCCTGCGGTCTTCAGTGACTCTATAATCTGCCTGCGGTCTTCAGTGACTCTGCAATCTGCCTGCGGTCTTCAGTCACTCTACAATCTGTCTGCGGTCTTCAGTAACTCTGCAATCTGCCTGAGGTCTTCAGTGACTCTGCAATCTGCCTGCGGTCTTCAGTGACTCTGCAATCTGCCTGCGGTCTTCAGTGACTCTACAATCTGCCTGCGGTCTTCAGTGACTCTGCAATCTGCCTGAGGTCTTCAGTGACTCTACAATCTGCCTGAGGTCTTCAGTGACTCTACAATCTGACTGAGGTCTTCAGTGACTCTGCAATCTGCCTGCGGTCTTCAGTGACTCTACAATCTGCCTGCGGTCTTCAGTGACTCTGCAATCTGCCTGAGGTCTTCAGTGACTCTACAATCTGCCTGAGGTCTTCAGTGACTCTACAATCTGCCTGAGGTCTTCAGTGACTCTGCAATCTGCCTGCGGTCTTCAGTGACTCTACAAGCTGCCTGCGGTCTTCAGTGACTCTACAATCTGCCTGCGGTCTTCAGTGACTCTGCAATCTGCCTGCGGTCTTCAGTGACTCTGCAATCTGCCTGAGGTCTTCAGTGACTCTGCAATCTGCCTGCGGTCTTTAGTGACTCTGCAATCTGCCTGCGGTCTTCAGTGACTCTACAATCTGCCTGCGGTCTTCAGTGACTCCACAATCTGCCTGAGGTCTTCAGTGACTCTGAAATCTGCCTGCGGTCTTCAGTGACTCTACAATCTGTCTGCGGTCTTCAGTGACTCTACAATCTGTCTGCGGTCTTCAGTGACTCTGCAATCTGCCTGAGATTTTCAGTGACTCTGCCATCTGCCTGCGTTCTTCAGTGACTCTACAATCTGCCTGCGGTCTTCAGTGACTCGGCAATCTGCCTGAGATTTTCAGTGACTCTGCCATCTGCCTGCGTTCTTCAGTGACTCTACAATCTGCCTGAGGTCTTCATTGACTCTGCAATCTGCCTGCGGTCTTCAGTGACTCTGCAATCTGCCTGAGGTCTTCAGTGACTCTGCAATCTGCCTGTGGTCTTCAGTGACTCTACAATCTGCCTGAGGTCTTCAGTGACTCTGCAATCTGCCTGCGGTCTTCAGTGACTCTACAATCTGCCTGAGGTTTTCAGTGACTCTGCAATCTGCCTGCGGTCTTCCGTGACTCTACAATCTGCCTGCGGTCTTCAGTGACTCTACAATCTGCCTGTGGTCTTCAGTGACTCTGCAATCTACCTGAGGTCTTCAGTGACTCTGCAATCTGCCTGAGGTCTTCAGTGACTCTACAATCTGCCTGAGGTCTTCAGTGACTCTGCAATCTGCCTGCGGTCTTCAGTGACTCTGCAATCTGCCTGAGGTCTTCAGTGACTCTACAATCTGCCTGAGGTCTTCATTGACTCTGCAATCTGCCTGGGGTCTTCAGTAACTCAGCAATCTGCCTGAGGTCTTCAGTGACTCTGCAATCTGCCTGCGGTCTTCAGTGACTCTACAATCTGCCTGAGGTCTTCAGTGACTCTGCAATCTGCCTGCGGTCTTCAGTGACTCTAAAATCTGCCTGAGGTCTTCAGTGACTCTACAATCTGCCTGATGTCTTCAGTGACTCTACAATCTGCCTGCGGTCTTCAGTGACTCTGCAATCTGCCTGCGGTCTTCAGTGACTCTGCAATCTGCCTCCGGTCTTCAGTGACTCTACAATCTGCCTGCGGTCTTCAGTGACTCTGCAATCTGCCTGCTGTCTTCAGTGACTCTGCAATCTGCCTGAGATTTTCAGTGACTCTGCCATCTGCCTGCGTTCTTCAGTGACTCTACAATCTGTCTGCGGTCTTCAGTGACTCTACAATCTGCCTGAGGTCTTCAGTGACTCTGCCATCTGCCTGCGTTCTTCAGTGACTCTACAATCTGCCTGCGGTCTTCAGTGACTCTGCAATCTGCCTGCGGTCTTCAGTGACTCTGCAATCTGCCTGAGGTCTTCAGTGACTCTACAATCTGTCTGCGGTCTTCAGTGACTCTACAATCTGCCTGCGGTCTTCAGTGACTCTCCAATCTGCCTGCGGTCTTCAGTGACTCTGCACTCTGCCTGCGGTCTTCAGTGACTCTACAATCTGCCTGCGGTATTCAGTGACTCTACAATCTGCCTGCGGTATTCAGTCACTCTACAATCAGCCTGCGGTCTTCAGTGACTCTGCAATCTGCCTGCGGTCTTCAGTGACTCTGCAATCTGCCTGCGGTCTTCAGTGACTCTACAATCTGCCTGCGGTCTTCAGTGACTCTGCAATCTGCCTGCGGTCTTCAGTGACTCTGCAATCTGCCTGAGGTCTTCAGTGACTCTACAATCTGCCTGCGGTCTTCAGTGACTCTACAATCTGCCTGAGGTCTTCAGTGACTCTACAATCTGCCTGAGGTCTTCAGTGACTCTACAATCTGCCTGCGGTCTTCAGTGACTCTGCAATCTGCCTGCGGTCTTCAGTGACTCTGCAATCTGCCTGAGGTCTTCAGTGACTCTACAATCTGCCTGCGGTCTTCAGTGACTCTACCATCTGCCTGCGGTCTTCAGTGACTCTGCAATCTGCCTGCGGTCTTCAGTGACTCTACAATCTGCCTGCGGTCTTCAGTGACTCTGCAATCTGCCTGAGGTCTTCAGTGACTCTACAATCTGCCTGAGGTCTTCAGTGACTCTACAATCTGCCTGAGGTCTTCAGTGACTCTGCAATCTGCCTGCGGTCTTCAGTGACTCTACAATCTGCCTGCGGTCTTCAGTGACTCTGCAATCTGCCTGAGGTCTTCAGTGACTCTACAATCTGCCTGAGGTCTTCAGTGACTCTACAATCTGCCTGAGGTCTTCAGTGACTCTGCAATCTGCCTGCGGTCTTCAGTGACTCTACAATCTGCCTGCGGTCTTCAGTGACTCTACAATCTGCCTGCGGTCTTCAGTGACTCTGCAATCTGCCTGCGGTCTTCAGTGACTCTGCAATCTGCCTGAGGTCTTCAGTGACTCTGCAATCTGCCTGCGGTCTTTAGTGACTCTGCAATCTGCCTGCGGTCTTCAGTGACTCTACAATCTGCCTGCGGTCTTCAGTGACTCTGCAGTCTGCCTGCGGTCTTCAGTGACTCTGCAATCTGCCTGAGGTCTTCAGTGACTCTGCAATCTGCCTGCGGTCTTTAGTGACTCTGCAATCTGCCTGCGGTCTTCAGTGACTCTACAATCTGCCTGCGGTCTTCAGTGACTCCACAATCTGCCTGAGGTCTTCAGTGACTCTGAAATCTGCCTGCGGTCTTCAGTGACTCTACAATCTGTCTGCGGTCTTCAGTGACTCTACAATCTGTCTGCGGTCTTCAGTGACTCTGCAAACTGCCTGAGATTTTCAGTGACTCTGCCATCTGCCTGCGTTCTTCAGTGACTCTACAATCTGCCTGCGGTCTTCAGTGACTCGGCAATCTGCCTGAGATTTTCAGTGACTCTGCCATCTGCCTGCGTTCTTCAGTGACTCTGCAATCTGCCTGCGGTCTTCAGTGACTTTACAATCTGCCTGTGGTCTTCAGTGACTCTGCAATCTGTCTGAGGTCTTCAGTGACTCTGCAATCTGGCTGCGGTCTTCAGTGACTCTGCAATCTGCCTGCAGTCTTCAGTGACTCTACAATCTGCCTGCGGTCTTCAGTGACTCTGCAATCTGCCTGCGGTCTTCAGTGACTCTGCAATCTACCTGAGGTCTTCAGTGACTCTGCAATCTGCCTGAGGTCTTCAGTGACTCTACTATCTGCCTGCTGTCTTCAGTGACTCTACTATCTGCCTGCTGTCTTCAGTGACTCTACAATCTGCCTGCTGTCTTCAGTGACTCTACAATCTGTCTGCGGTCTTCAGTAACTCTGCAATCTGCCTGAGGTCTTCAGTGACTCTACAATCTGTCTGCGGTCTTCAGTGACTCTACAATCTGCCTGAGGTCTTCAGTGACTCTACAATCTGTCTGCGGTCTTCAGTGACTCTACAATCTGCCTGCGGTCTTCAGTCACTCTACAATCTGCCTGCTGTCTTCAGTGACTCTACAATCTGTCTGCGGTCTTCAGTGACTCTACAATCTGCCTGAGGTCTTCAGTGACTCTACAATCTGCCTGAGGTCTTCAGTGACTCTACAATCTGCCTGCGGTCTTCAGTCACTCTACAATCTGTCTGCGGTCTTCAGTAACTCTGCAATCTGCCTGAGGTCTTCAGTGACTCTGCAATCTGCCTGCGGTCTTCAGTGACTCTGCAATCTGCCTGCGGTCTTCAGTGACTCTACAATCTGCCTGAGGTCTTCAGTGACTCTGCCATCTGCCTGCGTTCTTCAGTGACTCTACAATCTGCCTGAGGTCTTCATTGACTCTGCAATCTGCCTGCGGTCTTCAGTGACTCTGCAATCTGCCTGAGGTCTTCAGTGACTCTGCAATCTGCCTGTGGTCTTCAGTGACTCTACAATCTGCCTGAGGTCTTCAGTGACTCTGCAATCTGCCTGCGGTCTTCAGTGACTCTACAATCTGCCTGAGGTCTTCAGTGACTCTGCAATCTGCCTGCGGTCTTCCGTGACTCTACAATCTGCCTGCGGTCTTCAGTGACTCTACAATCTGCCTGTGGTCTTCAGTGACTCTGCAATCTACCTGAGGTCTTCAGTGACTCTGCAATCTGCCTGAGGTCTTCAGTGACTCTACAATCTGCCTGAGGTCTTCAGTGACTCTGCAATCTGCCTGCGGTCTTCAGTGACTCTGCAATCTGCCTGAGGTCTTCAGTGACTCTACAATCTGCCTGAGGTCTTCATTGACTCTGCAATCTGCCTGGGGTCTTCAGTAACTCAGCAATCTGCCTGAGGTCTTCAGTGACTCTGCAATCTGCCTGCGGTCTTCAGTGACTCTACAATCTGCCTGAGGTCTTCAGTGACTCTGCAATCTGCCTGCGGTCTTCAGTGACTCTAAAATCTGCCTGAGGTCTTCAGTGACTCTACAATCTGCCTGATGTCTTCAGTGACTCTACAATCTGCCTGCGGTCTTCAGTGACTCTGCAATCTGCCTGCGGTCTTCAGTGACTCTGCAATCTGCCTCCGGTCTTCAGTGACTCTACAATCTGCCTGCGGTCTTCAGTGACTCTGCAATCTGCCTGCTGTCTTCAGTGACTCTGCAATCTGCCTGAGATTTTCAGTGACTCTGCCATCTGCCTGCGTTCTTCAGTGACTCTACAATCTGTCTGCGGTCTTCAGTGACTCTACAATCTGCCTGAGGTCTTCAGTGACTCTGCCATCTGCCTGCGTTCTTCAGTGACTCTACAATCTGCCTGCGGTCTTCAGTGACTCTGCAATCTGCCTGCGGTCTTCAGTGACTCTGCAATCTGCCTGAGGTCTTCAGTGACTCTACAATCTGTCTGCGGTCTTCAGTGACTCTACAATCTGCCTGCGGTCTTCAGTGACTCTCCAATCTGCCTGCGGTCTTCAGTGACTCTGCACTCTGCCTGCGGTCTTCAGTGACTCTACAATCTGCCTGCGGTATTCAGTGACTCTACAATCTGCCTGCGGTATTCAGTCACTCTACAATCAGCCTGCGGTCTTCAGTGACTCTGCAATCTGCCTGCGGTCTTCAGTGACTCTGCAATCTGCCTGCGGTCTTCAGTGACTCTACAATCTGCCTGCGGTCTTCAGTGACTCTGCAATCTGCCTGCGGTCTTCAGTGACTCTGCAATCTGCCTGAGGTCTTCAGTGACTCTACAATCTGCCTGCGGTCTTCAGTGACTCTACAATCTGCCTGAGGTCTTCAGTGACTCTACAATCTGCCTGAGGTCTTCAGTGACTCTACAATCTGCCTGCGGTCTTCAGTGACTCTGCAATCTGCCTGCGGTCTTCAGTGACTCTGCAATCTGCCTGAGGTCTTCAGTGACTCTACAATCTGCCTGCGGTCTTCAGTGACTCTACCATCTGCCTGCGGTCTTCAGTGACTCTGCAATCTGCCTGCGGTCTTCCGTGACTCTACAATCTGCCTGCGGTCTTCAGTGACTCTGCAATCTGCCTGAGGTCTTCAGTGACTCTACAATCTGCCTGAGGTCTTCAGTGACTCTACAATCTGCCTGAGGTCTTCAGTGACTCTGCAATCTGCCTGCGGTCTTCAGTGACTCTACAATCTGCCTGCGGTCTTCAGTGACTCTGCAATCTGCCTGAGGTCTTCAGTGACTCTACAATCTGCCTGAGGTCTTCAGTGACTCTACAATCTGCCTGAGGTCTTCAGTGACTCTGCAATCTGCCTGCGGTCTTCAGTGACTCTACAATCTGCCTGCGGTCTTCAGTGACTCTACAATCTGCCTGCGGTCTTCAGTGACTCTGCAATCTGCCTCCGGTCTTCAGTGACTCTACAATCTGCCTGCGGTCTTCAGTGACTCTGCAATCTGCCTGCTGTCTTCAGTGACTATGCAATCTGCCTGAGATTTTCAGTGACTCTGCCATCTGCCTGCGTTCTTCAGTGACTCTACAATCTGCCTGCGGTCTTCAGTGACTCTACAATCTGCCTGCGGTCTTCAGTGACTCTACAATCTGCCTGCGGTCTTCAGTGACTCTGCAATCTGCCTCCGGTCTTCAGTGACTCTACAATCTGCCTGCGGTCTTCAGTGACTCTGCAATCTGCCTGCGGTCTTCAGTGACTCTACAATCTGCTTGCGGTCTTCAGTGACTCTGCAATCTGCCTGAGGTCTTCAGTGACTCTACAATCTGCCTGAGGTCTTCAGTGACTCTACAATCTGCCTGAGGTCTTCAGTGACTCTGCAATCTGCCTGCGGTCTTCAGTGACTCTACAAGCTGCCTGCGGTCTTCAGTGACTCTACAATCTGCCTGCGGTCTTCAGTGACTCTGCAATCTGCCTGCGGTCTTCAGTGACTCTGCAATCTGCCTGAGGTCTTCAGTGACTCTGCAATCTGCCTGCGGTCTTTAGCGACTCTGCAATCTGCCTGCGGTCTTCAGTGACTCTACAATCTGCCTGCGGTCTTCAGTGACTCTGCAGTCTGCCTGCGGTCTTCAGTGACTCTGCAATCTGCCTGAGGTCTTCAGTGACTCTGCAATCTGCCTGCGGTCTTTAGTGACTCTGCAATCTGCCTGCGGTCTTCAGTGACTCTACAATCTGCCTGCGGTCTTCAGTGACTCCACAATCTGCCTGAGGTCTTCAGTGACTCTGAAATCTGCCTGCGGTCTTCAGTGACTCTACAATCTGTCTGCGGTCTTCAGTGACTCTACAATCTGTCTGCGGTCTTCAGTGACTCTGCAATCTGCCTGAGATTTTCAGTGACTCTGCCATCTGCCTGCGTTCTTCAGTGACTCTACAATCTGCCTGCGGTCTTCAGTGACTCGGCAATCTGCCTGAGATTTTCAGTGACTCTGCAATCTGCCTGAGGTCTTCAGTGACTCTGCCATCTGCCTGCGTTCTTCAGTGACTCTACAATCTGCCTGAGGTCTTCATTGACTCTGCAATCTGCCTGCGGTCTTCAGTGACTCTGCAATCTGCCTGAGGTCTTCAGTGACTCTGCAATCTGCCTGTGGTCTTCAGTGACTCTACAATCTGCCTGAGGTCTTCAGTGACTCTGCAATCTGCCTGCGGTCTTCAGTGACTCTACAATCTGCCTGAGGTCTTCAGTGACTCTGCAATCTGCCTGCGGTCTTCAGTGACTCTACAATCTGCCTGTGGTCTTCAGTGACTCTGCAATCTACCTGAGGTCTTCAGTGACTCTGCAATCTGCCTGAGGTCTTCAGTGACTCTACAATCTGCCTGAGGTCTTCAGTGACTCTGCAATCTGCCTGCGGTCTTCAGTGACTCTGCAATCTGCCTGAGGTCTTCAGTGACTCTACAATCTGCCTGAGGTCTTCATTGACTCTGCAATCTGCCTGGGGTCTTCAGTAACTCAGCAATCTGCCTGAGGTCTTCAGTGACTCTGCAATCTGCCTGCGGTCTTCAGTGACTCTACAATCTGCCTGAGGTCTTCAGTGACTCTGCAATCTGCCTGAGGTCTTCAGTGACTCTACAATCTGCCTGAGGTCTTCAGTGACTCTACAATCTGCCTGAGGTCTTCAGTGACTCTGCAATCTGCCTGCGGTCTTCAGTGACTCTACAATCTGCCTGCGGTCTTCAGTGACTCTGCAATCTGCCTGAGGTCTTCAGTGACTCTACAATCTGCCTGAGGTCTTCAGTGACTCTACAATCTGCCTGAGGTCTTCAGTGACTCTGCAATCTGCCTGCGGTCTTCAGTGACTCTACAATCTGCCTGCGGTCTTCAGTGACTCTACAATCTGCCTGCGGTCTTCAGTGACTCTGCAATCTGCCTCCGGTCTTCAGTGACTCTACAATCTGCCTGCGGTCTTCAGTGACTCTGCAATCTGCCTGCTGTCTTCAGTGACTCTGCAATCTGCCTGAGATTTTCAGTGACTCTGCCATCTGCCTGCGTTCTTCAGTGACTCTACAATCTGCCTGCGGTCTTCAGTGACTCTACAATCTGCCTGCGGTCTTCAGTGACTCTACAATCTGCCTGCGGTCTTCAGTGACTCTGCAATCTGCCTCCGGTCTTCAGTGACTCTACAATCTGCCTGCGGTCTTCAGTGACTCTGCAATCTGCCTGCGGTCTTCAGTGACTCTACAATCTGCCTGCGGTCTTCAGTGACTCTGCAATCTGCCTGAGGTCTTCAGTGACTCTACAATCTGCCTGAGGTCTTCAGTGACTCTACAATCTGCCTGAGGTCTTCAGTGACTCTGCAATCTGCCTGCGGTCTTCAGTGACTCTACAAGCTGCCTGCGGTCTTCAGTGACTCTACAATCTGCCTGCGGTCTTCAGTGACTCTGCAATCTGCCTGCGGTCTTCAGTGACTCTGCAATCTGCCTGAGGTCTTCAGTGACTCTGCAATCTGCCTGCGGTCTTTAGTGACTCTGCAATCTGCCTGCGGTCTTCAGTGACTCTACAATCTGCCTGCGTTCTTCAGTGACTCTGCAGTCTGCCTGCGGTCTTCAGTGACTCTGCAATCTGCCTGAGGTCTTCAGTGACTCTGCAATCTGCCTGCGGTCTTTAGTGACTCTGCAATCTGCCTGCGGTCTTCAGTGACTCTACAATCTGCCTGCGGTCTTCAGTGACTCCACAATCTGCCTGAGGTCTTCAGTGACTCTGAAATCTGCCTGCGGTCCTCAGTGACTCTACAATCTGTCTGCGGTCTTCAGTGACTCTACAATCTGTCTGCGGTCTTCAGTGACTCTGCAATCTGCCTGAGATTTTCAGTGACTCTGCCATCTGCCTGCGTTCTTCAGTGACTCTACAATCTGCCTGCGGTCTTCAGTGACTCGGCAATCTGCCTGAGATTTTCAGTGACTCTGCCATCTGCCTGCGTTCTTCAGTGACTCTACAATCTGCCTGAGGTCTTCATTGACTCTGCAATCTGCCTGCGGTCTTCAGTGACTCTGCAATCTGCCTGAGGTCTTCAGTGACTCTGCAATCTGCCTGTGGTCTTCAGTGACTCTACAATCTGCCTGAGGTCTTCAGTGACTCTGCAATCTGCCTGCGGTCTTCAGTGACTCTACAATCTGCCTGAGGTCTTCAGTGACTCTGCAATCTGCCTGCGGTCTTCAGTGACTCTACAATCTGCCTGTGGTCTTCAGTGACTCTGCAATCTACCTGAGGTCTTCAGTGACTCTGCAATCTGCCTGAGGTCTTCAGTGACTCTACAATCTGCCTGAGGTCTTCAGTGACTCTGCAATCTGCCTGCGGTCTTCAGTGACTCTGCAATCTGCCTGAGGTCTTCAGTGACTCTACAATCTGCCTGAGGTCTTCATTGACTCTGCAATCTGCCTGGGGTCTTCAGTAACTCAGCAATCTGCCTGAGGTCTTCAGTGACTCTGCAATCTGCCTGCGGTCTTCAGTGACTCTACAATCTGCCTGAGGTCTTCAGTGACTCTGCAATCTGCCTGCGGTCTTCAGTGACTCTACAATCTGCCTGAGGTCTTCAGTGACTCTACAATCTGCCTGATGTCTTCAGTGACTCTACAATCTGCCTGCGGTCTTCAGTGACTCTGCAATCTGCCTGCGGTCTTCAGTGACTCTGCAATCTGCCTCCGGTCTTCAGTGACTCTACAATCTGCCTGCGGTCTTCAGTGACTCTGCAATCTGCCTGCTGTCTTCAGTGACTCTGCAATCTGCCTGAGATTTTCAGTGACTCTGCCATCTGCCTGCGTTCTTCAGTGACTCTACAATCTGTCTGCGGTCTTCAGTGACTCTACAATCTGCCTGAGGTCTTCAGTGACTCTGCCATCTGCCTGCGTTCTTCAGTGACTCTACAATCTGCCTGCGGTCTTCAGTGACTCTGCAATCTGCCTGCGTTCTTCAGTGACTCTGCAATCTGCCTGAGGTCTTCAGTGACTCTACAATCTGCCTGCGGTCTTCAGTGACTCTACAATCTGCCTGCGGTCTTCAGTGACTCTCCAATCTGCCTGCGGTCTTCAGTGACTCTGCACTCTGCCTGCGGTCTTCAGTGACTCTACAATCTGCCTGCGGTATTCAGTGACTCTACAATCTGCCTGCGGTCTTCAGTCACTCTACAATCAGCCTGCGGTCTTCAGTGACTCTGCAATCTGCCTGCGGTCTTCAGTGACTCTGCAATCTGCCTGCGGTCTTCAGTGACTCTACAATCTGCCTGCGGTCTTCAGTGACTCTACAATCTGCCTGAGGTCTTCAGTGACTCTGCAATCTGCCTGCGGTCTTCAGTGACTCTACAATCTGCCTGAGGTCTTCAGTGACTCTGCAATCTGCCTGCGGTCTTCAGTGACTCTACAATCTGCCTGTGGTCTTCAGTGACTCTGCAATCTACCTGAGGTCTTCAGTGACTCTGCAATCTGCCTGAGGTCTTCAGTGACTCTGCAATCTGCCTGAGGTCTTCAGTGACTCTACAATCTGCCTGAGGTCTTCAGTGACTCTGCAATCTGCCTGCGGTCTTCAGTGACTCTGCAATCTGCCTGAGGTCTTCAGTGACTCTACAATCTGCCTGAGGTCTTCATTGACTCTGCAATCTGCCTGGGGTCTTCAGTAACTCAGCAATCTGCCTGAGATCTTCAGTGACTCTGCAATCTGCCTGCGGTCTTCAGTGACTCTACAATCTGCCTGAGGTCTTCAGTGACTCTGCAATCTGCCTGCGGTCTTCAGTGACTCTACAATCTGCCTGAGGTCTTCAGTGACTCTACAATCTGCCTGATGTCTTCAGTGACTCTACAATCTGCCTGCGGTCTTCAGTGACTCTGCAATCTGCCTGCGGTCTTCAGTGACTCTGCAATCTGCCTCCGGTCTTCAGTGACTCTACAATCTGCCTGCGGTCTTCAGTGACTCTGCAATCTGCCTGCTGTCTTCAGTGACTCTGCAATCTGCCTGAGATTTTCAGTGACTCTGCCATCTGCCTGCGTTCTTCAGTGACTCTACAATCTGTCTGCGGTCTTCAGTGACTCTACAATCTGCCTGAGGTCTTCAGTGACTCTGCCATCTGCCTGCGTTCTTCAGTGACTCTACAATCTGCCTGCGGTCTTCAGTGACTCTGCAATCTGCCTGCGGTCTTCAGTGACTCTGCAATCTGCCTGAGGTCTTCAGTGACTCTACAATCTGCCTGCGGTCTTCAGTGACTCTACAATCTGCCTGCGGTCTTCAGTGACTCTCCAATCTGCCTGCGGTCTTCAGTGACTCTGCACTCTGCCTGCGGTCTTCAGTGACTCTACAATCTGCCTGCGGTATTCAGTGACTCTACAATCTGCCTGCGGTCTTCAGTCACTCTACAATCAGCCTGCGGTCTTCAGTGACTCTGCAATCTGCCTGCGGTCTTCAGTGACTCTGCAATCTGCCTGCGGTCTTCAGTGACTCTACAATCTGCCTGCGGTCTTCAGTGACTCTGCAATCTGCCTGCGGTCTTCAGTGACTCTGCAATCTGCCTGAGGTCTTCAGTGACTCTACAATCTGCCTGCGGTCTTCAGTGACTCTACAATCTGCCTGAGGTCTTCAGTGACTCTACAATCTGCCTGAGGTCTTCAGTGACTCTACAATCTGCCTGCGGTCTTCAGTGACTCTGCAATCTGCCTGCGGTCTTCAGTGACTCTGCAATCTGCCTGAGGTCTTCAGTGACTCTACAATCTGCCTGCGGTCTTCAGTGACTCTACCATCAGCCTGCGGTCTTCAGTGACTCTGCAATCTGCCTGCGGTCTTCAATGACTCTACAATCTGTCTGCGGTCGTCAGTGACTCTACAATCTGTCTGCGGTCTTCAGTGACTCTACAATCTGTCTGCAGTCTTCAGTGACTCTACAATCAGCCTGAGGTCTTCAGTAATTCTGCAATCTGCCTGCGGTCTTCAGTAATTCTGCAATCTGCCTGAGGTCTTCAGTGACTCTACAATCTGCCTGAGGTCTTCAGTGACTCTACAATCTGCCTGAGGTCTTCAGTGACTCTACAATCTGCCTGCGGTCTTCAGTGACTCTGCAATCTGCCTGCGGTCTTCAGTGACTCTACAATCAGCCTGCGGTCTTCAGTGACTCTACAATCTGCCTGCGGTCTTCAGTGACTCTAGTCCCTGAGTTACAGTGGTGGCCAAAAGTATTGGCACCCCTGCAATTCTGTCAGGTAATACTCAGTTTCTTCCTGAAATGATTGCAATCACAAATTCTTTGGTCTTATTATCTTCATTTAATTTTCTTGCAAGGAAAAAACACAAAAGAGAATGAAGCAAAAATCCAATCATTGATCATTTCACACAAAACTCCAAAAAAGGGCCGGACAAAAGTATTGGCACCCTCAGCCTAATACTTGGTTGCACAACCTTTAGCCAAAATAACTGCGAACAACCGCTTCCGGTAACCATCAATGAGTCTCTTACAATGCTCTGCTGGAATTGTAGACCATTCTTCTTTGGCAAACTGCTCCAGGTCCCTGATATTTGAAGGGTGCCTTCTCCAAACTGCCATTTTGAGATCTCTCCACAGGTGTTCTATGGGATTCAGGTCTGGACTCATTGCTGGCCACCTTAGAAGTCTCCAGTGCTTTCTCTAAAACCATTTTATAGTGCTTTTGGAAGTGTGTTTTGGGTCATTGTCCTGCTGGAAGACCCATGACCTCTGAGGGAGACCCAGCTTTCTCACACTGGGCCCTACATTATGCTGCAAAATTTGTTGGTAGTCTTCAGACTTCATAATGCCATGCACACGGTCAAGCAGTCCAGTGCCAGAGGCAGCAAAGCAACCCCAAAACATCAGGGAACCTCCACCATGTTTGACTGTAGGGACCGTGCTCTTTTCTTTGAATGCCTCTTTTTTTTTCCTGTACACTCTATGTTGATGCTTTTTCCCAAAAAACTCTACTTTTGTCTCATCTGACCAGAGAACATTCTTCCAAAACGTTTTAGGCTTTCTCAGGTAAGTTTTGGCAAACTCCAGCCTGGCTTTCTTATGTCTCGGGGTAAGAAGTGGGGTCTTCCTGGGTATCCTACCATACAGTCACTTTTCATTCAGACGCCGACGGATAGTACGGGTTGATTCTGCTGTACCCTCGGACTGCAGGGCAGCTTGAACTTGTTTGGATGTTAGTCGAGGTTCTTTATCCACCATCCGCACAATCTTGTGTTGAAATCTCTCGTCAATTTTTCTTTTCCTAGGGAGGTTAGCCACAGTGCCATGGGCTTTACACTTCTTGATGACACTGCGCACGGAAGACACAGGAACATTCAGGTCTTTGGAGATGGACTTGTAGCCTTGAGATTGCTCATGCTTCCTCACAATTTGGTTTCTCAAGTCCTCAGACAGTTCTTTGGTCTTCTTTCTTTTCTCCATGCTCAATGTGGTCACACAAGGACACAGGACAGAGGTTGAGTCAACTTTAATCCATGTTAACTGGCTGCAAGTGTGATTTAGTTATTGCCAACACCTGTTAGGTGCCACAGGTAAGTTACAGGTGCTGTTAATTACACCAATTACAGAAGCAGCACAGGATTTTTCAAACAGTGCCAATACTTTTGTCCACCCCCTATTTTAGGTTTGGTGTGGAATTATATCCTATTTGGCTTTAGGACAATTCTTTTTGTGTTTTTTTCATTGAAGACAAATTAAATGAAGATAATAAGACCAAAGAATTTGTGATTGCAATCATTTTCAGGAAGAAACTGAGTATTATCTGACAGAATTGCAGGGGTGCCAATACTTTTGGCCACCACTGTACATGTCTCTGTTTTCTGTACCACTGGTTACTGCCTACAGTCTTCAGGACGTTATCTGTCTGAGGTCTTTAGTACCTCTGTTAACGATCTCCTGGCTTCTGTCTGTGTCCTGCGTGCCTCACCTGTTTGCTGCACCGACGCTCGTGACCCGTCTGCCCACTCGAACCTTGAGCTTAGAGGATCCATCTCACCCAGTGAGCTGGCACTAGTTAACACCATGCAACCCAGAATCTGATAATCCATCTCCAGACTAATGGGAGACGCTGGCACTGGTGACATCCGGTGGTTATAGCTGCCGCGCTCGTATCTGTGGCATATTTTTCATCATCTCCTGCCTCGACTACTGCAACCTCCGGCTCTGTGGCCTCCCCCCTAACACTCTCGCACCCCTCCAATCCATCCTAAACTCTGCTGCCCGACTAATCCACCTGTCCCCCCGCTATTCCCCGGCCTCTCCTCTCTGTCAATCCCTTCACTGGCTCCCCATTACCCAGAGACTCCAGTTCAAAACCCTAACCATGACATACAAAGCCATCCACAACCTGTCTCCCCCATACATCTGTGACCTAGTCTCCCGGTACATACCTGCACGCAGCCTCCGATCCTCACAAGATCTCCCTCTCTACTCGCCTCTTATCTCCTCCTCCCACAATCGCATACAAGATTTCTCCCGTGCATCCCCCCTACTCTGGAACTCTCCACCCCAACACATCAGACTCTCGTCGACCATGGAAACCTTCAAAAGGAGCCTGAAGACCCACCTCTTCCGACAAGCCTACAACCTGCAGTAACCATCACTCCAGCATACCGCTGCACCACCAGCTCTACCCTCACATACTGTATCCTCACCCTTCCCCTGTGGACTGTGAGCCCTCGCAAGCAGGGTCCTCACTCCACCATACCGCTGCACGACCAGCTCTACCCTCACCAACTGTATCCTCACCCATCCCTTGTAGACTGTGAGCCCTCGCGGGCAGGGTCCTCGCTCCACCATACCGCTGCACCACCAGCTCTACCCTCACCTACTGTATCCTCACCCATCCCTTGTGGACTGTGAGCCCTCGCAAGCAGGGTCCTCGCTCCACCATACCGCTGCACGGCCAGCTCTACCCTCACCTACTGTATCCTCACCCATCCCTTGTAGACTGTGAGCCCTCGTGGGCAGGGTCCTTGCTCCACCATACCGCTGCACGACCAGCTCTACCCTCACCTACTGTATCCTCACCCATCCCTTGTAGACTGTGAGCCCTCGCGGGCAGGGTCCTCGCTCCACCATACCGCTGCACGACCAGCTCTGCCCTCACTTACTGTATCCTCACCCATCCCCTGTAGACTGTGAGCCCTCGCGGGCAGGGTCCTCGCTCCACCATACCACTGCACGACCAGCTCTCCCCTCACCTACTGTATCCTCACCCATCCCCTGTAGACTGTGAGCCCTCGCGGGCAGGGTCCTCGCTCCACCATACCGCTGCACGACCAGCTCTACCCTCACCTACTTTATCCTCACCCATCCCCTGTAGACTGTGAGCCCTCGCGGGCAGGGTCCTCGCTCCACCATACCGCTGCACGACCACCTCTGCCCTCACCTACTGTATCCTCACCCATCCCCTGTAGACTGTGAGCCCTCGCGGGCAGGGTCCTCGCTCCACCATACCACTGCACGACCAGCTCTCCCCTCACCTACTGTATCCTCACCCATCCCCTGTAGACTGTGAGCCCTCGCGGGCAGGGTCCTTGCTCCACCATACCGCTGCACGACCAGCTCTACCCTCACCTACTGTATCCTCACCCATCCCTTGTAGACTGTGAGGACTCGCGGGCAGGGTCCTCTCTCCACCATACCGCTGCACGACCAGCTCTACCCTCACCTACTGTATCCTCACCCATCCCTTGTAGACTGTGAGCCCTCGCGGGCAGGGTCCTCGCTCCACCATACCGCTGCACGACCAGCTCTACCCTCACCTACTGTATCCTCACCCATCCCTTGTAGATTGTGAGCCCTCGCGGGCAGGGTCCTCGCTCCACCATACCGCTGCACGACCAGCTCTACCCTCACCTACTGTATCCTCACCCATCCCTTGTAGACTGTGAGCCCTCGCGGGCAGGGTCCTCGCTCCACCATACCGCTGCACGACCAGCTCTACCCTCCCCTACTGTATCCTCACCCATCCCTTGTAGACTGTGAGCCCTCGCGGGCAGGGTCCTCGCTCCACCATACTGCTGCACGACCAGCTCTACCCTCACCTACTGTATCCTCACCCATCCCTTGTAGATTGTGAGCCCTCGCGGGCAGGGCCCTCGCTCCACCATACCGCTGCACGACCAGCTCTACCCTCACCTACTGTATCCTCACCCATCCCTTGTAGACTGTGAGCCCTCGCGGGCAGGGCCCTCGCTCCACCATACCGCTGCACGACCAGCTCTACCCTCACCTGCTGTATCCTCACCCATCCCCTGTAGACTGTGAGCCCTCGCGGGCAGGGCCCTCGCTCCACCATACCGCTGCACGACCAGCTCTACCCTCATCTACTGTATCCTCACCCATCCCCTGTAGATTGTGAGCCCTCGCGGGCAGGGTCCTCGCTCCACCATACCGCTGCACCACCAGCTCTACCCCCACCTACTGTATCCTCACCCATCCCTTGTAGACTGTGAGCCCTCGCGGGCAGGGTCCTCTCTCCACCATACCGCTGCATGACCAGCTCTACCCTCACCTACTGTATCCTCACCCATCCCTTGTAGACTGTGAGCCCTCGCGGGCAGGGCCCTCGCTCCACCATACCGCTGCACGACCAGCTCTACCCTCACCTACTGTATCCTCACCCATCCCTTGTAGACTGTGAGCCCTCGCGGGCAGGGTCCTCGCTCCACCACACCGCTGCACGACCAGCTCTACCCTCACCTACTGTATCCTCACCCATCCCTTGTAGATTGTGAGCCCTCGCGGGCAGGGTCCTCTCTCCACCATAACGCTGCACGACCAGCTCTACCCTCACCTACTGTATCCTCACCCATCCCTTGTAGACTGTGAGCCCTCGCGGGCAGGGTCCTCGCTCCACCATACCGCTGCACGACCAGCTTTACCCTCACCTACTGTATCCTCACCCATCCCTTGTAGACTGTGAGCCCTCGCGGGCAGGGTCCTCGCTCCACCATACCGCTGCACGACCAGCCCTATCCTCACCTACTGTATCCTCACCCATCCCTTGTAGATAGTTAGCCCTTGCGGGCAGGGTCCTCGCTCCACCATACCGCTGCACGACCAGCTCTACCCTCACCTACTGTATCCTCACCCATCCCTTGTAGACTGTGAGCCCTCGCGGGCAGGGTCCTCGCTCCACCATACCGCTGCACGACCAGCTCTACCCTCACCTACTGTATCCTCACCCATCCCTTGTAGACTGTGAGCCCTCGCGGGCAGGGTCCTCGCTCCACCATACCGCTGCACGACCAGCTCTACCCTCACCTACTGTATCCTCACCCATCCCTTGTAGATTGTGAGCCCTCGCGGGCAGGGTCCTCCCTCCACCATACCGCTGTACGACCAGCTCTGCCCTCACCTACTGTATCCTCACCCATCCCCTGTAGACTGTGAGCCCTCGCGGGCAGAGTCCTCGCTCCACCATACCGCTGCACGACCAGCCCTATCCTCACCTACTGTATCCTCACCCATCCCTTGTAGATTGTGAGCCCTCGCGGGCAGGGTCCTCGCTCCACCACACCGCTGCACGACCAGCTCTGCCCTCACCTACTGTATCCTCACCCATCCCTTGTAGACTGTGAGCCCTCGCGGGCAGGGTCCTCACTCCACCATACCGCTGCACGACCAGCTCTGCCCTCACCTACTGTATCCTCACCCATCCCTTGTAGACTGTGAGCCCTCGCGGGCAGGGTCCTCGCTCCACCACACCGCTGCACGACCAGCTCTGCCCTCACCTACTGTATCCTCACCCATCCCTTGTAGACTGTGAGCCCTCGCGGGCAGGGTCCTCACTCCACCATACCTCTGCACGACCAGTTCTACCCTCACCTACTGTATCCTCACCCATCCCTTGTAGACTGTGAGCCCTCGCGGGCAGGGTCCTCGCTCCACCATACCGCTGCACGACCAGCTCTACCCTCACCTACTGTATCCTCACCCATCCCTTGTAGATTGTGAGCCCTCGCGGGCAGGGTCCTCGCTCCACCATACCGCTGCACGACCAGCTCTACCCTCACCTACTGTATCCTCACCCATCCCCTGTAGACTGTGAGCCCTCGCGGGCCGGGTCCTCTCTCCACCATACCGCTGCACGACCAGCTCTACCCTCACCTACTGTATCCTCACCCATCTGTTGTAGACTGTGAGCCCTCGTCGGCAGGGTCCTCGCTCCACCATACCGCTGCACGACCAGCTCTACCCTCACCTACTGTATCCTCACCCATCCCATGTAGACTGTGAGCCCTCATGGGCAGGGTCCTCGCTCCACCATACCGCTGCACGACCAGCTCTACCCTCACCTACTGTATCCTCACCCATCCCCTGTAGACTGTGAGCCCTCGCGGGCAGGGTCCTCGCTCCACCATACCGCTGCACCACCAGCTCTGCCCTCACCTACTGTATCCTCACCCATCCCTTGTAGATAGTTAGCCCTCGCGGGCAGGGTCCTCGCTCCACCATACCGCTGCACCACCAGCTCTACCCTCACCTACTGTATCCTCACCCATCCCCTGTAGACTGTGAGCCCTCGCGGGCAGGGTCCTCGCTCCACCACACCGCTGCACGACCAGCTCTACCCTCACCTACTGTATCCTCACCCATCCCTTGTAGACTGTGAGCCCTCGCGGGCAGGGACCTCGCTCCACCATACCTTTGCACGACCAGCTCTACCCTCACCTACTGTATCCTCACCCATCCCTTGTAGATTGTGAGCCCTCGCGGGCAGGGTCCTCGCTCCACCATACCGCTGCACGACCAGCTCTACCCTCACCTACTGTATCCTCACCCATCCCTTGTAGACTGTGAGCCCTCGCGGGCAGGGTCCTCGCTCCACCATACCGCTGCACGACCAGCTCTGCCCTCACCTACTGTATCCTCACCCATCCCTTGTAGACTGTGAGCCCTCGCGGGCAGGGTCCTCGCTCCACCATACCGCTGCACAACCAGCTCTACCCTCACCTACTTATCCTCACCCATCCCCTGTAGACTGTGAGCCCTCGCGGGCAGGGTCCTCGCTCCACCACACCGCTGCACGACCAGCTCTGCCCTCACCTACTGTATCCTCACCCATCCCTTGTAGACTGTGAGCCCTCGCGGGCAGGGTCCTCGCTCCACCATACCGCTGCACAACCAGCTCTACCCTCACCTACTGTATCCTCACCCATCCCCTGTAGACGGTGAGCCCTCGCGGGCAGGGTCCTCGCTCCACCACACCGCTGCACGACCAGCTCTGCCCTCACCTACTGTATCCTCACCCATCCCTTGTAAACTGTGAGCCCTCGCGGGCAGGGTCCTCACTCCACCATACCTCTGCACGACCAGCTCTACCCTCACCTACTGTATCCTCACCCATCCCTTGTAGACTGTGAGCCCTCGCGGGCAGGGTCCTCGCTCCACCATACCGCTGCACGACCAGCTCTACCCTCACCTACTGTATCCTCACCCATCCCTTGTAGATTGTGAGCCCTCGTGGGCAGGGCCTCGCTCCACCATACCGCTGCACGACCAGCTCTACCCTCACCTACTGTATCCTCACCCATCCCCTGTAGACTGTGAGCCCTCGCGGGCCGGGTCCTCTCTCCACCATACCGCTGCACGACCAGCTCTACCCTCACCTACTGTATCCTCACCCATCCGTTGTACACTGTGAGCCCTCGTCGGCAGGGTCCTCGCTCCACCATACCGCTGCACGACCAGCTCTACCCTCACCTACTGTATCCTCACCCATCCCTTGTAGACTGTGAGCCCTCGCGGGCAGGGTCCTCGCTCCACCATACCGCTGCACAACCAGCTCTACCCTCACCTACTGTATCCTCACCCATCCCCTGTAGACGGTGAGCCCTCGCGGGCAGGGTCCTCGCTCCACCACACCGCTGCACGACCAGCTCTGCCCTCACCTACTGTATCCTCACCCATCCCTTGTAAACTGTGAGCCCTCGCGGGCAGGGTCCTCACTCCACCATACCTCTGCACGACCAGCTCTACCCTCACCTACTGTATCCTCACCCATCCCTTGTAGACTGTGAGCCCTCGCGGGCAGGGTCCTCGCTCCACCATACCGCTGCACGACCTGCTCTACCCTCACCTACTGTATCCTCACCCATCCCTTGTAGATTGTGAGCCCTCGTGGGCAGGGCCTCGCTCCACCATACCGCTGCACGACCAGCTCTACCCTCACCTACTGTATCCTCACCCATCCCCTGTAGACTGTGAGCCCTCGCGGGCCGGGTCCTCTCTCCACCATACCGCTGCACGACCAGCTCTACCCTCACCTACTGTATCCTCACCCATCCGTTGTAGACTGTGAGCCCTCGTCGGCAGGGTCCTCGCTCCACCATACCGCTGCACGACCAGCTCTACCCTCACCTACTGTATCCTCACCCATCCCCTGTAGACTGTGAGCCCTCGCGGGCAGGGTCCTCGCTCCACCATACCGCTGCACGACCAGCTCTACCCTCACCTACTGTATCCTCACCCATCCCCTGTAGACTGTGAGCCCTCATGGGCAGGGTCCTCGCTCCACCATACCGCTGCACGACCAGCTCTACCCTCACCTACTGTATCCTCACCCATCCCCTGTAGACTGTGAGCCCTCGCGGGCAGGGTCCTCGCTCCACCATACCGCTGCACCACCAGCTCTGCCCTCACCTACTGTATCCTCACCCATCCCTTGTAGATTGTGAGCCCTCGCGGGCAGGGTCCTCGCTCCACCATACCGCTGCACCACCAGCTCTGCTCTCACCTACTGTATCCTCACCCATCCCCTGTAGACTGTGAGCCCTCGCGGGCAGGGTCCTCGCTCCACCATACCGCTGCACCACCAGCTCTACCCTCACCTACTGTATCCTCACCCATCTCCTGTAGACTGTGAGCCCTCGTGGGCAGGGTCCTCGCTCCTCCTGTATCAGTCGCTGTCATGTTTTGTTCTAGATCATTGTACGTGTTTTTTATTATGTCCACCCCTATCACATGTAATGCGCCATGGAAAGAATAGGGCTATAATAAGAATAATAATAATTAGTGCATAGGATGGCGGAGTATTGCAATTTCCTGTCTGTGCATAATATTCTGTGACCTCCGGATACGACAAACAGACGAGTCGAAAAGAGAATGGAAAAGGTTTATTTACAGGAGATATATACAGGAAAGTGCGAGGGCGACTCAGCCGGGGGTGACAGCCGGAGCGCGCGAGGATGGGCAGCGCGTGGTGCAATGCTAAGACCTATGGTTCTCCCAGGTGTAAATGTCGCACTCGTCTCCGGAGAATCCCCCCCCAGGATTGAGGTTGTGCCCCTGAATGTAATCACATAGTGAACAGTCTTATTTGAGGTGTGGGAACACGCGGCCCCGGTGGCCCCAGCTCTGTACCAGTGCGGGGCCCTAATTCCCGCTAAGTGCCATTAGTGACTGCAGCATCCCCAGTTTCGCTCCTCGTTGACCCTGTCAGACCCCACGTGGGGGTCCCGGAGGGAGCGGTTGGAGCATCGGACCTCAATTTTCGTAGCGGATATGTTTGGCCAGGCTGCTGGAGTCCATCTTTGCTCTGTACGTCTCCTCGAACAGCCGGTTCTGCTTGTTGGTGAAGTAGTCCTTCCAGTCCCCGACCGTCCCTGCAGTGAGAAGGAAGACCACAGTGTCACGGTCACATCCGGTCAGTCCGGCCCCGGAATAGGTGTCAAGTCAAGGTTCTATTGTCCCATAATGTGGTCGGGGGTCTACTGACCCATAAGGTGGTCAGGGGTCTACTGTCCCATAAGGTGGTCGGGAGTCTACTGACCCATAAGGTGGTCGGGGGTCTACTGATCCATAAGCTGGTCGGGGGTCTTCCATCCCATAAGGACTGGGATTCGTGGAGGGATGTGACCGTACAGCTCAGTCACCTCCAACGTGGCAGAACTTCCTGCCCTAAGGCTGAAGAGCAGCTCTGGAGCACAAGCTTCTGCACTTAAATATTAAACATTGTGTGGAGTAATCAGGCATGGGTCCGTCTATCTGGTGGGGGCTCAGCATTGTGGGATCACACCTGGGGGTCTCACCTTTGCGGAATATCAGCCTCTTGTTGGAGGTGAGGGCGCACACGGTGGGGCTCGGGTCGCTGATCTCATTCTCCGCACAGATCTTCATCTCCCAGAACGACGTTTTCTTGCAGATTTCATGGATTTCATTATCATTAATGTTGATCCCCAGGAAGCTGCTGATCCTCCTGACCGACTGGAAGGGATCCTGCAGGGCGACATCATATATAACTACTACTCCCAGCGTGCACTGAGCTCCTGCAGGGCGACATCATATATAACTACTACTCCCAGCGTGCACTGAGCACCTGCAGGGCGACATCATATATAACTACTACTCCCAGCATGCACTGAGCTCCTGCAGGGCGACATCATATATAACTACTACTCCCAGCATGCACTGAGCACCTGCAGGGCGACATCATAGATAACTACTACTCCCAGCATGCACTGAGCTCCTGCAGGGCGACATCATATATAACTACTACTCCCAGCGTGCACTGAGCACCTGCAGGGCGACATCATATATAACTACTACTCCCAGCGTGCACTGAGCTCCTGCAGGGCGACATCATATATAACTACTACTCCCAGCATGCACTGAGCTCCTGCAGGGCGACATCATATATAACTACTACTCCCAGCGTGCACTGAGCACCTGCAGGGCGACATCATATATAACTACTACTCCCAGCGTGCACTGAGCACCTGCAGGGCGACATCATATATAACTACTACTCCCAGCGTGCACTGAGCACCTGCAGGGCGACATCATATATAACTACTACTCCCAGCATGCACTGAGCTCCTGCAGGGCGACATCATATATAACTACTACTCCCAGCGTGCACTGAGCTCCTGCAGGGCGACATCATATATAACTACTACTCCCAGCGTGCACTGAGCACCTGCAGGGCGACATCATATATAACTACTACTCCCAGCGTGCACTGAGCTCCTGCAGGGCGACATCATAGATAACTACTACTCCCAGCATGCACTGAGCACCTGCAGGGCGACATCATAGATAACTACTACTCCCAGCGTGCACTGAGCTCCTGCAGGGCGACATCATATATAACTACTACTCCCAGCGTGCACTGAGCACCTGCAGGGCGACATCATATATAACTACTACTCCCAGCATGCACTGAGCTCCTGCAGGGCGACATCATATATAACTACTACTCCCAGCATGCACTGAGCACCTGCAGGGCGACATCATAGATAACTACTACTCCCAGCATGCACTGAGCTCCTGCAGGGCGACATCATATATAACTACTACTCCCAGCGTGCACTGAGCACCTGCAGGGCGACATCATATATAACTACTACTCCCAGCGTGCACTGAGCTCCTGCAGGGCGACATCATATATAACTACTACTCCCAGCGTGCACTGAGCACCTGCAGGGCGACATCATATATAACTACTACTCCCAGCATGCACTGAGCTCCTGCAGGGCGACATCATATATAACTACTACTCCCAGCGTGCACTGAGCTCCTGCAGGGCGACATCATATATAACTACTACTCCCAGCGTGCACTGAGCTCCTGCAGGGCGACATCATATATAACTACTACTCCCAGCGTGCACTGAGCTCCTGCAGGGCGACATCATATATAACTACTACTCCCAGCGTGCACTGAGCACCTGCAAGGCGACATCATATATAACTACTACTCCCAGCGTGCACTGAGCACCTGCAGGGCGACATCATATATAACTACTACTCCCAGCGTGCACTGAGCTCCTGCAGGGCGACATCATATATAACTACTACTCCCAGCGTGCACTGAGCACCTGCAGGGCGACATCATAGATAACTACTACTCCCAGCGTGCACTGAGCTCCTGCAGGGCGACATCATATATAACTACTACTCCCAGCATGCACTGAGCTCCTGCAGGGCGACATCATATGTAACTACTACTCCCAGCGTGCACTGAGCACCTGCAGGGCGACATCATATATAACTACTACTCCCAGCGTGCACTGAGCTCCTGCAGGGCGACATCATATATAACTACTACTCCCAGCATGCACTGAGCACCTGCAGGGCGACATCATATATAACTACTACTCCCAGCGTGCACTGAGCTCCTGCAGGGCGACATCATATATAACTACTACTCCCAGCGTGCACTGAGCACCTGCAGGGCGACATCATATATAACTACTACTCCCAGCGTGCACTGAGCACCTGCAGGGCGACATCATATATAACTACTACTCCCAGCGTGCACTGAGCACCTGCAGGACGACATCATATATAACTACTACTCCCAGCGTGCACTGAGCACCTGCAGGGCGACATCATATATAACTACTACTCCCAGCGTGCACTGAGCTCCTGCAGGGCGACATCATATATAACTACTACTCCCAGCGTGCACTGAGCTCCTGCAGGGCGACATCATATATAACTACTACTCCCAGCATGCACTGAGCACCTGCAGGGCGACATCATATATAACTACTACTCCCAGCGTGCACTGAGCTCCTGCAGGGCGACATCATATATAACTACTACTCCCAGCGTGCACTGAGCACCTGCAGGGCGACATCATATATAACTACTACTCCCAGCGTGCACTGAGCTCCTGCAGGGCGACATCATATATAACTACTACTCCCAGCGTGCACTGAGCTCCTGCAGGGTGACATCATATATAACTACTACTCCCAGCGTGCACTGAGCTCCTGCAGGGCGACATCATATATAACTACTACTCCCAGCGTGCACTGAGCACCTGCAGGGCGACATCATATATAACTACTACTCCCAGCGTGCACTGAGCACCTGCAGGGCGACATCATATATAACTACTACTCCCAGCGTGCACTGAGCTCCTGCAGGGCGACATCATATATAACTACTACTCCCAGCGTGCATTGAGCACCTGCAGGGCGACATCATATATAACTACTACTCCCAGCGTGCACTGAGCACCTGCAGGGCGACATCATATATAACTACTACTCCCAGCGTGCACTGAGCTCCTGCAGGGCGACATCATATATAACTACTACTCCCAGCATGCACTGAGCTCCTGCAGGGCGACATCATATATAACTACTACTCCCAGCGTGCACTGAGCTCCTGCAGGGCGACATCATATATAACTACTACTCCCAGCGTGCACTGAGCTCCTGCAGGGCGACATCATAGATAACTACTACTCCCAGCGTGCACTGAGCTCCTGCAGGGCGACATCATATATAACTACTACTCCCAGCGTGCATTGAGCACCTGCAGGGCGACATCATATATAACTACTACTCCCAGCATGCACTGAGCTCCTGCAGGACGACATCATATATAACTACTACTCCCAGCGTGCACTGAGCACCTGCAGGGCGACATCATATATAACTACTACTCCCAGCGTGCACTGAGCACCTGCAGGACGACATCATATATAACTACTACTCCCAGCGTGCACTGAGCACCTGCAGGGCGACATCATATATAACTACTACTCCCAGCGTGCACTGAGCTCCTGCAGGGCGACATCATATATAACTACTACTCCCAGCGTGCACTGAGCTCCTGCAGGGCGACATCATATATAACTACTACTCCCAGCGTGCACTGAGCACCTGCAGGGCGACATCATATATAACTACTACTCCCAGCGTGCACTGAGCTCCTGCAGGGCGACATCATATATAACTACTACTCCCAGCGTGCACTGAGCACCTGCAGGGCGACATCATATATAACTACTACTCCCAGCGTGCACTGAGCTCCTGCAGGGCGACATCATATATAACTACTACTCCCAGCGTGCACTGAGCTCCTGCAGGGCGACATCATATATAACTACTACTCCCAGCGTGCACTGAGCTCCTGCAGGGCGACATCATATATAACTACTACTCCCAGCGTGCACTGAGCTCCTGCAGGGTGACATCATATATAACTACTACTCCCAGCGTGCACTGAGCTCCTGCAGGGCGACATCATATATAACTACTACTCCCAGCGTGCACTGAGCTCCTGCAGGGTGACATCATATATAACTACTACTCCCAGCGTGCACTGAGCTCCTGCAGGGCGACATCATATATAACTACTACTCCCAGCGTGCACTGAGCTCCTGCAGGGCGACATCATATATAACTACTACTCCCAGCATGCACTGAGCACCTGCAGGGCGACATCATATATAACTACTACTCCCAGCGTGCACTGAGCACCTGCAGGGCGACATCATATATAACTACTACTCCCAGCGTGCACTGAGCTCCTGCAGGGCGACATCATATATAACTACTACTCCCAGCGTGCACTGAGCACCTGCAGGGCGACATCATATATAACTACTACTCCCAGCATGCACTGAGCTCCTGCAGGGCGACATCATATATAACTACTACTCCCAGCATGCACTGAGCACCTGCAGGGCGACATCATAGATAACTACTACTCCCAGCATGCACTGAGCTCCTGCAGGGCGACATCATATATAACTACTACTCCCAGCGTGCACTGAGCACCTGCAGGGCGACATCATATATAACTACTACTCCCAGCGTGCACTGAGCTCCTGCAGGGCGACATCATATATAACTACTACTCCCAGCATGCACTGAGCTCCTGCAGGGCGACATCATATATAACTACTACTCCCAGCGTGCACTGAGCACCTGCAGGGCGACATCATATATAACTACTACTCCCAGCGTGCACTGAGCACCTGCAGGGCGACATCATATATAACTACTACTCCCAGCGTGCACTGAGCACCTGCAGGGCGACATCATATATAACTACTACTCCCAGCATGCACTGAGCTCCTGCAGGGCGACATCATATATAACTACTACTCCCAGCGTGCACTGAGCTCCTGCAGGGCGACATCATATATAACTACTACTCCCAGCGTGCACTGAGCACCTGCAGGGCGACATCATATATAACTACTACTCCCAGCGTGCACTGAGCTCCTGCAGGGCGACATCATAGATAACTACTACTCCCAGCATGCACTGAGCACCTGCAGGGCGACATCATAGATAACTACTACTCCCAGCGTGCACTGAGCTCCTGCAGGGCGACATCATATATAACTACTACTCCCAGCGTGCACTGAGCACCTGCAGGGCGACATCATATATAACTACTACTCCCAGCATGCACTGAGCTCCTGCAGGGCGACATCATATATAACTACTACTCCCAGCATGCACTGAGCACCTGCAGGGCGACATCATAGATAACTACTACTCCCAGCATGCACTGAGCTCCTGCAGGGCGACATCATATATAACTACTACTCCCAGCGTGCACTGAGCACCTGCAGGGCGACATCATATATAACTACTACTCCCAGCGTGCACTGAGCTCCTGCAGGGCGACATCATATATAACTACTACTCCCAGCGTGCACTGAGCACCTGCAGGGCGACATCATATATAACTACTACTCCCAGCATGCACTGAGCTCCTGCAGGGCGACATCATATATAACTACTACTCCCAGCGTGCACTGAGCTCCTGCAGGGCGACATCATATATAACTACTACTCCCAGCGTGCACTGAGCTCCTGCAGGGCGACATCATATATAACTACTACTCCCAGCGTGCACTGAGCTCCTGCAGGGCGACATCATATATAACTACTACTCCCAGCGTGCACTGAGCACCTGCAAGGCGACATCATATATAACTACTACTCCCAGCGTGCACTGAGCACCTGCAGGGCGACATCATATATAACTACTACTCCCAGCGTGCACTGAGCTCCTGCAGGGCGACATCATATATAACTACTACTCCCAGCGTGCACTGAGCACCTGCAGGGCGACATCATAGATAACTACTACTCCCAGCGTGCACTGAGCTCCTGCAGGGCGACATCATATATAACTACTACTCCCAGCATGCACTGAGCTCCTGCAGGGCGACATCATATGTAACTACTACTCCCAGCGTGCACTGAGCACCTGCAGGGCGACATCATATATAACTACTACTCCCAGCGTGCACTGAGCTCCTGCAGGGCGACATCATATATAACTACTACTCCCAGCATGCACTGAGCACCTGCAGGGCGACATCATATATAACTACTACTCCCAGCGTGCACTGAGCTCCTGCAGGGCGACATCATATATAACTACTACTCCCAGCGTGCACTGAGCACCTGCAGGGCGACATCATATATAACTACTACTCCCAGCGTGCACTGAGCACCTGCAGGGCGACATCATATATAACTACTACTCCCAGCGTGCACTGAGCACCTGCAGGACGACATCATATATAACTACTACTCCCAGCGTGCACTGAGCACCTGCAGGGCGACATCATATATAACTACTACTCCCAGCGTGCACTGAGCTCCTGCAGGGCGACATCATATATAACTACTACTCCCAGCGTGCACTGAGCTCCTGCAGGGCGACATCATATATAACTACTACTCCCAGCATGCACTGAGCACCTGCAGGGCGACATCATATATAACTACTACTCCCAGCGTGCACTGAGCTCCTGCAGGGCGACATCATATATAACTACTACTCCCAGCGTGCACTGAGCACCTGCAGGGCGACATCATATATAACTACTACTCCCAGCGTGCACTGAGCTCCTGCAGGGCGACATCATATATAACTACTACTCCCAGCGTGCACTGAGCTCCTGCAGGGTGACATCATATATAACTACTACTCCCAGCGTGCACTGAGCTCCTGCAGGGCGACATCATATATAACTACTACTCCCAGCGTGCACTGAGCACCTGCAGGGCGACATCATATATAACTACTACTCCCAGCGTGCACTGAGCACCTGCAGGGCGACATCATATATAACTACTACTCCCAGCGTGCACTGAGCTCCTGCAGGGCGACATCATATATAACTACTACTCCCAGCGTGCATTGAGCACCTGCAGGGCGACATCATATATAACTACTACTCCCAGCGTGCACTGAGCACCTGCAGGGCGACATCATATATAACTACTACTCCCAGCGTGCACTGAGCTCCTGCAGGGCGACATCATATATAACTACTACTCCCAGCATGCACTGAGCTCCTGCAGGGCGACATCATATATAACTACTACTCCCAGCGTGCACTGAGCTCCTGCAGGGCGACATCATATATAACTACTACTCCCAGCGTGCACTGAGCTCCTGCAGGGCGACATCATAGATAACTACTACTCCCAGCGTGCACTGAGCTCCTGCAGGGCGACATCATATATAACTACTACTCCCAGCGTGCATTGAGCACCTGCAGGGCGACATCATATATAACTACTACTCCCAGCATGCACTGAGCTCCTGCAGGACGACATCATATATAACTACTACTCCCAGCGTGCACTGAGCACCTGCAGGGCGACATCATATATAACTACTACTCCCAGCGTGCACTGAGCACCTGCAGGACGACATCATATATAACTACTACTCCCAGCGTGCACTGAGCACCTGCAGGGCGACATCATATATAACTACTACTCCCAGCGTGCACTGAGCTCCTGCAGGGCGACATCATATATAACTACTACTCCCAGCGTGCACTGAGCTCCTGCAGGGCGACATCATATATAACTACTACTCCCAGCGTGCACTGAGCACCTGCAGGGCGACATCATATATAACTACTACTCCCAGCGTGCACTGAGCTCCTGCAGGGCGACATCATATATAACTACTACTCCCAGCGTGCACTGAGCACCTGCAGGGCGACATCATATATAACTACTACTCCCAGCGTGCACTGAGCTCCTGCAGGGCGACATCATATATAACTACTACTCCCAGCGTGCACTGAGCTCCTGCAGGGCGACATCATATATAACTACTACTCCCAGCGTGCACTGAGCTCCTGCAGGGCGACATCATATATAACTACTACTCCCAGCGTGCACTGAGCTCCTGCAGGGTGACATCATATATAACTACTACTCCCAGCGTGCACTGAGCTCCTGCAGGGCGACATCATATATAACTACTACTCCCAGCGTGCACTGAGCTCCTGCAGGGTGACATCATATATAACTACTACTCCCAGCGTGCACTGAGCTCCTGCAGGGCGACATCATATATAACTACTACTCCCAGCGTGCACTGAGCTCCTGCAGGGCGACATCATATATAACTACTACTCCCAGCGTGCACTGAGCACCTGCAGGGCGACATCATATATAACTACTACTCCCAGCGTGCACTGAGCACCTGCAGGGCGACATCATATATAACTACTACTCCCAGCGTGCACTGAGCTCCTGCAGGGCGACATCATATATAACTACTACTCCCAGCGTGCATTGAGCACCTGCAGGGCGACATCATATATAACTACTACTCCCAGCGTGCACTGAGCTCCTGCAGGGCGACATCATATATAACTACTACTCCCAGCGTGCACTGAGCTCCTGCAGGGCGACATCATAGATAACTACTACTCCCAGCGTGCACTGAGCTCCTGCAGGGCGACATCATATATAACTACTACTCCCAGCGTGCACTGAGCACCTGCAGGGCGACATCATAGATAACTACTACTCCCAGCGTGCACTGAGCTCCTGCAGGGCGACATCATAGATAACTACTACTCCCAGCGTGCACTGAGCTCCTGCAGGGCGACATCATATATAACTACTACTCCCAGCGTGCACTGAGCACCTGCAGGGCGACATCATAGATAACTACTACTCCCAGCGTGCACTGAGCACCTGCAGGGCGACATCATAGATAACTACTACTCCCAGCGTGCACTGAGCACTTGCAGGGCGACATCATATATAACTACTACTCCCAGCGTGCACTGAGCTCCTGCAGGGCGACATCATATATAACTACTACTCCCAGCGTGCACTGAGCTCCTGCAGGGCGACATCATATATAACTACTACTCCCAGCGTGCACTGAGCTCCTGCAGGGCGACATCATATATAACTACTACTCCCACCATGCACTGAGCACCTGCAGGGCGACATCATATATAACTACTACTCCCAGCGTGCACTGAGCACCTGCAGGGCGACATCATAGATAACTACTACTCCCAGCGTGCACTGAGCACCTGCAGGGCGACATCATATATAACTACTACTCCCAGCGTGCACTGAGCACCTGCAGGGCGACATCATAGATAGCTACTACTCCCAGCGTGCACTGAGCACCTGCAGGGCGACATCATATATAACTACTATTCCCAGCGTGCACTGAGCTCCTGCAGGGCGACATCATATATAACTACTACTCCCAGCGTGCATTGAGCACCTGCAGGGCGACATCATATATAACTACTACTCCCAGCGTGCACTGAGCACCTGCAGGGCGACATCATATATAACTACTACTCCCAGCGTGCACTGAGCTCCTGCAGGGCGACATCATATATAACTACTACTCCCAGCATGCACTGAGCTCCTGCAGGGCGACATCATATATAACTACTACTCCCAGCGTGCACTGAGCTCCTGCAGGGCGACATCATATATAACTACTACTCCCAGCGTGCACTGAGCTCCTGCAGGGCGACATCATAGATAACTACTACTCCCAGCGTGCACTGTGCTCCTGCAGGGCGACATCATATATAACTACTACTCCCAGCGTGCACTGAGCACCTGCAGGGCGACATCATAGATAACTACTACTCCCAGCGTGCACTGAGCACCTGCAGGGCGACATCATATATAACTACTACTCCCAGCGTGCACTGAGCTCCTGCAGGGCGACATCATATATAACTACTACTCCCAGCGTGCACTGAGCTCCTGCAGGGCGACATCATATATAACTACTACTCCCAGCATGCACTGAGCTCCTGCAGGGCGACATCATATATAACTACTACTCCCAGCATGCACTGAGCACCTGCAGGGCGACATCATATATAACTACTACTCCCAGCGTGCACTGAGCACCTGCAGGGCGACATCATATATAACTACTACTCCCAGCGTGCACTGAGCTCCTGCAGGGCGACATCATAGATAACTACTACTCCCAGCGTGCACTGAGCTCCTGCAGGGCGACATCATAGATAACTACTACTCCCAGCGTGCACTGAGCTCCTGCAGGGCGACATCATATATAACTACTACTCCCAGCGTGCACTGAGCTCCTGCAGGGCGACATCATATATAACTACTACTCCCAGCATGCACTGAGCACCTGCAGGGCGACATCATATATAACTACTACTCCCAGCATGCACTGAGCACCTGCAGGGCGACATCATATATAACTACTACTCCCAGCGTGCACTGAGCTCCTGCAGGGCGACATCATAGATAACTACTACTCCCAGCGTGCACTGAGCTCCTGCAGGGCGACATCATAGATAACTACTACTCCCAGCGTGCACTGAGCTCCTGCAGGGCGACATCATATATAACTACTACTCCCAGCATGCACTGAGCACCTGCAGGGCGACATCATAGATAACTACTACTCCCAGCGTGCACTGAGCTCCTGCAGGGCGACATCATATATAACTACTACTCCCAGCGTGCACTGAGCTCCTGCAGGGCGACATCATATATAACTACTACTCCCAGCGTGCACTGAGCTCCTGCAGGGCGACATCATATATAACTACTACTCCCAGCGTGCACTGAGCTCCTGCAGGGCGACATCATATATAACTACTACTCCCAGCGTGCACTGAGCTCCTGCAGGGCGACATCATATATAACTACTACTCCCAGCGTGCACTGAGCACCTGCAGGGCGACATCATATATAACTACTACTCCCAGCATGCACTGAGCACCTGCAGGGCGACATCATATATAACTACTACTCCCAGCGTGCACTGAGCTCCTGCAGGGCGACATCATATATAACTACTACTCCCAGCGTGCACTGAGCTCCTGCAGGGCGACATCATATATAACTACTACTCCCAGCGTGCACTGAGCACCTGCAGGGCGACATCATAGATAACTACTACTCCCAGCGTGCACTGAGCACCTGCAGGGCGACATCATATATAACTACTACTCCCAGCGTGCACTGAGCACCTGCAGGGCGACATCATATATAACTACTACTCCCACCATGCACTGAGCACCTGCAGGGCGACATCATATATAACTACTACTCCCAGCGTGCACTGAGCTCCTGCAGGGCGACATCATATATAACTACTACTCCCAGCGTGCACTGAGCTCCTGCAGGGCGACATCATATATAACTACTACTCCCAGCGTGCACTGAGCTCCTGCAGGGCGACATCATATATAACTACTACTCCCAGCGTGCACTGAGCTCCTGCAGGGCGACATCATATATAACTACTACCCCCAGCGTGCACTGAGCACCTGCAGGGCGACATCATATATAACTACTACCCCCAGCGTGCACTGAGCTCCTGCAGGGCGACATCATATATAACTACTACCCCCAGCGTGCACTGAGCACCTGCAGGGCGACATCATAGATAACTACTACTCCCAGCGTGCACTGAGCACCTGCAGGGCGACATCATATATAACTACTACTCCCAGCGTGCACTGAGCTCCTGCAGGGCGACATCATATATAACTACTACCCCCAGCGTGCACTGAGCACCTGCAGGGCGACATCATATATAACTACTACTCCCAGCATGCACTGAGCACCTGCAGGGCGACATCATATATAACTACTACTCCCAGCGTGCACTGAGCACCTGCAGGGCGACATCATATATAACTACTACTCCCAGCGTGCACTGAGCACCTGCAGGGCGACATCATATATAACTACTACTCCCAGCGTGCATTGAGCACCTGCAGGGCGACATCATATATAACTACTACTCCCAGCGTGCACTGAGCACCTGCAGGGCGACATCATATATAACTACTACTCCCAGCGTGCACTGAGCTCCTGCAGGGCGACATCATATATAACTACTACTCCCAGCGTGCACTGAGCACCTGCAGGGCGACATCATATATAACTACTACTCCCAGCGTGCACTGAGCACCTGCAGGGCGACATCATATATAACTACTACTCCCAGCGTGCACTGAGCTCCTGCAGGGCGACATCATATATAACTACTACTCCCAGCGTGCACTGAGCACCTGCAGGGCGACATCATATATAACTACTACTCCCAGCATGCACTGAGCTCCTGCAGGGCGACATCATATATAACTACTACTCCCAGCGTGCACTGAGCACCTGCAGGGCGACATCATATATAACTACTACTCCCAGCGTGCACTGAGCACCTGCAGGGCGACATCATATATAACTACTACTCCCAGCGTGCACTGAGCTCCTGCAGGGCGACATCATATATAACTACTACTCCCAGCGTGCATTGAGCACCTGCAGGGCGACATCATATATAACTACTACTCCCAGCGTGCACTGAGCTCCTGCAGGGCGACATCATATATAACTACTACTCCCAGCGTGCACTGAGCTCCTGCAGGGCGACATCATAGATAACTACTACTCCCAGCGTGCACTGAGCTCCTGCAGGGCGACATCATATATAACTACTACTCCCAGCGTGCACTGAGCACCTGCAGGGCGACATCATAGATAACTAGTACTCCCAGCGTGCACTGAGCACTTGCAGGGCGACATCATATATAACTACTACTCCCAGCGTGCACTGAGCTCCTGCAGGGCGACATCATATATAACTACTACTCCCAGCGTGCACTGAGCTCCTGCAGGGCGACATCATATATAACTACTACTCCCAGCGTGCACTGAGCTCCTGCAGGGCGACATCATATATAACTACTACTCCCACCATGCACTGAGCACCTGCAGGGCGACATCATATATAACTACTACTCCCAGCGTGCACTGAGCACCTGCAGGGCGACATCATAGATAACTACTACTCCCAGCGTGCACTGAGCACCTGCAGGGCGACATCATATATAACTACTACTCCCAGCGTGCACTGAGCACCTGCAGGGCGACATCATAGATAGCTACTACTCCCAGCGTGCACTGAGCACCTGCAGAGCGACATCATATATAACTACTACTCCCAGCGTGCACTGAGCTCCTGCAGGGCGACATCATATATAACTACTACTCCCAGCGTGCATTGAGCACCTGCAGGGCGACATCATATATAACTACTACTCCCAGCGTGCACTGAGCACCTGCAGGGCGACATCATATATAACTACTACTCCCAGCGTGCACTGAGCTCCTGCAGGGCGACATCATATATAACTACTACTCCCAGCATGCACTGAGCTCCTGCAGGGCGACATCATATATAACTACTACTCCCAGCGTGCACTGAGCTCCTGCAGGGCGACATCATATATAACTACTACTCCCAGCGTGCACTGAGCTCCTGCAGGGCGACATCATAGATAACTACTACTCCCAGCGTGCACTGTGCTCCTGCAGGGCGACATCATATATAACTACTACTCCCAGCGTGCACTGAGCACCTGCAGGGCGACATCATAGATAACTACTACTCCCAGCGTGCACTGAGCACCTGCAGGGCGACATCATATATAACTACTACTCCCAGCGTGCACTGAGCTCCTGCAGGGCGACATCATATATAACTACTACTCCCAGCGTGCACTGAGCTCCTGCAGGGCGACATCATATATAACTACTACTCCCAGCATGCACTGAGCTCCTGCAGGGCGACATCATATATAACTACTACTCCCAGCATGCACTGAGCACCTGCAGGGCGACATCATATATAACTACTACTCCCAGCGTGCACTGAGCACCTGCAGGGCGACATCATATATAACTACTACTCCCAGCGTGCACTGAGCTCCTGCAGGGCGACATCATAGATAACTACTACTCCCAGCGTGCACTGAGCTCCTGCAGGGCGACATCATAGATAACTACTACTCCCAGCGTGCACTGAGCTCCTGCAGGGCGACATCATATATAACTACTACTCCCAGCGTGCACTGAGCTCCTGCAGGGCGACATCATATATAACTACTACTCCCAGCATGCACTGAGCACCTGCAGGGCGACATCATATATAACTACTACTCCCAGCATGCACTGAGCACCTGCAGGGCGACATCATATATAACTACTACTCCCAGCGTGCACTGAGCTCCTGCAGGGCGACATCATAGATAACTACTACTCCCAGCGTGCACTGAGCTCCTGCAGGGCGACATCATAGATAACTACTACTCCCAGCGTGCACTGAGCTCCTGCAGGGCGACATCATATATAACTACTACTCCCAGCATGCACTGAGCACCTGCAGGGCGACATCATAGATAACTACTACTCCCAGCGTGCACTGAGCTCCTGCAGGGCGACATCATATATAACTACTACTCCCAGCGTGCACTGAGCTCCTGCAGGGCGACATCATATATAACTACTACTCCCAGCGTGCACTGAGCTCCTGCAGGGCGACATCATATATAACTACTACTCCCAGCGTGCACTGAGCTCCTGCAGGGCGACATCATATATAACTACTACTCCCAGCGTGCACTGAGCTCCTGCAGGGCGACATCATATATAACTACTACTCCCAGCGTGCACTGAGCACCTGCAGGGCGACATCATATATAACTACTACTCCCAGCATGCACTGAGCACCTGCAGGGCGACATCATATATAACTACTACTCCCAGCGTGCACTGAGCTCCTGCAGGGCGACATCATATATAACTACTACTCCCAGCGTGCACTGAGCTCCTGCAGGGCGACATCATATATAACTACTACTCCCAGCGTGCACTGAGCACCTGCAGGGCGACATCATAGATAACTACTACTCCCAGCGTGCACTGAGCACCTGCAGGGCGACATCATATATAACTACTACTCCCAGCGTGCACTGAGCACCTGCAGGGCGACATCATATATAACTACTACTCCCACCATGCACTGAGCACCTGCAGGGCGACATCATATATAACTACTACTCCCAGCGTGCACTGAGCTCCTGCAGGGCGACATCATATATAACTACTACTCCCAGCGTGCACTGAGCTCCTGCAGGGCGACATCATATATAACTACTACTCCCAGCGTGCACTGAGCTCCTGCAGGGCGACATCATATATAACTACTACTCCCAGCGTGCACTGAGCACCTGCAGGGCGACATCATATATAACTACTACTCCCAGCATGCACTGAGCACCTGCAGGGCGACATCATATATAACTACTACTCCCAGCGTGCACTGAGCTCCTGCAGGGCGACATCATATATAACTACTACTCCCAGCGTGCACTGAGCTCCTGCAGGGCGACATCATATATAACTACTACTCCCAGCGTGCACTGAGCACCTGCAGGGCGACATCATAGATAACTACTACTCCCAGCGTGCACTGAGCACCTGCAGGGCGACATCATATATAACTACTACTCCCACCATGCACTGAGCACCTGCAGGGCGACATCATATATAACTACTACTCCCAGCGTGCACTGAGCTCCTGCAGGGCGACATCATATATAACTACTACTCCCAGCGTGCACTGAGCTCCTGCAGGGCGACATCATATATAACTACTACTCCCAGCGTGCACTGAGCTCCTGCAGGGCGACATCATATATAACTACTACTCCCAGCGTGCACTGAGCTCCTGCAGGGCGACATCATATATAACTACTACCCCCAGCGTGCACTGAGCACCTGCAGGGCGACATCATATATAACTACTACCCCCAGCGTGCACTGAGCTCCTGCAGGGCGACATCATATATAACTACTACCCCCAGCGTGCACTGAGCACCTGCAGGGCGACATCATAGATAACTACTACTCCCAGCGTGCACTGAGCACCTGCAGGGCGACATCATATATAACTACTACTCCCAGCGTGCACTGAGCTCCTGCAGGGCGACATCATATATAACTACTACCCCCAGCGTGCACTGAGCACCTGCAGGGCGACATCATATATAACTACTACTCCCAGCATGCACTGAGCACCTGCAGGGCGACATCATATATAACTACTACTCCCAGCGTGCACTGAGCACCTGCAGGGCGACATCATATATAACTACTACTCCCAGCGTGCACTGAGCACCTGCAGGGCGACATCATATATAACTACTACTCCCAGCGTGCACTGAGCACCTGCAGGGCGACATCATATATAACTACTACTCCCACCATGCACTGAGCACCTGCAGGGCGACATCATAGATAACTACTACTCCCAGCGTGCACTGAGCACCTGCAGGGCGACATCATATATAACTACTACTCCCACCATGCACTGAGCACCTGCAGGGCGACATCATATATAACTACTACTCCCAGCGTGCACTGAGCTCCTGCAGGGCGACATCATATATAACTACTACTCCCAGTGTGCACGGAGCACCGGCAAAGCAACTACTACTCCCAGTGTGCACTGAGCACATGATGACCGGATGGGAGTTTATATGGGGATTATGAGCACCCCCCCTGGTGGCTGCCCGTGTTACCAGGCTCCTGTTGACTCCTATGGGCTTCGCTTTCTCACCTTCTTCATGGCCTCGTAGTAGAGGAAGAGCGTCCCCATCTCGTTCCTGTGCTGCTCCCAGCTCCAGATGTGATCGAACCAGGAGCCGCAGACCACTGTAAGGTGCGGGGACAGGAGATTACACGCTGGAGCCAATTCACACATTACAAAGGCGCAGAATTGCAGAATGTGACCTTTAGGCTCTGATAACCTCTGCAGGTGAGGATACATAGTAACGAGCCCTTCAGCTGTGAACAGCACCAGCCTCCAACCAATACTGCACTGGATAGAAAAGTGCCAAATCTCTGAGCTCATGTCTGCACTGATACACTGTAACAAGTTTTCAGCTGGGAGGAGTCAGAACAACGGCCCCGTCCTCCCCGGAGCCGCTGACTGTGACCGCCCCGTCCTCCCCGGAGCCACTGACTGTGACCGCCCTGTCCTCCCCGGAGCCGCTGACTGTGACCACGCCATCCTCCCCGGAGCCGCTGACTGTGACCGCCCCGTCCTCCCCGGAGCCGCTGACTGTGACCGCCCCGTCCTCCCCAGAGCCGCTGACTGTGACCGCCCCGTCCTCCCCGGAGCCGCTGACTGTGACCGCCCCGTCCTCCCCGGAGCCGCTGACTGTGACCGCCCCGTCCTCCCCGGAGCCGCTGACTGTGACCGCCCCGTCCTCCCCGGAGCCGCTGACTGTGACCGCCCCGTCCTCCCCGGAGCCGCTGACTGTGACCGCCCCGTCCTCCCCGGAGCCGCTGACTGTGACCGCCCCGTCCTCCCTGGAGCCGCTGACTGTGACCGCCCCGTCCTCCCCGGAGCCGCTGACTGTGACCGCCCTGGAGCCGGGGACTGTGACCGCCCCGTCCTCCCCGGAGCCGCTGACTGTGACCACACCGTCCTCTCCGGAGCCGCTTACTGTGACCACCCTGTCCTCCCCGGAACCACTGACTGTGACCGCCCCGTCCTCCCCGGAGCCGCTGACTGTAACCGCCCCGTCCTCCCCGGAGCCGCTCACTGTGACCGCCCCGTCCTCCCCGGAGCCGCTCACTGTGACCGCCCCGTCCTCCCTGGAGCCGCTCACTGTGACCGCCCCGTCCTCCCCGGAGCCGCTCACTGTGACCACCCTGTCCTCCCCGGAGCCACTGACTGTGACCGCCCCGTCCTCCCCGGAGCCGCTGACTGTGACCGCCCCGTCCTCCCCGGAGCCGCTGACTGTGACCGCCCCGTCCTCCCCGGAGCCGCTGACTGTGACCGCCCCGTCCTTCCCTAAGCCGCTGACTGTGACCACCCTGTCCTCCCCGGAGCCGCTGACTGTGACCGCCCCGTCCTCCCCGGAGCCGCTGACTGTGACCACCCCGTCCTCCCCGGAGCCGCTGACTGTGACCGCCCCGTCCTCCCCGGAGCCGCTGACTGTGACCGCCCGGTCGGTGCCAGGGTTTTTTGAATGGATTTTTGGTATTTTGCTGAATTGTTACTAGTTTTTGAGATAATTCATCCATGAGAATAATACAGTATATAGTAATATGGCCGCCCTTCTCCTCAGTGTGATATAGTAATATATATAGTAATATGGCCGCCCTTCTCCTCAGTGTGATATAGTAATATATATAGTAATATGGCCATCCTTCTCCTCAGTGTGATATAGTAATATACAGTACAGACCAAAAGTTTGGACACACCTTCTCATTTAAAGATTTTTCTGTATTTTCATGACTATGAAAATTGTCCATTCACACTGAAGGCATCAAAACTATGAATTACCACATGTGGAATTATATACTTAACAAAAAAGTGTGAAACAACTGAAAATATGTCTTATATTCTAGGGTCTTCACAGTAGCCACCTTTTGCTTTGATGACTGCTTTGCACACTCTTGGCATTCTCTTGATGAGCGTCAAGAGGTAGTCACCGGAAATGGTTTTCTCTTCACAGGTGTGCCCTGTCAGGTTTAATAAGTGGGATTTCTTGCCTTATAAATGGGGTTGGGACCATCAGTTGTGTTGTGCAGAAGTCTGGTGGATACACAGCTGATAGTCCTACTGAATAGACTGTTAGAATTTGTATTATGGCAAGAAAAAAGCAGCTAAGTAAAGAAAAACGATTGGCCATCATTACTTTAAGAAATGAAGGTCAGTCAGTGCGAAAAATTGGGAAAACTTTGAAAGTGTCCCCAAGTGCAGTTGAAAAAACCATCAAGCGCTACAAAGAAACTGGCTCACATGAGGATCGCCCCAGGAAAGGAAGACCAAGAGTCAACTCTGCTTCTGAGGATAAGTTTATCCGAGTCACCAGCCTCAGAAATCGCAGGTTAACAGCAGCTCAGATTAGAGACCAGGTCAATGCCACACAGAGTTCTAGCAGCCGACACATCTCTACAACAACTGTTAAGAGGAGACTTTGTGCAGCCGGCCTTCATGGTAAAATAGCTGCTAGGAAACCACTGCTAAGGACAGGCAACAAGCAGAAGAGACTTGTTTGGGCTAAAGAACACAAGGAATGGACATTAGACCAGTGGAAATCTGTGCTTTGGTCTGATGAGTCCAAATTTGAGATCTTTGGTTCCAACCACCGTGTCTTTGTGCGACGCAGAAAAGGTGAACGGATGGACTCTTGTGGCGCCCTGCTGCGCATTGGTGCGCATTGGTGCCACAGATCCCAGAGGGGTGCATGGACGGATTCCTCCACAAGAGGCCCTCATAGCATTCACACACCTCCACCTTCCACCTCAGACCACCAGAGGGAGCCTGGATAGGGATATAAAAAGGGAAGGTGGAGCTAGGCAGTTCAGTCTAAAGTCTGGAGTCCACAGAGAGTGAAGTCTGTGTGAAGTCAGCTGCAGCCAGAGAGGTTGTCAGGTCAGTTCAGACTCAGTGAGCTCAGATTAGTGAGCCTAGGGCGTGCCGACGCCAAAAGAGCGACGAAGCACAGTGTGCCTGCTGCAGTGTGAAGCCTAGAGAGGACCCCGAGTGTGGCCCGCTCACCCCAAAATCAGATACCGGACACCGGGTCCGCGTCTGCAGGGATTCCTTACATCCAGAAAAAATAACCAGAACCCCTGGAGAACTATATGTCCCAGGAACACCAAAAGCTGACTGTCATCCCAGGGTCAGGAGTCACAGAGGCCCAAGAGACCAGGGAGTGTGATCTCCAACAGAAGGCCCTACCACCAGGTCAGCAGGTGCAAGACAGAGACCAAGTTAGGCCTAGCTCCAGGCAGGTCAGAAACTTATCGAGGAAAGGCAAGAAACAGGAGGCCCCACACCCGCTCACTGGGGAGAGCCCTTCACCCTACAGTGCCCTGGACCGTGCCAGAAACACCACCGGTAAACGTACTGAAGCGAACTCCCGTGTGCGTGCCTATTCTTCCTCTGACCCGGCTGGGTCCCCTCTGTCCTGCATCCCTACACTTACGCTGCCCTGAGGCCTCGCTCCACCTGTGGGGAGTCGTACCAACTAAGCTGCCTGACCACCGGCCTCAGAGGACTGTCGAAGCGCTGGTGATCCTCACCAGACACCACGGGTGGCGTCACGAACATTCCCCTATCCCATTTAACTTTCCCCTTCTTTTAAGAGTGACCCCAGGGTACGGGCCTGGGAGCCGACCACCGCGACATCCCCCAAGGTCAGGCAACAACAAGGCCCGGGCGCCGAGTCGTCCCCATCCCCTGGGCGCGTCACTCTACATGCCTGGTTCCCACCGTGAAGCATGGAGGAGGAGGTGTGATGGTGTGGGGGGGGCTTTGCTGGTGACACTGTTGGGGATTTATTCAAAATTGAAGGCATACTGAACCAGCATGGCTACCACAGCATCTTGCAGCGGCATGCTATTCCATCCGGTTTGCGTTTAGTTGGACCATCATTTATTTTTCAACAGGACAATGACCCCAAACACACCTCCAGGCTGTGTAAGGGCTATTTGACCAAGAAGGAGAGTGATGGGGGGCTACGCCAGATGACCTGGCCTCCACAGTCACCAGACCTGAACCCAATCGAGATGGTTTGGGGTGAGCTGGACCGCAGAGTGAAGGCAAAAGGGCCAACAAGTGCTAAGCATCTCTGGGAACTCCTTCAAGATTGTTGGAAGACCATTTCCGGTGACTCCCTCTTGAAGCTCATCAAGAGAATGCCAAGAGTGTGCAAAGCAGTCATCAAAGCAAAAGGTGGCTACTGTGAAGACCCTAGAATATAAGACATATTTTCAGTTGTTTCACACTTTTTTGTTAAGTATATAATTCCACATGTGGTAATTCATAGTTTTGATGCCTTCAGTGTGAATGGACAATTATCATAGTCATGAAAATACAGAAAAATCTTTAAATGAGAAGGTGTGTCCAAACTTTTGGTCTGTACTGTATATACACCCCCTGTATACCAGTGCAAGCAAGGTCATGGCAGGCTGTAAGCTTGTTTGTAGAGATGGGTTTTCAGGTTCCGTCTGAAGGATCCAGGTGTGGTGGATAATCGGACGTGTTGGGGCACAGAATTCCATAGGATGGGGGATATTCGGGAGAAATCTTGGAGGCGATTGCGTGAGGAAGGAATAAGTGTGGAGCAGAGGAGGAGGCCTTGGGAGGAGCGGAGGTTACGTGAGGGAATATATCGGGAGATTAGTTCGGAGATGTACGGAGGAGGGAGGTTATGGATGGCTTTGTAGGTCAGTGTTAGTAGTGTGAACTGGATACGCTGGGGAATTGGGAGCCAGTGAAGGGATTTACAAAGGGCGGTAGCAGAGGAGTAGTGAGGCGAGAGATGGACCAGTCGCGCAGCAGAGTTGAGGATGGACTGGAGAGGTGCGAGAGTGTTAGCAGGGAGGCCACAGAGGAGGATGTTGCAGTAGTCGAGGAGGGAGATGATGAGGGCATGCACAAGCAGTTTAGTAGATTGAGGGTTGAGGAAAGGACGGATTCTGGAAATATTTTTGAGCTGGAGGCGACAGGAGGTGGCGAGAGCTTGGATGTGGGGTTTGAAGGACTAGGCAGGGTCAAGGGTTACTCCGAAGCAGCAGATAGCCAGGACAAGGGAAAGTGTCATGTCATGTATTGTGATAGAAAGATCAGGTGGGAAAGATATGCAAGATGGGGCAAAGATGATGAGTTCAGTTTTGTCCACATTGAGGTTGAGGTAGCGGGAGGAGAAGAAGGAGGATATGGCTGCTAGACATGCTGGGATTCTGGACAGCAGAGTGGTGACATCTGGGCCAGAGAGGTAGATCTGGGTGTCATCAGCGTACAGGTGGTACTGGAAGCCATGGGACTTTATGAGCTGTCCCAGGCCAAGGGTATAGATTGAGAAGAGTAGGGGTCCTAGGACAGAGCCTTGAGGGACTCCAACAGAGAGGGGGCGGGGTGAGGAGGTAGTGTGGGAGTGGGAGACGCTAAATGTGCGGTTAGAAAGGTATGAGGAGATCCAGGATGGGGCGAGGTCTTTAACGCCGAAGGAAGAGAGGATCTGTAGTAGGAGGCAGTGGTCAACTGTATCAAAGCAGAGGACAGGTCAAGAAGAAGGAGTATAGGGAATTGTCGGTTAGCTTTGGCTGTAAGTCATTGGTGATTTTGGTAAGGGTAGTTTCGGTGGACTGGTGGAGGCGGAAGATGGATTGTTGGTTGTCGAAGAGAGAGTTAGATGAAAAGTGGGAGGAAAGTTCAGCGTGAACGTGCTGCTCAAGGAGTTTGGAGGCAAATGGGAGCAGCGATATGGGGAGATAGCTGGACAAGGCGGTTGGGTCGAGGGATGGCTTTTTGAGGATGGGCGTGATTGTGGCATGTTTGAAGGCAGCGGGGAAAGTACCAGAAGATAGTGATAGGTTGAAGAGATGGGTTAGGGATGGGATGAGTGTGGGGGTGAGGTTGGGGAGGAGGTGGGATGGGATGGGGTCCAGTGCACATGTGGTGAGGTGTGATTTGGGGAGGAGACGAGTAAGGTCTCTTTCTGTGATGTTGGGAAGGGAGGTTATGGGGGTAGTTAAATGCTGTGGAAAACAGAGGGCTTGTGGTGGTCGGGCAGTAAAGACTTGCCGTGTTTGGTCAATCTTGTTTTTGAAGTGTGTGGCAAACTCCTCAGCAGAGATGACGGAGGTCGGAGGGGACAGTGGAGGGTGGAGGAGAGAGTTAAAAGTGTTGAATAACTGTTTGCGGTTGTAGGATAGGGAAGATATGAGGGTTGTGAAGTAGGCCTGTTAAGCAGAGGTGAGGGCTGATTTGAATGTGAGCGTTGCTTGTTTGAATGCAGTGAAGTCATCTTGAGTATGTGTTTTCTTCCAACGCCGCTCTGCAACCCTGGCTGTTTAGTGAGGTTGTTGTGCCAGGGTTGCCTGTTGACTCGTAACGCTCTGCCATGCACAAGAGGGGCGACCGAGTCAATAGCGGATGCGAGAGTGGCATTGTAGAAAGCAGTGGCGCTGTCTGTGGGTGACAGGTAAGGAGGACCGGGATGAGAATGTGAGTAGATGGTGGTCAGATATGGATAGGGGGGAGGTTGTGAGGTTAGATAGGGAGCAGAGTCTGGTGAAGATCAGGTCTAGTGTGTGTCCGTCGGTGTGGGTGGCTGAGGAGGACCACTGAGTAAGTCCAAAGGATGAAGTAAGCGACAAGAGTTTGGAAGCTGCTGACTGGCGAGTGTCAGTGGGGATGTTGAAATCACCCATGATGATTGTGGGAATGTCAGCAGAGAGAAAGTAAAGAAGCCCGGTGGAGAATTGGTCAATAAAGGCAGTGATCGGGCCCGGGGGTCGGTATATGACAGCCAATTGGAGGTTGGAGGGAGAGTAAATGCGGACAGAGTGGACTTCAAAAGAAGGGAGAATAAGGGAGGGAAGAGGAGGAGTAGGGCTAAAGGTGCAGTTGTTAGAGAGGAGAAAACCCACTCCTCCACCATGTCTGTTACCAGGGCGAGGAGTGTGGGTGAAGTGGAGGCCACCGTAACACAGCGCAGCAGGGGAGGCAGTGTCAGAGGGTGTCAGCCATGTCTCTGTGATGCCCAGGAAGGAGAGATGACGAGAGGTAAAGAGGTCGTGGACAAAATGGAGCTTGTTGCAGACAGAGCGTGCATTCCACAGTGCTCCAGAGAGAGGGAGCAGCGGGGTGGGAGTCAGGGGGACCGGTTTTGAGTAAGAGAGGTTGTGGTAGTTTGCAGTTGGTTTGATGTGATAGGTAGGGGAATTGGTGGAGGGTGCAAGCTGTGGGGGTCCAGGATTGGGAGATATGTCTCCAGCAGTGAGGAGAAGCAGAGAGAGGGAGAGCAGGTGGGAGAAGGAGAGTGTCCGGCTTGTTTTATATTTTGGTAGGATAGATCTGAGGTTGAGGAGCAGGTCTGTAGATGAGCTTAGGTGGGGAGGAAGGAGGGAAGGAGAGATGATGATTTGGTTAGAGGGTGCTGGGGTGAGGGGATAGCGAAGGAGAGTGAGGATTAGTGGGGCAAAAACAGTAAGGCCATATGTAAGCATGATGAAAGTGTAAGGGAGAATGAGAAAGAGAATCTAAGTACAAATAGTAGATAGTTATCCGTACCTTCTGGTCACTTCTGGCCCATTTCTGCCATATTTCATTTTCAGATCCTTAAAAAGCAACCCTTTAAAAGCCAGACCCGCTTATATATATTTTTATATATATATATACATATATATATATATATATATATATATACACCCCCTGTATACCAGTGTTATTCCAGGTCAGGAGGCTGCCGCTACAGCCACACGTGAAATCACTAATCAATGGTGATAAATGATGGGAGTTACCTTCCCCGTGCAGGAACATGTCCAGGTAAGTGCTCCAGGACTCGATGGTTGGCAGCTCGGGGTTTTCTCTGTAGTAGTGAAATAAAGATACGGCCGTGTCCTTCGGATTGCGGATGATGTAGATCGCCTGCAGAAAGGTGCGAAATGTGTTATAGGTGGTCTCCGGACCCCCCGCGTCTAAGCCCCCACGCGTCTTCGTGCCACCCCCCCTGCGTCTCCGCCCCCCCCATGTCTGATTGGGGGGGTCTGTGTACTGGCGATCCGTGGTGGTCCCAGTGATTGGGGGGTCTGTGTACTGGCGATCTGCGGTGGTTGCAGTGATTGGGGGGGCCTGTGTACTGGCGATCTGCGGTGGTCCCAGTGATTGGGGGGGCCTGTGTACTGGCGATCTGCGGTGGTCACAGTGATTGGGGGGGTCTGTGTACTGGCGATTCGTGGTGGTCCCAGTGATTGGGGGGGTCTGTGTACTGGCGATCCGTGGTGGTCCCAGTGATTGGGGGGTCTGTGTACTGGCGATCTGCGGTGGTCCCAGTGATTGTGGGGGTCTGTGTACTGGCGATCCGTGGTGGTCTCAGTGATTGGGGGGGACTGTGTACTGGCGATCCGTGGTGGTCTCAGTGATTGGGGGGTCTGTATACTGGCAATCCGCGGTGGTCCCAGTGTTTGGGGGGGTCTGTGTACTGGCGATCTGCAGTGGTCCCAGTGATTGGGGGGGTCTGTGTACTGGCGATCTGCGGTTGTCCCAGTGATTGTGGGGGTCTGTGTACTGGTGATCAGTGGTGGTCCCAGTGATTGGGGGGGTCTGTGTACTGGCGATCCGTGGTGGTCCCAGTGATAGGACCCCTCTGTACAGCGGATAAATGCCGTTGCCTGGAGTCCTTCATCCTCACACTGTGTCTGTTGGATCTATTAATTCTTATGCAAAAACAACTCGCTGAGTCGCTATTAATACGTTCAATATTTCAAAAGACGCCAAATGGTAAAAAAAAATGTCCGGACCGCTCGTCAGGCGTTTCCTTCTGGAAGACGCACAATACTTTACAAGACAAGTCGATGGGACGGCTGAAATGAAGAATAGGCGATTTTTTTTTTTTTTCACGTTTTTTCTCCATTGCAAAAATATTGCTTGTGCTTTCTATATTCTCATAAATATTAAAAAAAAGACAATAAAAGAACTGAGAAAAATCCAATAAAACGCCTGCGGAAAAACTCGCCAGAAAGAAACGCACAGGACATGATCGTTAAAGGCTCAAAAACAGACGTTTCCAAAACTAGGAAAAGCCAGTGAAGACGCTGGGAGGATATATGACACTGTGTATCAGAGCATGCCTGTACACACCCTCGCCCCGCGGACCCTCACTCCCCGCGGACCCTCACCTTGCACTTCTTGGCTTTGAAGTCTTTGGGGAGCATGTCGTAGTTCAGGTGGGTCGGGATGATCCTCTTTGTTGTCACATTGCCCAGCTCTTCCAGTTTTGAGATGTCTCCAAACTCAATAGGGGACGTCAGGGCGACTTTAGAGGAGTAAAGATGTTTCATGATCTCAGCCAACCAGTGAGTTCCTGGAGAAAGCAACAAATCAGCGAGCGAAGGGCGCAGGCTATAGGGTCACAATCTGATCGCCAGTCGCCCTTCACAACTTTCTTCCGCAGTCTGGGAGACGGCTTGGCTAAAATGACTCCCTATTGTCACCCCAGCGTCTCTCCTCTAGCTGCTGGTTGTCATTGTCACCCCTGCTTCTCTCCTCTAGCTGCCGGTTGTCATTGTCACCCCTGCTTCTCTCCTCTAGCTGCTGGTTGTTATTGTCACCCCTGCTTTTCTCCTCTAGCTGCTGGTTGTTATTGTCACCCCTGCTTTTCTCCTCTAGCTGCTGGTTGTTATTGTGACCCCTGCTGCTCTGCTCTAGCTGCCGGTTGTCATTGTCACCCCTGCTTCTCTCCTCTAGCTGCCGGTTGTCATTGTCACCCCTGCTTCTCTCCTCTAGCTGCCGGTTGTCATTGTCACCCCTTCTCTCCTCTAGCTGCTGGTTGTCATTGTCACCCCTGCTTCTCTCCCCTAGCTGCTGGTTGTTATTGTCACCCCTGCTTTTCTCCTCTAGCTGCTGGTTGTCATTGTCACCCCTGCTTCTCTCCTCTAGCTGCCGGTTGTCATTGTCACCCCTGCTTCTCTCCTCTAGCTGCTGGTTGTTATTGTCACCCCTACTTCTCTCCTCTAGCTGCTGGTTGTCATTGTCACCCCTGCTTCTCTCCTCTAGCTGCTGGTTGTTATTGTCACCCCTGCTTCTCTCCTCTAGCTGCTGGTTGTTATTGTCACCCCTGCTTCTCTCCTCTAGCTGCTGGTTGTTATTGTCACCCCTGCTTTTCGCCTCTAGCTGCTGGTTGTTATTGTGAACCCTGCTGCTCTGCTCTAGCTGCTGGTTGTCATTGTCACCCCTGCTTCTCTTCTCTAGCTGCCGGTTGTCATTGTCACCCCTGCTTCTCTCCTCTAGCTGCCGGTTGTCATTGTCACCCCTGCTTCTCTCCTCTAGCTGCTGGTTGTTATTGTCAACCCTGCGTCTCTCCTCTAGCTGCTGGTTGTTATTGTCACCCCTGCTTTTCTCCTCTAGCTGCTGGTTGTTATTGTCACCCCTGCTTTTCGCCTCTAGCTGCTGGTTGTTATTGTGAACCCTGCTGCTCTGCTCTAGCTGCTGGTTGTCATTGTCACCCCTGCTTCTCTTCTCTAGCTGCCGGTTGTCATTGTCACCCCTGCTTCTCTCCTCTAGCTGCCGGTTGTCATTGTCACCCCTGCTTCTCTCCTCTAGCTGCTGGTTGTTATTGACACCCCTGCGTCTCTCCTCTAGCTGCTGGTTGTTATTGTCACCCCTGCGTCTCTCCTCTAGCTGCTGGTTGTTATTGTCACCCCTGGTTTTCTCCTCTAGCTGCTGGTTGTTATTGTGACCCCTGCTGCTCTGCTCTAGCTGCTGGTTGTCATTGTCACCCCTGCTTTTCTCCTCTAGCTGCCGGTTGTCATTGTCACCCCTGTTTCTCTCCTCTAGCTGCTGGTTGTTATTGTCACCCCTGCTTCTCTCCTCTAGCTGCTGGTTGTTATTGTCACCCCTGCTTCTCTCCTCTAGCTGCTGGTTGTTATTGTCACCTATGCTTCTCTCCTCTAGCTGCTGGTTGTCACTGTCACCCCTGCTTCTCTCCTCTAGCTGCCGGTTGTCATTGTCACCCCAGCTTCTCTTCTCTAGCTGCTGGTTGTCATTGTCACCCCTGCTTCTCTCCTCTAGCTGCTGGTTGTTATTGTCACACCTGATTCTCTCCTCTAGCTGCTGGTTGTCATTGTCACCCCTGCTTCTCTTCTCTAGCTGCTGGTTGTCATTGTCACCCCTGCTTCTCTCCTCTAGCTGCTGGTTGTTATTGTCACCCCTGATTCTCTCCTCTAGCTGCTGGTTGTCATTGTCACCCCTGCTTCTCTCCTCTAGCTGCTGGTTGTTATTGTCACCCCTGCTTCTCTCCTCTAGCTGCTGGTTGTTATTGTCACCCCTGCTTCTCTCCTCTAGCTGCTGGTTGTTATTGTCACCCCTGCTTTTCTCCTCTAGCTGCTGGTTGTTATTGTCACACCTGCTTTTCTCCTCTAGCTGCTGGTTGTTATTGTGACCCCTGCTGCTCTGCTCTAGCTGCCGGTTGTCATTGTCACCCCTGCTTCTCTCCTCTAGCTACCGGTTGTCATTGTCACCCCTGCTTCTCTCCTCTAGCTGCCGGTTGTCATTGTCACCCCTGCTTCTCTCCTCTAGCTGCTGGTTGTCATTGTCACCCCTGCTTCTCTCCCCTAGCTGCTGGTTGTTATTGTCACCCCTGCTTTTCTCCTCTAGCTGCTGGTTGTCATTGTCACCCCTGCTTCTCTCCTCTAGCTGCCGGTTGTCATTGTCACCCCTGCTTCTCTCCTCTAGCTGCTGGTTGTTATTGTCATCCCTACTTCTCTCCTCTAGCTGCTGGTTGTCATTGTCACCCCTGCTTCTCTCCTCTAGCTGCTGGTTGTTATTGTCACCCCTGCTTCTCTCCTCTAGCTGCTGGTTGTTATTGTCACCCCTGATTCTCTCCTCTAGCTGCTGGTTGTCATTGTCACCCCTGCTTCTCTCCTCTAGCTGCTGGTTGTTATTGTCACCCCTGCTTCTCTCCTCTAGCTGCTGGTTGTTATTGTCACCCCTGCTTCTCTCCTCTAGCTGCTGGTTGTTATTGTCACCCCTGCTTTTCTCCTCTAGCTGCTGGTTGTTATTGTCACCCCTGCTTTTCTCCTCTAGCTGCTGGTTGTTATTGTGACCCCTGCTGCTCTGCTCTAGCTGCCGGTTGTCATTGTCACCCCTGCTTCTCTCCTCTAGCTGCCGGTTGTCATTGTCACCCCTGCTTCTCTCCTCTAGCTGCCGGTTGTCATTGTCACCCCTGCTTCTCTCCTCTAGCTGCTGGTTGTCATTGTCACCCCTGCTTCTCTCCCCTAGCTGCTGGTTGTTATTGTCACCCCTGATTCTCTCCTCTAGCTGCTGGTTGTCATTGTCACCCCTGCTTCTCTCCTCTAGCTGCTGGTTGTTATTGTCACCCCTGCTTCTCTCCTCTAGCTGCTGGTTGTTATTGTCACCCCTGCTTCTCTCCTCTAGCTGCTGGTTGTTATTGTCACCCCTGCTTTTCTCCTCTAGCTGCTGGTTGTTATTGTCACCCCTGCTTTTCTCCTCTAGCTGCTGGTTGTTATTGTGACCCCTGCTGCTCTGCTCTAGCTGCCGGTTGTCATTGTCACCCCTGCTTCTCTCCTCTAGCTGCCGGTTGTCATTGTCACCCCTGCTTCTCTCCTCTAGCTGCCGGTTGTCATTGTCACCCCTGCTTCTCTCCTCTAGCTGCTGGTTGTCATTGTCACCCCTGCTTCTCTCCCCTAGCTGCTGGTTGTTATTGTCACCCCTGCTTTTCTCCTCTAGCTGCTGGTTGTCATTGTCACCCCTGCTTCTCTCCTCTAGCTGCCAGTTGTCATTGTCACCCCTGCTTCTCTCCTCTAGCTGCTGGTTGTTATTGTCATCCCTACTTCTCTCCTCTAGCTGCTGGTTGTCATTGTCACCCCTGCTTCTCTCCTCTAGCTGCTGGTTGTTATTGTCACCCCTGCTTCTCTCCTCTAGCTGCTGGTTGTTATTGTCACCCCTGCTTTTCTCCTCTAGCTGCTGGTTGTTATTGTCACCCCTGCTTCTCTCCTCTAGCTGCTGGTTGTTATTGTCACCCCTGCTTCTCTCCTCTAGCTGCTGGTTGTCATTGTCACCCCTGCTTCTCTCCTCTAGCTGCTAGTTGTCATTGTCACCCCTGCTTCTCTCATCTAGCTGCTGGTTGTCATTGTCACCCCTGCTTCTCTCCTCTAGCTGCTGGTTGTTATTGTCACCCCTGCTTCTCTCCTCTAGCTGCTGGTTGTTATTGTCACCCCTGCTTTTCTCCTCTAGCTGCTGGTTGTTATTGTCACCCCTGCTTCTCTCCTCTAGCTGCTGGTTGTCATTGTCACCCCTGCTTTTCTCCTCTAGCTGCCGGTTGTCATTGTCACCCCTGCTTCTCTCCTCTAGCTGCTGGTTGTCATTGTCACCCCTGCTTCTCTCCTCTAGCTGCTGGTTGTCATTGTCACCCCTGCTTTTCTCCTATAGCTGCTGGTTGTCATTGTCACCCCTGCTTTTCTCCTCTAGCTGCTGGTTGTCATTGTCACCTCTGATTTCTATGGTAATATGCCAATGGAAGTTTATAAGTTCAGCAGTAAATACCCCGCACTACATTTCCCGCACTACTTTTCACAGTCACAAGAAGCTGAGATAGGGGGCGCTATCTGCTTACATGATGTCACTTCCCTTTATCTGCATGTAGAAACCTGGTGACTTTCTTCTCCATGCCATCCATGCTATCGAGGCTCTATGGTGTGAGGACACCAGCAAACAGCCCCCCATATCTCAGCTCCTGTGTGTAACCCACATTTTGGGAGCTAAATCTTTATAATATTGATGTATAAAACAGAAAACTTGTCATTACCAGATTTTGGATAGGAGACGAGAAGAAGATCGTCCTCCCGGGCCTGGAATCCATCCAAGGACCTGAGCAGGTCCGCAGACGAGCGGGTGGTGAAGGGGATGCCATTGAAGACGTGGATGAGATCTGCCTGGAGAGACATGCTGGAGCTGGCGGTGCCCTCTGGGGATGCAGCAGTGACTGTGACACCGATGCCAGGGTTTATATACCGGGGAGAAGGGGCGGCTTCCCACCCGTTACCTTGTAGCCTATTGATTATAAATAGAAGTTATCAGGAAGTTTATGACTAGTAATGACTCAGTCGATACATTGTAACACGAGGAGCTCTGATACATTCTTTATATATTCCTGATTGTTGAACCTTTATGTAACGAGTTGCCTATATGGAATGAACCCTCTGACATCGCATTGGGTCCTTATCACAGTCAGGACTGTAATGACCCCCTTATCTTAATTCTGGGGATCAGTGTTGACAAGGACAGAAATCAATTCATTTATAAGAATAAGGAGCCAATAATCGGGTTATAATGATCGCTTTCGTGCTGTGTCACGCTGACTCCGGATAGAAACTTCCCTCGAAACCAAAGAAAATAAGCAAATATCAAAGCTTCAGATCCTGGGGAAATTCTTTATTTTATGCTATGTATTCGCCGGTGGGGCTGTGAACAGCAAACAGTGCGGTACTATGTTACCTGCTCCTAACATAAATAGAGATGATGTAGCCCTTAACTTGTCAGACAGCACAACACTTTATTAATATAGCTATGCATCACTTTTTCTGGCAATGGGTTGCTACATGTGTACAGGATCAGAACCAGTAACAGTACAGGAGCATGTCACCAGAACCACTTCATGAATATAGTACCAGAATCACTATCAGTACAAAAAATCATCACCAGAGCCACTATCAGTACAGGAATAGGTCACCAGTACCACTATCAGTACATGAATATGTCACCAGAACCACTATCAGTACATGAATATGTCACCAGAACCACCATCTATACATGAATACAGCACCAGAACTACCATCAGTACATGAATACATCACCAGAACTACCATCAGTTCATAAATACAGCATCAAAACCACCTTCAGTACATGAGTACATTGTCAAGCTTAGTATAGGGATCTGTGATGTCAGGTCAGCCCTACATTTAATTATATCATGTGAACCTACAACTCCCAGTATGTTATTAACAATGGTAAGGAGATGCTGGGAGTTATTTCCAGTCGTCATCAGACTGCAGACCATTCAGGAACCACAGTACTGATGAGAAATAGTCAGTATTACAAATAAACATTTACATCCAGGTACCTTATAGGTGACATCTTCTCAGATTGAAGTCATCTCTTTCTTCGTTTTTCCATCTTGTCCAGACGCCATGATGACATTTCAGATTCATGGCTCGTCTCTGCAGACTTCTCTCTTCTCTGGTCTTCTGCAGTACAGAATACTTGGTGTCCATCCTGATGTGGTGCCCTTAAAAATAGCAGTGTCATTATAATGCTCCTGAATGAAAATATCTGCCCTACGCTGAACCCCTGAGTATTTGCCCCTCACTGTGCTACCTGCACACAATATGCCCCACATTGTGTTTCTTATGGTATATGTCCTCCACATCATCCTCGCCTATATAATGTTGCCTCCACACTGTCCACCCTTATTAACTATACCACCACTCTGGCCACCCTGATTAGCTATTACTGCTACACTGTCCACATGTATTATTGCCACACTGTCCGTATCTTAAGTGTCCGCCACTGCACTGCCCCCTTTCCATACTGGGCCCCCTTTCCATACTGGGCCCCCTCTTCACACTGTCCTCACACTGTGTCCCCTATACTGCCCAGTCTCTATACTGTGCCCCCTCACAGGATTATTTCACGCTCCCCCATCAATAACTCCTCAGTTTCTTTGGCTGTATTGTGGCATTCAAGTGATGGTAAATACTGTGTAACAAAAAGAAGTTGTCTGGTAGAAGTCAGAGCCAGAATAATGGGAGCACAAATCCCAGGTCATCACCTCTACACCCTGTCAAGGGAGGGTGGAGGGGCGTGCAGGGAGAGGGGTGCGCAGAGAGAGGGGGGAGGGGTGCGCAGGGAGAGGGGGGAGGGACGCAGGGAGAGGGGGGAGGTCGCGCAGGGAGAGGGGGGAGGTCGCGCAGGGAGAGGGGTGCGCAGGGAGAGGGGGGAGGGGTGCGCAGGGAGAGGGGGGAGGGGTGCGCAGGGAGAGGGGGAGGGGCGCACAGGGAGAGGGGGGAGGGGTGCGCAGGGAGAGGGGGGACGCAGGGGGGGCTTCTGCTCCACATTTTCTGCTTTATTTGTTACTTTTTTGCCATTTAATAATTTTATAATGACAGCGGGATAAACCATTGAGCGAGTCCCGGGGGTGTTACAGGGAATGTTATCACTTCTGATATATGACGGGACGTAATATAAATGTCCTTCCAGACTCGTTTATAAGCTATAAAGTAATTATCCCGTGACAGAAGCTGCCGGCCGATGTCGTAACCAGAGCTGGATGAGAAGAACACAATTCTGGGGGACGAGGAACGAGGGGGAAGATTGCTTCAGAATGGAAGATTTAATGCAGGAAATAGGACGGTTACTTATTAATCTCCAGACAATGACCATAAAAAGTCCCAAATGCAAACAAGATCCGAGAAATGCAAATATCAGCACCCAGGAATCGACACTGTCCCCGACTACCCCCAATACGGCCCCAAATCACCCCAAACCCTGAGAGGAAGAAGGGATAAGAAAATCCACCAATAAAACGTGTGACGTCACAAGGATGCAATCATCCACAACACATAATCCCGCTATTACATCATATCTTACCTGCTGTCACCTGTGTCCAGGGCTGGACTGGCAGTAAGAATCATGCTGCCCCCCACCTTCCCAAGATAAGGGTCTATTACAAAAACGACCCTGCCTGGAAGAAATCAGGATTTATTGCCAGACCAATATATAAGACTATTAATACCGCTAAACCATAACCACATAATCCTGCACCTGCAGTAGTGATAATGCCGCCATATTATAGTGGAAAACCGCTGCACTAGGTCTGAGGTCAACAACATAGAGTGCCAATATAATGGTGATATCAGGTCTACAGCAGCGCTCTGCAGACCATATACTGTGCATTGTGCAAACTCCACCAGTGACGTTGTCCTCAGTCCCATCTCTAGGCAGACCATATAGTGCAATAACCGTCAGTAATAATAATAATGCCCCTCTGTGCCCTGCACAGTAATAATAATAATGCTCCTCTGTGTCCTGCACAGTAATAATAATAATGCCCCTCTGTGTCCTGTACAGTAATAATAATAATGCTCCTCTGTGTCCTGTACAGTAATAATAATAATGCTCCTCTGTGTCCTGCACAGTAATAATAATAATGCCCCTCTGTGTACTGCACAGTAATAATAATAATGCCCCTCTGTGTCCTGCACAGTAATAATAATAATGCCCCTCTGTGCCCTGCACAGTAATAATAATAATGCTCCTCTGTGCCCTGCACAGTAATAATAATAATGCTCCTCTGTGTCCTGCACAGTAATAATAATAATGCCCCTCTGTGTCCTGTACAGTAATAATAATAATGCCCCTCTGTGTCCTGTACAGTAATAATAATAATGCTCCTCTGTGTCCTGTATAGTAATAATAATAATGCCCCTCTGTGTACTGCACAGTAATAATAATAATGACCCTCTGTGCCCTGCACAGTAATAATAATAATGCTCCTCTGTGTCCTGCACAGTAATAATAATAATGCTCCTCTGTGTCCTGTATAGTAATAATAATAATGCCCCTCTGTGTCCTGCACAGTAATAATAATAATGCACCTCTGTGTCCTGCACAGTAATAATAATAATGCCCCCTTTGTGTCCTGTATAGTAATAATAATAATGCCCCTCTGTGCCCTGCACAGTAATAATAATAATGCCCCTCTGTGTCCTGTACAGTAATAATAATAATGCCCCTCTGTGTCCTGCACAATAATGATAATAATGCCACTCTGTGTCCTGTACAGTAATAATAATAATGCCCCTCTGTGTCCTGTACAGTAATAATAATAATGCCCCTCTGTGCCATGCACAGTAATAATAATAATGCCCCTCTGTGCCCTGCACAGTAATAATAATAATGCCCCTCTGTGCCCTGCACAGTAATAATAATAATGCCCCTCTGTGTCCTGTACAGTAATAATAATAATGCTCCTCTGTGTCCTGTATAGTAATAATAATAATGCCCCTCTGTGTCCTGTACAGTAATAATAATAATGCCCCTCTGTGCCCTGCACAGTAATAATAATAATGCCCCTCTGTGTCCTGCACAGTAATAATAATAATGCCCCTCTGTGCCCTGCACAGTAATAATAATAATGCCCCTCTGTGTCCTGCACAGTAATAATAATAATGCCCCTCTGTGCCCTGTACAGTAATAATAATAATGCCCCCTCTGTGTCCTGCACAGTAATAATAATAATGCCCCTCTGTGTCCTGCACAGTAATAATAATAATGCCCCTCTGTGCCCTGTACAGTAATAATAATAATGCCCCTCTGTGTCCTGCACAGTAATAATAATAATGCCCCTCTGTGTCCTGCACAGTAATAATAATAATGCCCCTCTGTGTCCTGCACAGTAATAATAATAATGCCCCTCTGTGTCCTGCACAGTAATAATAATAATGCCCCTCTGTGCCCTGTACAGTAATAATAATAATGCCCCTTTGTGTCCTGCACAGTAATAATAATAATGCCGCTCTGTGCCCTGTACAGTAATAATAATAATGCCCCTCTGTGTCCTGTACAGTAATAATAATAATGCCCCTTTGTGTCCTGCACAGTAATAATAATAATGCCCCTCTGTGTCCTGTACAGTAATAACAATAATGCCCCTCTGTGTCCTGCACAGTAATAATAATAATGCCCCCTCTGTGTCCTGCACAGTAATAATAATAATGCCCCTCTGTGCCCTGCACAGTAATAATAATAATGCCCCTCTGTGTCCTGTACAGTAATAATAATAATGCCCCTCTGTGTCCTGTATAGTAATAATAATAATGCCCCTCTGTGTCCTGTACAGTAATAATAATAATGCCCCTCTGTGTCCTGCACAGTAATAATAATAATGCCCCTCTGTGCCCTGCACAGTAATAATAATAATGCCCCTCTGTGTCCTGTACAGTAATAATAATAATGCCCCTCTGTGTCCTGCACAGTAATAATAATAATGCCACTCTGTGTCCTGCACAGTAATAATAATAATGCCCCTCTGTGTCCTGCACAGTAATAATAATAATGCCACTCTGTGTCCTGTACAGTAATAATAATAATGCCCCTCTGTGCCCTGCACAGTAATAATAATAATGCTCCTCTGTGTCCTGTATAGTAATAATAATAATGCCCCTCTGTGTCCTGTACAGTAATAATAATAATGCCCCTCTGTGTCCTGCACAGTAATAATAATAATGCCCCTCTGTGCCCTGTACAGTAATAATAATAATGCCCCTTTGTGTCCTGCACAGTAATAATAATAATGCCGCTCTGTGCCCTGTACAGTAATAATAATAATGCCCCTCTGTGTCCTGCACAGTAATAATAATAATGCCCCTCTGTGTCCTGCACAGTAATAATAATAATGCCACTATGTGTCCTGTACAGTAATAATAATAATGCCCCTCTGTGCCCTGCACAGTAATAATAATAATGCCCCTCTGTGTCCTGCACAGTAATAATAATAATGCCCCTCTGTGTCCTGCACAGTAATAATAATAATGCCCCTCTGTGCCCTGTACAGTAATAATAATAATACCCCTCTGTGTCCTGCACAGTAATAATAATAATGCCCCTCTGTGTCCTGCACAGTAATAATAATAATGCCCCTCTGTGCCCTGAGCAGTAATAATGCCCCTCTGTGCCCTGTACAGTAATAATAATAATGCTCCTCTGTGTCCTGCACAGTAATAATAATAATTCTACTCTGTGCCCTGCACAGTAATAAAAATAATGCCCCTCTGTGCCCTGCACAGTAATAATAATAATGCCCCTCTGTGTCCTGTATAGTAATAATAATAATGCCCATCTGTGTCCTGTATAGTAATAATAATAATGCCCCTCTGTGTCCTGCACAGTAATAATAATAATGCCCCTCTGTGTCCTGTATAGTAATAATAATAATGCCCCTCTGTGTCCTGAGCAGTAATAATAATAATGCCCCTCTGTGTCCTGTATAGTAATAATAATAATGCCCCTCTGTGCCCTGTACAGTAATAATAATAATGCTCCTCTGTGTCCTGCACAGTAATAAAAATAATGCCCCTCTGTGCCCTGCACAGTAATAATAATAATGCCCCTCTGTGTCCTGTATAGTAATAATAATAATGCCCCTCTGTGTCCTGTACAGTAATAATAATAATGCCCCTCTGTGTCCTGTATAGTAATAATAATAATTCTACTCTGTGTCCTGCACAGTAATAAAAATAATGCCCCTCTGTGCCCTGCACAGTAATAATAATAATGCCCCTCTGTGTCCTGTATAGTAATAATAATAATGCCCCTCTGTGTCCTGTACAGTAATAATAATAATGCCCCTCTGTGTCCTGTATAGTAATAATAATAATGCCCCTCTGTGTCCTGTATAGTAATAATAATAATGCTCCTCTGTGTCCTGTATAGTAATAATAATAATGCCCCTCTGTGCCCTGCACAGTAATAATAATAATGCCCTTCTGTGTCCTGTACAGTAATAATAATAATGCCCCTCTGTGTCCTGTATAGTAATAATAATAATGCCCCTCTGTGTCCTGTATAGTAATAATAATAATGCCCTTCTGTGTCCTGTACAGTAATAATAATAATGCCCCTCTGTGTCCTGTATAGTAATAATAAAAATGCCCCTCTGTGTCCTGTATAGTAATAATAATAATGCCCCTCTGTGCCCTGCACAGTAATAATAATAATGCCCCTCTGTGCCCTGCACAGTAATAATAATAATGCCCCTCTGTGTCCTGTATAGTAATAATAATAATGCCCCTCTGTGCCCTGCACAGTAATAATAATAATGCCCCTCTGTGCCCTGCACAGTAATAATAATAATGCCCCTCTGTGTCCTGCACAGTAATAATAATAATGCCCCTCTGTGCCCTGCACAGTAATAATAATAATGCCCCTCTGTGCCCTGCACAGTAATAATAATAATGCCCCTCTGTGTCCTGTATAGTAAAAATAATAATGCCCCTCTGTGTCCTGCACAGTAATAATAATAATTCCCCTCTGTGTCCTGTATAGTAATAATAATAATGCCCCTCTGTGCCCTGTACAGTAATAATAATAATGCCCCTCTGTGTCCTGTATAGCAATAATAATAATGCCCCTCTGTGTCCTGCACAGTAATAATAATAATGCCCCTCTGTGCCCTGCACAGTAATAATAATAATGCCCCTCTGTGTCCTGCACAGTAATAATAATAATGCCCATCTGTGTCCTGTATAGTAATAACAATAATGCCCCTCTGTGTCCTGCACAGTAATAATAATAATGCCCCTCTGTGTCCTGCACAGTAATAATAATAATGCCCCTCTGTGCCCTGTACAGTAATAATAATAATGCCCCTCTGTGTCCTGCACAGTAATAATAATAATGCCCCTCTGTGTCCTGTACAGTAATAATAATAATGCCCCTCTGTGCCCTGTACAGTAATAATAATAATGCCCCTCTGTGTCCTGCACAGTAATAATAATAATGCCCCTCTGTGTCCTGCACAGTAATAATAATAATGCCCATCTGTGTCCTGTATAGTAATAATAATAATGCCCCTCTGTGCCCTGCACAGTAATAATAATAATGCCCCTCTGTGTCCTGTACAGTAATAATAATAATGCCCCTCTGTGTCCTGCACAGTAATAATAATAATGCCCCTCTGTGTCCTGTATAGTAATAATAATAATGCCCCTCTGTGTCCTGCACAGTAATAATAATAATGCCCATCTGTGTCCTGTATAGTAATAATAATAATGCCCCTCTGTGTCCTGCACAGTAATAATAATAATGCCCCTCTGTGCCCTGTACAGTAATAATAATAATTCCCCTCTGTGCCCTGTACAGTAATAATAATAATGCCCCTCTGTGTCCTGTATAGTAATAATAATAATGCCCCTCTGTGCCCTGCACAGTAATAATAATAATGCCCCTCTGTGTCCTGTACAGTAATAATAATAATGCCCCTCTGTGCCCTGTACAGTAATAATAATAATGCCCCTCTGTGTCCTGCACAGTAATAATAATAATGCCCCTCTGTGTCCTGCACAGTAATAATAATAATGCCCCTCTGTGTCCTGTATAGTAATAATAATAATGCCCCTCTGTGCCCTGCACAGTAATAATAATAATGCCCCCTCTGTGTCCTGCACAGTAATAATAATAATGCCCCTCTGTGTCCTGCACAGTAATAATAATAATGCCCCTCTGTGTCCTGCACAGTAATAATAATAATGCCCATCTGTGTCCTGTATAGTAATAATAATAATGCCCCTCTGTGTCCTGCACAGTAATAATAATAATGCCCCTCTGTGTCCTGTATAGTAATAATAATAATGCCCCTCTGTGCCCTGTACAGTAATAATAATAATGCCCCTCTGTGTCCTGTACAGTAATAATAATAATGCCCCTCTGTGTCCTGTACAGTAATAATAATAATGCCCCTCTGTGCCCTGTACAGTAATAATAATAATGCCCCCTCTGTGCCCTGCACAGTAATAATAATAATGCCCCTCTGTGTCCTGCACAGTAATAATAATAATGCCCCTCTGTGTCCTGTACAGTAATAATAATAATGCCCCTCTGTGTCCTGTACAGTAATAATAATAATGCCCCTCTGTGCCCTGCACAGTAATAATAATAATGCCCCCTCTGTGCCCTGCACAGTAATAATAATAATGCCCCTCTGTGTCCTGCACAGTAATAATAATAATGCCCCTCTGTGTCCTGTATAGTAATAATAATAATGCCCCTCTGTGCCCTGTACAGTAATAATAATAATGCCCCTCTGTGTCCTGTACAGTAATAATAATAATGCCCCTCTGTGTCCTGCACAGTAATAATAATAATGCCCCTCTGTGTCCTGTACAGTAATAATAATAATGCCCCTCTGTGTCCTGTACAGTAATAATAATAATGACCCTCTGTGCCCTGTACAGTAATAATAATAATGCCCCTCTGTGCCCTGTACAGTAATAATAATAATGCCCCTCTGTGTCCTGTACAGTAATAATAATAATGCCCCTCTGTGCCCTGTACAGTAATAATAATAATGCCCCTCTGTGTCCTGTACAGTAATAATAATAATGACCCTCTGTGCCCTGTACAGTAATAATAATAATGCCCCTCTGTGCCCTGTACAGTAATAATAATAATGCCCCTCTGTGTCCTGTACAGTAATAATAATAATGCCCCTCTGTGTCCTGTACAGTAATAATAATAATGCCCCTCTGTGCCCTGTACAGTAATAATAATAATGCCCCTCTGTGTCCTGCACAGTAATAATAATAATGCCCCTCTGTGTCCTGTACAGTAATAATAATAATGCCCCTCTGTGCCCTGTACAGTAATAATAATAATGCCCCTCTGTGTCCTGCACAGTAATAATAATAATGCCCCTCTGTGTCCTGCACAGTAATAACAATAATGCCCCTCTGTGTCCTGTACAGTAATAATAATAATGCCCCTCTGTGCCCTGCACAGTAATAATAATAGTGCCCTTCTGTGTCCTGTATAGTAATAATAATAATGCCCCTCTGTGCCCTGTACAGTAATAATAATAATGCCCCTCTGTGCCCTGTACAGTAATAATAATAATGCCCCTCTGTGTCCTGCACAGTAATAATAATAATGCCCGTCTGTGCCCTGTACAGTAATAATAATAATGCCCCTGTGTGTCCTGCACAGTAATAACAATAATGCCCCTCTGTGTCCTGTACAGTAATAATAATAATGCCCCTCTGTGTCCTGCACAGTAATAATAATAATGCCCCTCTGTGTCCTGTATAGTAATAATAATAATGCCCCTCTGTGCCCTGCACAGTAATAATAATAATGCCCTTCTGTGTCCTGTATAGTAATAATAATAATGCCCCTCTGTGCCCTGTACAGTAATAATAATAATGCCCCTCTGTGCCCTGCACAGTAATAATAATAATGCCCCTCTGTGTCCTGCAAAGTAATAATAATAATGCCCCCTCTGTGTCCTGTACAGTAATAATAATAATGCCCCTCTGTGTCCTGCACAGTAATAATAACAATGCCCCTCTGTGCCCTGCACAGTAATAATAATAATGCCCCTCTGTACCCTGCACAGTAATAATAACAATGCCCCTCTGTGCCCTGCACAGTAATAATAATAATGCCCCCTCTGTGTCCTGTACAGTAATAATAATAATGCCCCTCTGTACCCTGCACAGTAATAATAACAATGCCCCTCTGTGCCCTGCACAGTAATAATAATAATGCCCCTCTGTGTCCTGCACAGTAATAATAATAATGCCCCTCTGTGTCCTGCACAGTAATAATAATAATGCCCCTCTGTGTCCTGTATAGTAATAATAATAATGCCCCTCTGTGTCCTGTATAGTAATAATAATAATGCCCCTCTGTGCCCTGTACAGTAATAATAATAATGCCCCTCTGTGTCCTGTATAGTAATAATAATAATGCCCCCTCTGTGCTCTGCACAGTAATAATAATAATGCCCCCTCTGTGCCTTGCACAGTAATAATAATAATGCCCCTCTGTGTCCTGTATAGTAATAATAATAATGCCCCTCTGTGTCTTGCACTGTAATAATAATAATGCCCCTCTGTGTCCTGTATAGTAATAATAATAATGCCCCTCTGTGTCCTGCACAGTAATAATAATAATGCCCCCTCTGTGCCTTGCACAGTAATAATAATAATGCCCCTCTGTGTCCTGTATAGTAATAAAAATAATGCCCATCTGTGCCCTGCACAGTATTAATAATAATGCCCCCTCTGTGCCCTGCACAGTAATAATAATAATGCCCCCTCTGTGTCCTGCACAGTAATAATAATAATGCCCCTCTGTGTCCTGCACAGTAATAATAATAATGCCCCTCTGTGTCCTGTATAGTGATAATAATAATGCCCCTCTGTGTCCTGCACAGTAATAATAATAATGCCCCTCTGTGTCCTGCACAGTAATAATAATAATGCCCCTCTGTGTCCTGCACAGTAATAATAATAATGCCCCTCTGTGTCCTACACAGTAATAATAATAATGCACCCCCTGTGCCCTGCACAGTAATAATAATAATGCCCCCTCTGTGCCCTGCACAGTAATAATAATAATGCCCCCTCTGTGCCCTGTACAGTAATAATAATAATGCCCCTCTGTGTCCTGCACAGTAATAATAATAATGCCCCTCTGTGTCCTGTATAGTGATAATAATAATGCCCCTCTGTGTCCTGCACAGTAATAATAATAATGCCCCTCTGTGTCCTGCACAATAGTAATAATAATGCCGCTCTGTGTCCTGCACAGTAATAATAATAATGCCCCTCTGTGTCCTGCACAGTAATAATAATAATGCACCCCCTGTGCCCTGCACAGTAATAATAATAATGCCCCCTCTGTGCCCTGCACAGTAATAATAATAATGCCCCCTCTGTGCCCTGTACAGTATTAATAATAATGCCCCTCTGTGTCCTGCACAGTAGTAATAATAATGCCCCTTTGTGCCCTGCACAGTATTAATAATAATGCCCCTCTGTGCCCTGCACAGTAATAATAATAATGCTCCTCTGTGTCCTGCACAGTAATAATAATAATGCCCCTCTGTGTCCTGCACAGTAATAATAATAATGCCCCTCTGTGTCCTGTATAGTGATAATAATAATGCCCCTCTGTGTCCTGCACAGTAATAATAATAATGCCCCTCTGTGTCCTGCACAGTAATAATAATAATGCCCCTCTGTGTCCTACACAGTAATAATAATAATGCCCCTCTGTGTCCTGTACAGTAATAATAATAATGCCCCTCTGTGTCCTGTATAGTGATAATAATAATGCCCCTCTGTGTCCTGCACAGTAATAATAATAATGCCCCTCTGTGTCCTACACAGTAATAATAATAATGCACCCCCTGTGCCCTGCACAGTAATAATAATAATGCCCCCTCTGTGCCCTGCACAGTAATAATAATAATGCCCCCTCTGTGCCCTGTACAGTAATAATAATAATGCCCCTCTGTGTCCTGTACAGTAATAATAATAATGCCCCTCTGTGTCCTGTATAGTGATAATAATAATGCCCCTCTGTGTCCTGCACAGTAATAATAATAATGCCCCCTCTGTGCCCTGTATAGTAAAAATAATAATGCCCCTCTGTGTCCTGTACAGTAATAATAATAATGCCCCTCTGTGTCCTGTATAGTGATAATAATAATGCCCCTCTGTGTCCTGTACAGTAATAATAATAATGCCCCTCTGTGTCCAGCACAGTAATAACAATAATGCCCCTCTGTGTCCTGCACAGCTATAATAATAATGCCCCTCTGTGTCCTGCACAGTAATAATAATAATGCCCCTCTGTGTCCTGCACAGTAATAACAATAATACCCCTCTGTGTCCTGCACAGTTATAATAATAATGCTCCTCTGTGTCCTGTACAGTAATAATAATAATGCCCCTCTGTGTCCTGCACAGTAATAATAATAATGCACCTCTGTGTCCTGCACAGTAATAACAATAATGCCCCTCTGTGTCCTGCACAGTTATAATAATAATGCTCCTCTGTGCCCTGCACAGTAATAATAATAATGCACCTCTGTGTCCTGCACAGTAATAACAATAATGCCCCTCTGTGTCCTGCACAGTAATAATAATAATGCCCCTCTGTGTCCTGCACAGTAATAATAATAATGCCCCTCTGTGTCCTGCACAGTTATAATAATAATGCTCCTCTGTGCCCTGCACAGTAATAATAATAATGCACCTCTGTGTCCTGCACAGTAATAATAATAATGCCCCCTCTGTGCCCTGCACAGTAATAATAATAATGCCCCTCTGTGCCCTGCACAGTAATAATAATAAAGCCCCTCTGTGTCGTGTACAGTAATAATAATAATGCCCCTCTGTGTCCTGCACAGTAATAACAATATTGCCCCTCTGTGTCCTGCACAGTAATAATAATAATGCTCCTCTGTGTCCTGTACAGTAATAATAATAATGCCCCCTCTGTGCCCTGCACAGTAATAATAATAATGCACCTCTGTGTCCTGCACAGTAATAATAATAATGCCCCTCTGTGTCCTGCACAGTAATAATAATAATGCACCTCTGTGTCCTGCACAGTAATAATAATAATGCCCCTCTGTGTCCTGCACAGTAATAATAATAATGCCCCTCTGTGTCCTGCACAGTAATAATAATAATGCCCCTCTGTGTCCTGCACAGTAATAATAATAATGCACCTCTGTGTCCTGTACAGTAATAATAATAATGCACCTCTGTGTCCTGCACAGTAATAATAATAATGCCCCTCTGTGTCCTGCACAGTAATAATAATAATGCCCCTCTGTGTCCTGCACAGTAATAATAATAATGCACCTCTGTGTCCTGCACAGTAATAATAATAATGCCCCTCTGTGTCCTGCACAGTAATAATAATAATGCCCCTCTGTGTCCTGCACAGTAATAATAATAATGCCCCTCTGTGTCCTGCACAGTAATAATAATAATGCCCCTCTGTGTCCTGCACAGTAATAATAATAATGCCCCTCTGTGTCCTGCACAGTAATAATAATAATGCCCCTCTGTGCCCTGCACAGTAATAATAATAATGCCCCTCTGTGTCCTGTACAGTAATAATAATAATGCCCCTCTGTGCCCTGTACAGTAATAATAATAATGCCCCTCTGTGTCCTGCACAGTAATAATAATAATGCCCCTCTGTGTCCTGCACAGTAATAACAATAATGCCCCTCTGTGTCCTGTACAGTAATAATAATAATGCCCCTCTGTGTCCTGCACAGTAATAATAATAATGCCCCTCTGTGTCCTGTATAGTAATAATAATAATGCCCCTCTGTGCCCTGCACAGTAATAATAATAGTGCCCTTCTGTGTCCTGTATAGTAATAATAATAATGCCCCTCTGTGCCCTGTACAGTAATAATAATAATGCCCCTCTGTGTCCTGCACAGTAATAATAATAATGCCCGTCTGTGCCCTGTACAGTAATAATAATAATGCCCCTGTGTGTCCTGCACAGTAATAACAATAATGCCCCTCTGTGTCCTGTACAGTAATAATAATAATGCTCCTCTGTGCCCTGCACAGTAATAATAATAATGCCCCTCTGTGTCCTGTATAGTAATAATAATAATGCCCCTCTGTGCCCTGCACAGTAATAATAATAATGCCCTTCTGTGTCCTGTATAGTAATAATAATAATGCCCCTCTGTGCCCTGTACAGTAATAATAATAATGCCCCCTCTGTACCCTGCACAGTAATAATAACAATGCCCCTCTGTGCCCTGCACAGTAATAATAATAATGCCCCTCTGTGTCCTGCACAGTAATAATAATAATGCCCTTCTGTGTCCTGCACAGTAATAATAATAATGCCCCTCTGTGTCCTGTATAGTAATAATAATAATGCCCCTCTGTGCCCTGTACAGTAATAATAATAATGCCCCTCTGTGTCCTGTATAGTAATAATAATAATGCCCCCTCTGTGCTCTGCACAGTAATAATAATAATGCCCCCTCTGTGCCTTGCACAGTAATAATAATAATGCCCCTCTGTGTCCTGTATAGTAATAATAATAATGCCCCTCTGTGTCTTGCACTGTAATAATAATAATGCCCCTCTGTGTCCTGTATAGTAATAATAATAATGCCCCCTCTGTGCCCTGCACAATAATAATAATAATGCCCCCTCTGTGCCTTGCACAGTAATAATAATAATGCCCCTCTGTGTCCTGTATAGTAATAAAAATAATGCCCATCTGTGCCCTGCACAGTATTAATAATAATGCCCCTCTGTGTCCTGTATAGTAGTAATAATAATGCCCCTCTGTGCCCTGCACAGTATTAATAATAATGCTCCTCTGTGTCCTGCACAGTAATAATAATAATGCCCCTCTGTGTCCTGCACAGTAATAATAATAATGCCCCTCTGTGTCCTGTATAGTGATAATAATAATGCCCCTCTGTGTCCTGCACAGTAATAATAATAATGCCCCTCTGTGTCCTGCACAGTAATAATAATAATGCCCCTCTGTGTCCTGCACAGTAATAATAATAATGCCCCTCTGTGTCCTACACAGTAATAATAATAATGCACCCCCTGTGCCCTGCACAGTAATAATAATAATGCCCCCTCTGTGCCCTGCACAGTAATAATAATAATGCCCCTCTGTGCCCTGCACAGTAATAATAATAATGCCCCCTCTGTGTCCTGCACAGTAATAATAATAATGCCCCTCTGTGTCCTGCACAGTAATAATAATAATGCCCCTCTGTGTCCTGTATAGTGATAATAATAATGCCCCTCTGTGTCCTGCACAGTAATAATAATAATGCCCCTCTGTGTCCTGCACAGTAGTAATAATAATGCCGCTCTGTGTCCTGCACAGTAATAATAATAATGCCCCTCTGTGCCCTGCACAGTAATAATAATAATGCCCCCTCTGTGCCCTGCACAGTAATAATAATAATGCCCCCTCTGTGCCCTGCACAGTAATAATAATAATGCCCCCTCTGTGCCCTGTACAGTATTAATAATAATGCCCCTCTGTGTCCTGCACAGTAGTAATAATAATGCCCCTTTGTGCCCTGCACAGTATTAATAATAATGCCCCTCTGTGCCCTGCACAGTAATAATAATAATGCTCCTCTGTGTCCTGCACAGTAATAATAATAATGCCCCTCTGTGTCCTGCACAGTAATAATAATAATGCCCCTCTGTGTCCTGTATAGTGATAATAATAATGCCCCTCTGTGTCCTGCACAGTAATAATAATAATGCCCCTCTGTGTCCTGCACAGTAATAATAATAATGCCCCTCTGTGTCCTACACAGTAATAATAATAATGCCCCCTCTGTGCCCTGCACAGTAATAATAATAATGCCCCCTCTGTGCCCTGTACAGTAATAATAATAATGCCCCTCTGTGTCCTGCACAGTAATAATAATAATGCCCCTCTGTGTCCTGCACAGTAATAATAATAATGCACCCCCTGTGCCCTGCACAGTAATAATAATAATGCCCCCTCTGTGCCCTGTATAGTGATAATAATAATGCCCCTCTGTGTCCTGCACAGTAATAATAATAATGCCCCCTCTGTGCCCTGCACAGTAATAATAATAATGCCCCCTCTGTGCCCTGCACAGTAATAATAATAATGCCCCCTCTGTGCCCTGTACAGTATTAATAATAATGCCCCTCTGTGTCCTGCACAGTAGTAATAATAATGCCCCTTTGTGCCCTGCACAGTATTAATAATAATGCCCCTCTGTGCCCTGCACAGTAATAATAATAATGCTCCTCTGTGTCCTGCACAGTAATAATAATAATGCCCCTCTGTGTCCTGCACAGTAATAATAATAATGCCCCTCTGTGTCCTGTATAGTGATAATAATAATGCCCCTCTGTGTCCTGCACAGTAATAATAATAATGCCCCTCTGTGTCCTGCACAGTAATAATAATAATGCACCCCCTGTGCCCTGCACAGTAATAATAATAATGCCCCCTCTGTGCCCTGCACAGTAATAATAATAATGCCCCCTCTGTGCCCTGTACAGTAATAATAATAATGACCCTCTGTGTCCTGTACAGTAATAATAATAATGCCCCTCTGTGTCCTGTATAGTGATAATAATAATGCCCCTCTGTGTCCTGCACAGTAATAATAATAATGCCCCCTCTGTGCCCTGTATAGTAATAATAATAATGCCCCTCTGTGTCCTGTACAGTAATAATAATAATGCCCCTCTGTGTCCTGTATAGTGATAATAATAATGCCCCTCTGTGTCCTGTACAGTAATAATAATAATGCCCCTCTGTGTCCAGCACAGTAATAACAATAATGCCCCTCTGTGTCCTGCACAGCTATAATAATAATGCCCCTCTGTGTCCTGCACAGTAATAATAATAATGCCCCTCTGTGTCCTGCACAGTAATAACAATAATACCCCTCTGTGTCCTGCACAGTTATAATAATAATGCTCCTCTGTGTCCTGTACAGTAATAATAATAATGCCCCTCTGTGTCCTGCACAGTAATAATAATAATACCCCTCTGTGTCCTGCACAGTTATAATAATAATGCTCCTCTGTGCCCTGCACAGTAATAATAATAATGCACCTCTGTGTCCTGCACAGTAATAATAATAATGCCCCCTCTGTGCCCTGCACAGTAATAATAATAATGCACCTCTGTGTCCTGCACAGTAATAATAATAATGCACCCCCTGTGCCCTGCACAGTAATAATAATAATGCCCCCTCTGTGCCCTGCACAGTAATAATAATAATGCCCCTCTGTGCCCTGCACAGTAATAATAATAATGCCCCCTCTGTGTCCTGCACAGTAATAATAATAATGCCCCTCTGTGTCCTGTATAGTGATAATAATAATGCCCCTCTGTGTCCTGCACAGTAATAATAATAATGCCCCTCTGTGTCCTGCACAGTAGTAATAATAATGCCGCTCTGTGTCCTGCACAGTAATAATAATAATGCCCCTCTGTGCCCTGCACAGTAATAATAATAATGCCCCCTCTGTGCCCTGCACAGTAATAATAATAATGCCCCCTCTGTGCCCTGTACAGTATTAATAATAATGCCCCTCTGTGTCCTGCACAGTAGTAATAATAATGCCCCTTTGTGCCCTGCACAGTATTAATAATAATGCCCCTCTGTGCCCTGCACAGTAATAATAATAATGCTCCTCTGTGTCCTGCACAGTAATAATAATAATGCCCCTCTGTGTCCTGCACAGTAATAATAATAATGCCCCTCTGTGTCCTGTATAGTGATAATAATAATGCCCCTCTGTGTCCTGCACAGTAATAATAATAATGCCCCTCTGTGTCCTGCACAGTAATAATAATAATGCCCCTCTGTGTCCTACACAGTAATAATAATAATGCACCCCCTGTGCCCTGCACAGTAATAATAATAATGCCCCCTCTGTGCCCTGCACAGTAATAATAATAATGCCCCCTCTGTGCCCTGTACAGTAATAATAATAATAATGCCCCTCTGTGTCCTGCACAGTAATAATAATAATGCCCCTCTGTGTCCTGTATAGTGATAATAATAATGCCCCTCTGTGTCCTGCACAGTAATAATAATAATGCCCCTCTGTGTCCTGCACAGTAATAATAATAATGCACCCCCTGTGCCCTGCACAGTAATAATAATAATGCCCCCTCTGTGCCCTGCACAGTAATAATAATAATGCCCCCTCTGTGCCCTGTACAGTAATAATAATAATGACCCTCTGTGTCCTGTACAGTAATAATAATAATGCCCCTCTGTGTCCTGTATAGTGACAATAATAATGCCCCTCTGTGTCCTGCACAGTAATAATAATAATGCCCCCTCTGTGCCCTGTATAGTAATAATAATAATGCCCCTCTGTGTCCTGTACAGTAATAATAATAATGCCCCTCTGTGTCCTGTATAGTGATAATAATAATGCCCCTCTGTGTCCTGTACAGTAATAATAATAATGCCCCTCTGTGTCCAGCACAGTAATAACAATAATGCCCCTCTGTGTCCTGCACAGCTATAATAATAATGCCCCTCTGTGTCCTGCACAGTAATAATAATAATGCCCCTCTGTGTCCTGCACAGTAATAACAATAATACCCCTCTGTGTCCTGCACAGTTATAATAATAATGCTCCTCTGTGTCCTGTACAGTAATAATAATAATGCCCCTCTGTGTCCTGCACAGTAATAATAATAATACCCCTCTGTGTCCTGCACAGTTATAATAATAATGCTCCTCTGTGCCCTGCACAGTAATAATAATAATGCACCTCTGTGTCCTGCACAGTAATAACAATAATACCCCTCTGTGTCCTGCACAGTTATAATAATAATGCACCTCTGTGTCCTGCACAGTAATAACAATAATGCCCCTCTGTGTCCTGCACAGTAATAATAATAATGCCCCTCTGTGTCCTGCACAGTAATAATAATAATGCCCCTCTGTGTCCTGCACAGTTATAATAATAATGCTCCTCTGTGCCCTGCACAGTAATAATAATAATGCACCTCTGTGTCCTGCACAGTAATAATAATAATGCCCCCTCTGTGCCCTGCACAGTAATAATAATAATGCCCCTCTGTGCCCTGCACAGTAATAATAATAAAGCCCCTCTGTGTCGTGTACAGTAATAATAATAATGCCCCTCTGTGTCCTGCACAGTAATAACAATATTGCCCCTCTGTGTCCTGCACAGTAATAATAATAATGCTCCTCTGTGTCCTGTACAGTAATAATAATAATGCCCCCTCTGTGCCCTGCACAGTAATAATAATAATGCACCTCTGTGTCCTGCACAGTAATAATAATAATGCCCCTCTGTGTCCTGCACAGTAATAATAATAATGCACCTCTGTGTCCTGCACAGTAATAATAATAATGCCCCTCTGTGTCCTGCACAGTAACAATAATAACAATGCCCCTCTGTGTCCTGCACAGTAATAATAATAATGCCCCTCTGTGTCCTGTACAGTAATAATAATAATGCACCTCTGTGTCCTGCACAGTAATAATAATAATGCCCCTCTGTGTCCTGCACAGTAATAATAATAATGCCCCTCTGTGTCCTGCACAGTAATAATAATAATGCACCTCTGTGTCCTGCACAGTAATAATAATAATGCCCCTCTGTGTCCTGCACAGTAATTATAATAATGCCCCTCTGTGTCCTGTACAGTAATAATAATAATGCACCTCTGTGTCCTGCACATTAATAATAATAATGCCCCTCTGTGTCCTGCACAGTAATAATAATAATGCCCCTCTGTGTCCTGCACAGTAATAATAATAATGCCCCTCTGTGCCCTGCACAGTAATAATAATAATGCCCCTCTGTGTCCTGTACAGTAATAATAATAATGCACCTCTGTGTCCTGCACAGTAATAATAATAATGCCCCTCTGTGTCCTGCACAGTAATAATAATAATGCACCTCTGTGTCCTGCACAGTAATAATAATAATGCCCCTCTGTGTCCTGCACAGTAACAATAATAACAATGCCCCTCTGTGTCCTGCACAGTAATAATAATAATGCCCCTCTGTGTCCTGCACAGTAATAACAATAATGCCCCTCTGTGTCCTGCACAGTAATAATAATAATGCCCCTCTGTGTCCTGCACAGTAATAATAATAATGCCGCTCTGTGTCCTGTACAGTAATAATAATAATGCCCCTCTGTGTCCTGCACAGTAATAACAATAATGCCCCTCTGTGTCCTGCACAGTAATAATAATAATGCTCCTCTGTGTCCTGCACAGTAATAATAATAATGCCCCTCTGTGTCCTGCACAGTAATAATAATAATGCCCCTCTGTGCCCTGCACAGTAATAATAATAATGCCCCTCTGTGTCCTGCACAGTAATAATAATAATGCCCCCACTGTGCCCTGCACAGTAATAATAATAATGCTCCTCTGTGTCCTGCACAGTAATAATAATAATGCCCCTCTGTGTCCTGCACAGTAATAATAATAATGCCACTCTGTGTCCTGCACAGTAATAACAATAATGCCCTTCTGTGTCCTGCACAGTAATAATGTTAATGCCCCTCTGTGTCCTGCACAGTAATAACAATAATAATGCCCCCTCTGTGCCCTGCACAGTAATAATAATAATGCCGCTCTGTGCCCTGCACAGTAATAATAATAATGCCCCTCTGTGTCCTGCACAGTAATAATAATAATGCCCCTCTGTGTCCTGCACAGTAATAATAATAATGCCCCCACTGTGCCCTGCACAGTAATAATAATAATGCTCCTCTGTGTCCTGCACAGTAATAATAATAATGCCCCTCTGTGTCCTGCACAGTAATAACAATAATGCCACTCTGTGTCCTGCACAGTAATAACAATAATGCCCTTCTGTGTCCTGCACAGTAATAATGTTAATGCCCCTCTGTGTCCTGCACAGTAATAACAATAATAATGCCCCCTCTGTGCCCTGCACAGTAATAATAATAATGCCGCTCTGTGCCCTGCACAGTAATAATAATAATGCCCCTCTGTGTCCTGCACAGTAGTAATAATAATGCACCTCTGTGTCCTGCACAGTAATAATAATAATGCCCCTCTGTGTCCTGCACAGTAATAATAATAATGCCCCTCTGTGTCCTGCACAGTAATAATAATAATGCCCCTCTGTGTCCTGCACAGTAATAATAATAATGCCCCCACTGTGCCCTGCACAGTAATAATAATAATGCTCCTCTGTGTCCTGCACAGTAATAATAATAATGCCCCTCTGTGTCCTGCACAGTAATAACAATAATGCCACTCTGTGTCCTGCACAGTAATAACAATAATGCCCTTCTGTGTCCTGCACAGTAATAATGTTAATGCCCCTCTGTGTCCTGCACAGTAATAACAATAAAAATGCCCCCTCTGTGTCCTGCACAGTAATAATAATAATGCCGCTCTGTGCCCTGCACAGTAATAATAATAATGCCCCTCTGTGTCCTGCACAGTAGTAATAATAATGCACCTCTGTGTCCTGCACAGTAATAATAATAATGCCCCTCTGTGTCCTGCAGAGTAATAATAATAATGCCCCCTCTGTGTCCTGCACAGTAATAACAATAATGCCCCTCTGTGCCCTGCACAGTAATAATAATAATGCCCCTCTGTGTCCTGCACAGTAATAATAATGCCCCTCTGTGTCCTGCACAGTAATAATAATAATGCCCCTCTGTGTCCTGCACAGTAATAATAATAATGCCCCTCTGTGTCCTGCACAGTAATAATAATAATGCCCCTCTGTGTCCTGCACAGTAATAATAATAATGCCCCTCTGTGTCCTGCAGAGTAATAATAATAATGCCCCCTCTGTGTCCTGCAGAGTAATAATAATAATGCCCCTCTGTGCCCTGCACAGTAATAATAATAATGCAACTCTGTGTCCTGCACAGTAATAATAATGCCCCTCTGTGTCATGCACAGTAATAATTATAATGCTCCTCTGTGTCCTGCACAGTAATAATAATAATGCCCCTCTGTGCCCTGTACAGTAATAATAATGCCCCTCTGTGTCCTGCACAGTAATAATAATAATGCCCCTCTGTGCCCTGTAAAGTAGTAATAATAATGCCCCTCTGTGCCCTGTAAAGTAGTAATAATAATGCCCCCTCTGTGCCCTGTACAGTAGTAATAATAATAATACCCCTCTGTGTCCTGCACAGTAATAATATTAATGCCCCCTCTGTGTCCTGCACAATAATAATAATAATGCCCCTCTGTGTCCTGCACAGTAATAACAATAATGCCCCTCTGTGTCCTCCACAGTAATAATAATAATGCACCTCTGTGTCCTGCACAGTAATAATAATAATGCCCCTCTGTGTCCTGCACAGTAATAACAATAATGCCCCTCTGTGTCCTGTACAGTAATAATAATAATGCCCCTCTGTGTCCTGCACAGTAATAATAATAATGCCCCTCTGTGTCCTGCACAGTAATAATAATAATGCCCCTCTGTGTCCTGTAAAGTAATAATAATAATCCCCTCTTTGTCCTGCACAGTAATAATAATAATGCCCCTCTGTGTCCTGCACAGTAATAATAATAATGCCCCTCTGTGTCCTGCACAGTAATAATAATAATGCCCCTCTGTGTCCTGCACAGTAATAATAATAATGCCCCTCTGTGTCCTGTAAAGTAATAATAATAATCCCCTCTTTGTCCTGCACAGTAATAATAATAATGCCCCTCTGTGTCCTGCACAGTAATAATAATAATGCCCCTCTGTGTCCTGCACAGTAATAATAATAATGCCCCTCTGTGCCCTGCACAGTAATAATAATAATGCCCCTCTGTGTCCTGTAAAGTAATAATAATAATCCCCTCTGTGTCCTGCACAGTAATAATAATAATGCCCCTCTGTGTCCTGTATAGTAATAATAATAATGCCCCTCTGTGTCCTGCACAGTAATAATAATAATGCCCCTCTGTGTACTGCACAGTAATAATAATAATGCCCCTCTGTGTCCTGTAAAGTAATAATAATAATCCCCTCTGTGTCCTGCACAGTAATAATAATAATGACCCTCTGTGTCCTGTATAGTAATAATAATAATGCCCCTCTGTGTCCTGCACAGTAATAATAATAATGCCCCTCTGTGTCCTGTACAGTAATAATAATAATGCCCCTCTGTGTCCTGCACAGTAATAATAATAATGCCCCTCTGTGTCCTGTGTAGTAATAATAATAATGCCCCTCTGTGTCCTGCACAGTAATAATAATAATGCCCCTCTGTGTCCTGTACAGTAATAATAATAATGCCCCTCTGTGTCCTGCACAGTAATAATAATAATGCCCCTCTGTGCCCTGTACAGTAATAATAATGCCCCTATGTGTCCTGCACAGTAATAATAATAATGCCCCTCTGTGTCCTGCACAGTAATAATAATAATGCCCCTTTGTGTCCTGCACAGTAATAATAATAATGCCGCTCTGTGCCCTGTACAGTAATAATAATAATGCCGCTTTTTGTCCTGCACAGTAATAATAATAATGCCGCTCTGTGCCCTGTACAGTAATAATAATAATCCCCTCTGTGTCCTGCACAGTAATAATAATAATGCCCCTCTGTGTCCTGTATAGTAATAATAATAATGCCCCTCTGTGTCCTGTACAGTAATAATAATAATGCTCCTCTGTGTCCTGCACAGTAATAATAATGCCCCTCTGTGTCCTGTACAGTAATAATAATAATGCTCCTCTGTGTCCTGCACAGTAATAATAATAATGCCCCTCTGTGTCCTGCACAGTAATAATAATAATGCCCCTCTGTGTCCTGTACAGGAATAATAATAATAATGCCCCTCTGTTTCCTGCACAGTAATAATAATAATGCCCCTCTGTGTCCTGCACAGTAATAATAATAATGCCCCTCTGTGTCCTGCACAGTAATAATAATAATGCTCCTCTGTGTCCTGCACAGTAATAATAATAATGCCCCTCTGTGTCCTGCACACTAATAATAATAATGCTCCTCTGTGTCCTGCACAGTAATAATAATAATGCTCCTCTGTGTCCTGCACAGTAATAATAATAATGCTCCTCTGTGTCCTGTACAGTAATAATAATAATGCCCCTCTGTGTCCTGCACAGTAACAATAATGCCCCTCTGTGTCCTGTACAGTAATAATAATAATGCTCCTCTGTGTCCTGCACAGTAATAATAATAATGCCCCTCTGTGTCCTGCACAGTAATAATAATAATGCCCCTCTGTGTCCTGTACAGGAATAATAATAATAATGCCCCTCTGTTTCCTGCACAGTAATAATAATAATGCCCCTCTGTGTCCTGCACAGTAATAATAATAATGCTCCTCTGTGTCCTGCACAGTAATAATAATAATGCCCCTCTGTGTCCTGCACACTAATAATAATAATGCTCCTCTGTGTCCTGCACAGTAATAATAATAATGCCCCTCTGTGTCCTGTACAGTAATAATAATAATGTCCCTCTGTGTCCTGCACAGTAATAATAATAATGCCCCTCTGTGTCCTATACAGGAATAATAATAATGCCCCTCTGTGTCCTGCACAGTAATAATAATAATGCCCCTCTGTGCCCTGTATAGTAATAATAATAATGCCCCTCTGTGCCCTGCACAGTAATAATAATAATGCCCCTCTGTGCCCTGTATAGTAATAATAATAATGCCCCTCTGTGTCCTGCACAGTAATAATAATGCCCCTCTGTGTCCTGCACAGTAATAATAATAATGCCCCTCTGTGTCCTGTACAGTAGTAATAATAATGCCCCCTCTGTGCCCTGCACAGTAATAATAATAATGCCCCTCTGTGTCCTGCACAGTAATAATAATAATGCCCCCTCTGTGTCCTGCACAGTAATAATAATAATGCCCCTCTGTGTCCTGCACAGTAATAACAATAATGCCCCTCTGTGTACTACACAGTAATAACAATAATGCCCCTCTGTGTCCTGCACAGTAATAATGATAATGCCCCTCTGTGTCCTATACAGTAATAATAATAATGCCCCTCTGTGTCCTGCACAGTAATAATAATAATGCCCCTCTGTGTCCTGCACAGTAATAATAATAATGCCCCTCTGTGTCCTGCACAGTAATAATAATAATGCCCCTCTGTGTCCTGCACAGTAATAACAATAATGCCCCTCTGTGTCCTGCATATTAATAATGTTAATGCCCCTCTGTGTCCTGCACAGTAATAATGTTAATGCCCCTCTGTGCCCTGCACAGTAATAATAATAATGCCCCTCTGTGTCCTGTACAGTAATAATAATAATAATAATGCCCTCTCTGTGTCCTGCACAGTAATAATAATAATGCTCCTCTGTGTCCTGTACAGTAATAATAATAATAATAATGCCCCTCTGTGTCCTGCACAGTAATAATAATAATGCTCCTCTGTGTCCTGCACAGTAATAATAATAATGCCCCTCTGTGTCCTGCACAGTAATAATAATAATTCCACTCTGTGCCCTGTACAGTAATAATAATAATGCCCCTCTGTGTCCTGCACAGTAATAATAATAATGCCGCTCTGTGTCCTGCACAGTAATAACAATAATGCCCCTCTGTGCCCTGTACAGTAATAATAATAATGCCGCTCTGTGTCCTGCACAGTAATAACAATAATGCCCCTCTGTGCCCTGTACAGTAATAATAATAATGCCCCCTCTGTGCCCTGCACAGTAATAACAATAATGCCCCTCTGTGTCCTGCACAGTAATAATAATAATGCCCCTCTGTGTCCTGCACAGTAATAATAATGCCCCTCTGTGTCCTGCACAGTAATAATAATGCCCCTCTGTGTCCTGCACAGTAATAATAATAATGCCCCTCTGTGCCCTGCACAGTAATAATAATAATGCCCCTCTGTGTCCTGCACAATAATAATAATAATGCCCCCTCTGTGTCCTGCACAGTAGTAATAATAATGCCCCTCTGTGCCCTGCACAGTAATAATAATAATGCCCCTCTGTGCCCTGCACAGTAATAATAATAATGCCCCTCTGTGCCCTGCACAGTAACAATAATAATGCCCCTCTGTGTCCTGCACAGAAATAATAATAATGCCCCTCTGTGCCCTGCACAGTAATAATAATAATGCCCCTCTGTGTACTGCACAGTAATAATAATAATGCCCCTCTGTGCCCTGCACAGTATTAATAATAATGCCCCTCTGTGTCCTGCACAGTAGTAATAATAATGCCCCTCTGTGCTCTGCACAGTGATAATAATAATGCCCCTCTGTGCCCTGCACAGTAATAATAATAATGCCCCTCTGTGCCCTGCACAGTAATAATAATAATGCCCCTCTGTGCCCTGCACAGTGATAATAATAATGCCCCTCTGTGCCCTGCACAGTAATAATAATAATGCCCCTCTGTGCCCTGCACAGTAATAATAATAATGCCCCTCTGTGCCCTGCACAGTAACAATAATAATGCCCCTCTGTGTCCTGCACAGAAATAATAATAATGCCCCTCTGTGCCCTGCACAGTAATAATAATAATGCCCCTCTGTGTACTGCACAGTAATAATAATAATGCCCCTCTGTGCCCTGCACAGTATTAATAATAATGCCCCTCTGTGTCCTGTACAGTAATAATAATAATGCCCCTCTGTGTCCTGCACAGTAATAATAATAATGCCCCTCTGTGCCCTGCACAGTAATAATAATAATGCCCCTCTGTGCCCTGCACAGTAATAATAATAATGCTCCTCTGTGTCCTGCACAGTAATAATAATAATGCCCCTCTGTGCCCTGTACAGTAACAATAATAATGCCCCTCTGTGTCCTGCACAGAAATAATAATAATGCCCCTCTGTGCCCTGCACAGTAATAATAATAATGCCCCTCTGTGTACTGCACAGTAATAATAATAATGCCCCTCTGTGCCCTGCACAGTATTAATAATAATGCCCCTCTGTGTCCTGCACAGTAGTAATAATAATGCCCCTCTGTGCCCTGCACAGTGATAATAATAATGCCCCTCTGTGCCCTGCACAGTGATAATAATAATGCCCCTCTGTGCCCTGTACAGTAATAATAATAATGCCCCTCTGTGTCCTGCACAGTAATAATAATAATGCCCCTCTGTGCCCTGCACAGTAATAATAATAATGCCCCTCTGTGTCCTGTAAAGTAATAATAATAATCCCCTCTGTGTCCTGCACAGTAATAATAATAATGCCCCTCTGTGTCCTGTATAGTAATAATAATAATGCCCCTCTGTGTCCTGCACAGTAATAATAATAATGCCCCTCTGTGTACTGCACAGTAATAATAATAATGCCCCTCTGTGTCCTGTAAAGTAATAATAATAATCCCCTCTGTGTCCTGCACAGTAATAATAATAATGCCCCTCTGTGTCCTGTATAGTAATAATAATAATGCCCCTCTGTGTCCTGCACAGTAATAATAATAATGCCCCTCTGTGTCCTGTACAGTAATAATAATAATGCCCCTCTGTGTCCTGCACAGTAATAATAATAATGCCCCTCTGTGTCCTGTGTAGTAATAATAATAATGCCCCTCTGTGTCCTGCACAGTAATAATAATAATGCCCCTCTGTGTCCTGTGTAGTAATAATAATAATGCCCCTCTGTGTCCTGTATAGTAATAATAATAATGCCCCTCTGTGTCCTGCACAGTAATAATAATAATGCCCCTCTGTGTCCTGTACAGTAATAATAATAATGCCCCTCTGTGTCCTGCACAGTAATAATAATGCCCCCTCTGTGTCCTGCACAGTAATAATAATAATGCCCCTTTGTGTCCTGCACAGTAATAATAATAATGCCCCCTCTGTGTCCTGCACAGTAATAATAATAATGCCCCTTTGTGTCCTGCACAGTAATAATAATAATGCCCCTCTGTGCCCTGCACAGTAATAATAATAATGCCCCTCTATGTCCTGTACAGTAATAATAATAATGCCCCTCTGTGTCCTGCACAGTAAAAATAATAATGCCCCTCTGTGTCCTGCACAGTAATAATAATAATGCCCCTCTGTGCCCTGTACAGTAATAATAATGCCCCTATGTGTCCTGCACAGTAATAATAATAATGCCCCTCTGTGTCCTGCACAGTAATAATAATAATGCCCCTTTGTGTCCTGCACAGTAATAATAATAATGCCGCTCTGTGCCCTGTACAGTAATAATAATAATGCCGCTTTGTGTCCTGCACAGTAATAATAATAATGCCGCTCTGTGCCCTGTACAGTAATAATAATAATCCTCTCTGTGTCCTGCACAGTAATAATAATAATGCCCCTCTGTGTCCTGTATAGTAATAATAATAATGCCCCTCTGTGTCCTGTACAGTAATAATAATAATGCTCCTCTGTGTCCTGCACAGTAATAATAATAATGCCCCTCTGTGTCCTGCACAGTAATAATAATAATGCCCCTCTGTGTCCTGCACAGTAATAATAATAATGCCCCTCTGTGTCCTGTACAGGAATAATAATAATAATGCCCCTCTGTTTCCTGCACAGTAATAATAATAATGCCCCTCTGTGTCCTGTACAGTAATAATAATAATGCTCCTCTGTGTCCTGCACAGTAATAATAATAATGCCCCTCTGTGTCCTGCACAGTAATAATAATAATGCCCCTCTGTGTCCTGTACAGGAATAATAATAATAATGCCCCTCTGTTTCCTGCACAGTAATAATAATAATGCCCCTCTGTGTCCTGCACAGTAATAATAATAATGCCCCTCTGTGTCCTGCACACTAATAATAATAATGCTCCTCTGTGTCCTGCACAGTAATAATAATAATGCTCCTCTGTGTCCTGCACAGTAATAATAATAATGCTCCTCTGTGTCCTGTACAGTAATAATAATAATGCCCCTCTGTGTCCTGCACAGTAACAATAATGCCCCTCTGTGTCCTGTACAGTAATAATAATAATGCTCCTCTGTGTCCTGCACAGTAATAATAATAATGCCCCTCTGTGTCCTGCACAGTAATAATAATAATGCCCCTCTGTGTCCTGTACAGGAATAATAATAATAATGCCCCTCTGTTTCCTGCACAGTAATAATAATAATGCCCCTCTGTGTCCTGCACAGTAATAATAATAATGCTCCTCTGTGTCCTGCACAGTAATAATAATAATGCCCCTCTGTGTCCTGCACACTAATAATAATAATGCTCCTCTGTGTCCTGCACAGTAATAATAATAATGCCCCTCTGTGTCCTGTACAGTAATAATAATAATGTCCCTCTGTGTCCTGCACAGTAATAATAATAATGCCCCTCTGTGTCCTATACAGGAATAATAATAATGCCCCTCTGTGTCCTGCACAGTAATAATAATAATGCCCCTCTGTGCCCTGTATAGTAATAATAATAATGCCCCTCTGTGCCCTGCACAGTAATAATAATAATGCCCCTCTGTGCCCTGTATAGTAATAATAATAATGCCCCTCTGTGTCCTGCACAGTAATAATAATGCCCCTCTGTGTCCTGCACAGTAATAATAATAATGCCCCTCTGTGTCCTGTACAGTAGTAATAATAATGCCCCCTCTGTGCCCTGCACAGTAATAATAATAATGCCCCTCTGTGTCCTGCACAGTAATAATAATAATGCCCCCTCTGTGTCCTGCACAGTAATAATAATAATGCCCCTCTGTGTCCTGCACAGTAATAACAATAATGCCCCTCTGTGTACTACACAGTAATAACAATAATGCCCCTCTGTGTCCTGCACAGTAATAATGATAATGCCCCTCTGTGTCCTGTACAGTAATAATAATAATGCCCCTCTGTGTCCTGCACAGTAATAATAATAATGCCCCCTCTGTGTCCTGCACAGTAATAATAATAATGCCCCTCTGTGTCCTGCACAGTAATAATAATAATGCCCCTCTGTGTCCTGCACAGTAATAACAATAATGCCCCTCTGTGTCCTGCATAGTAATAATGTTAATGCCCCTCTGTGTCCTGCACAGTAATAATGTTAATGCCCCTCTGTGCCCTGCACAGTAATAATAATAATGCCCCTCTGTGTCCTGTACAGTAATAATAATAATAATAATGCCCTCTCTGTGCCCTGCACAGTAATAATAATAATGCTCCTCTGTGTCCTGCACAGTAATAATAATAATGCCCCTCTGTGTCCTGCACAGTAATAATAATAATTCCACTCTGTGCCCTGTACAGTAATAATAATAATGCCCCTCTGTGTCCTGCACAGTAATAATAATAATGCCGCTCTGTGTCCTGCACAGTAATAACAATAATGCCCCTCTGTGCCCTGTACAGTAATAATAATAATGCCGCTCTGTGTCCTGCACAGTAATAACAATAATGCCCCTCTGTGCCCTGTACAGTAATAATAATAATGCCCCCTCTGTGCCCTGCACAGTAATAACAATAATGCCCCTCTGTGTCCTGCACAGTAATAATAATAATGCCCCTCTGTGTCCTGCACAGTAATAATAATGCCCCTCTGTGTCCTGCACAGTAATAATAATGCCCCTCTGTGTCCTGCACAGTAATAATAATAATGCCCCTCTGTGCCCTGCACAGTAATAATAATAATGCCCCTCTGTGTCCTGCACAATAATAATAATAATGCCCCCTCTGTGTCCTGCACAGTAGTAATAATAATGCCCCTCTGTGCCCTGCACAGTAATAATAATAATGCCCCTCTGTGCCCTGCACAGTAATAATAATAATGCCCCTCTGTGCCCTGCACAGTAACAATAATAATGCCCCTCTGTGTCCTGCACAGAAATAATAATAATGCCCCTCTGTGCCCTGCACAGTAATAATAATATTGCCCCTCTGTGTACTGCACAGTAATAATAATAATGCCCCTCTGTGCCCTGCACAGTATTAATAATAATGCCCCTCTGTGTCCTGCACAGTAGTAATAATAATGCCCCTCTGTGCTCTGCACAGTGATAATAATAATGCCCCTCTGTGTCCTGTATAGCAATAATAATAATGCCCCTCTGTGTCCTGTACAGTAATAACAAAAATGCCCCTCTGTGTCCTGCACAGTAATAATAATAATGCCCCCTTTGTGTTCTGCACAGTAATTACAATAATGCCCCTCTGTGTCCTGTACAGTAATAATAATAATGCCCCCTCTGTGTCCTGCACAGTATTAATAATAATGCCCCTCTGTGTCCTGCAGAGTAATAATAATAATGCCCCTCTGTGTCCTGTACAGTAATAATAATAATGCCCCTTTGTGTCCTGCACAGTAATAATAATAATGCCCCTCTGTGTCCTGTACAGTAATAATAATAATGCCCCCTCTGTGCCCTGCACAGTAATAATAATGCCCCTCTGTGTCCTGCACAGTAATAATAATAATGCCCCTCTGTGCCCTGCACAGTAATAATAATAATGCCCCTCTGTGTCCTGCACAGTAATAATAATAATGCCCCTCTGTGCCCTGCACAGTAATAATAATAATGCCCCTCTGTGCCCTGTACAGTAATAATAATAATGCCCCTCTGTGTCCTGCACAGTAATAATAATAATGCCCCTCTGTGCCCTGCACAGTAATAATAATAATGCCCCTCTGTGCCCTGCACAGTAATAATAATAATGCCCCTCTGTGTCCTGCACAGTAATAATAATAATGCCCCTCTGTGCCCTGCACAGTAATAATAATAATGCCCCTCTGTGCCCTGCACAGTAATAATAATAATGCTCCTCTGTGTCCTGCACAGTAATAATAATAATGCCCCTCTGTGCCCTGTACAGTAACAATAATAATGCCCCTCTGTGTCCTGCACAGAAATAATAATAATGCCCCTCTGTGCCCTGCACAGTAATAATAATAATGCCCCTCTGTGTACTGCACAGTAATAATAATAATGCCCCTCTGTGCCCTGCACAGTATTAATAATAATGCCCCTCTGTGTCCTGCACAGTAGTAATAATAATGCCCCTCTGTGCCCTGCACAGTGATAATAATAATGCCCCTCTGTGCCCTGCACAGTGATAATAATAATGCCCCTCTGTGCCCTGTACAGTAATAATAATAATGCCCCTCTGTGCCCTGTACAGTAATAATAATAATGCCTCTCTGTGCCCTGTACAGTAATAATAATAATGCCCCTCTGTGCCCTGCACAGTAATAATAATAATGCCCCTCTGTGCCCTGCACAGTAATAATAATAATGCCCCTCTGTGTCCTGTACAGTAATAATATTAATGCCCCTCTGTGCCCTGTACAGTAATAATAATAATGCCCCTCTGTGCCCTGCACAGTGATAATAATAATGCCCCTCTGTGTCCTGCACAGTATTAATAATAATGCCCCTCTGTGTCCTGCACAGTAATAATAATAATGCCCCTCTGTGCCCTGCACAGTGATAATAATAATGCCCCTCTGTGCCCTGTACAGTAATAACAATAATGCACCTCTGTGTCCTGCACAGTAATAATAATAATGCCCCTCTGTGTCCTGCACAGAAATAATAATAATGCCCCTCTGTGTCCTGCACAGTAATAATAATAATGCCCCTCTGTGTCCTGCACAGTAATAATAATAATGCCCCTCTGTGTCCTGCACAGTAATAATAATAATGCCCCTCTGTGTCCTGCACAGTAATAATAATAATGCCCCTCTGTGCCCTGCACAGTAATAATAATAATGCCCCTCTGTGTCCTGCACAGTAATAATAATAATGCCCCTCTGTGTCCTGCACAGTAATAATAATAATGCCCCTCTGTGTCCTGCACAGAAAAAATAATAATGCCCCTCTGTGTACTGCACAGTAATAATAATATTGCCCCTCTGTGTCCTGCACAGTAGTAATAATAATGCCCCTCTGTGCCCTGTACAGTAATAATAATGCCCCTCTGTGCCCTGCACAGAAATAATAATAATGCCCCTCTGTGTACTGCACAGTAATAATAATAATGCCCCTCTGTGCCCTGCACAGTATTAATAATAATGCCCCTCTGTGTCCTGCACAGTAATAATAATAATACCCCTCTGTGCCCTGCACAGTAATAATAATAATGCTCCTCTGTGTCCTGCACAGTAATAATAATAATACCCCTCTGTGCCCTGTACAGTAATAATAATAATGCCCCTCTGTGTCCTGCACAGTAATAATAATTATGACCCTCTGTGTCCTGTACAGCAATAATAATAATGCCCCTCTGTGCCTTGCACAGTAATAATAATAATGCCCCTCTGTGCCCTGCACAGTAATAATAATAATGCCCCCTCTGTGTCCTGTATAGTGATAATAATAATGGCCCTCTGTGTCCTGCACAGTAATAATAATAATGCCCCTCTGTGTCCTGCACAGTAATAATAATAATGCCCCTCTGTGCCCTGCACAGTAATAATAATAATGCCCCCTCTGTGTCCTGTATAGTGATAATAATAATGGCCCTCTGTGTCCTGCACAGTAATAATAATAATGCCCCTCTGTGTCCTGTACAGTAATAATAATAATGCCCCTCTGTGTCCTGCACAGTAAGAATAATAATGCCCCTCTGTGTCCTGCACAGTAAGAATAATAATGCCCCTCTGTGTCCTGCACAGTAATAATAATAATGCTCCTCTGTGCCCTGCACAGTAATAATAATAATGCCCCTCTGTGCCCTGTACAGTAATAATAATAATGCCCCTCTGTGTCCTGCACAGTAATAATAATAATGCCCCTCTGTGTCCTGCACAGTAATAATAATAATGCCCCTCTGTGTCCTGCACAGTAATAATAATAATGCTCCTCTGTGTCCTGCACAGTAATAATAATAATGCCCCTCTGTGTCCTGCACAGTAATAATAATAATGCCCCTCTGTGCCCTGTACAGAAATAATAATAATGCCCCTCTGTGCCCTGTACAGTAATAATAATAATGCCCCTCTGTGTGCTGTACAGTAATAATAATAATGCCCCTCTGTGCCCTGCACAGTAATAATAATAATGCCCCTCTGTGTCCTGCACAGTAATAATAATAATGCCCCTCTGTGTCCTGTACAGTAATAATAATGCTCCTCTGTGCCCTGCACAGTAATAATAATAATGCCCCTCTGTGCCCTGTACAGTAATAATAATAATGCCCCTCTGTGTCCTGCACAGTAATAATAATAATGCCCCTCTGTGTCCTGCACAGTAATAATAATAATGCCCCTCTGTGTCCTGCACAGTAATAATAATAATGCCCCCTCTGTGCCATGTACAGTAATAATAATAATGCACCTCTGTGCCCTGTACAGTAATAATAATAATGCACCTCTGTGTCCTGCACAGTAATAATAATAATGCCCCTCTGTGCACTGTACAGTAATAATAATAATGCCCCTCTGTGTCCTGCACAGTAATAATAATAATGCTCCTCTGTGTCCTGCACAGTAATAATAATAATGCCCCTCTGTGTCCTCCACAGTAATAATAATAATGCCCCTCTGTGTCCTGTACAGTAATAATAATAATGCCCCTCTGTGTCCTGCACAGTAACAATAATAATGCCCCTCTGTGTCCTGCACAGTAATAATAATAATGCTCCTCTGTGTCCTGCACAGTAATAATAATAATGCCCCTCTGTGTCCTGCACAGTAATAACAATAATGCCCCTCTGTGTACTACACAGTAATAACAATAATGCCCCTCTGTGCCCTGTACAGTAATAAAAATAATGCCCCCTCTGTGCCCTGCACAGTAACAATAATGCCCCTCTGTGTCCTGCACAGTAATAATAATAATGCCCCTCTGTGTCCTATTCAGGAATAATAATAATGCTCCTCTGTGCTCTGCACAGTAATAATAATAATGCCCCTCTGTGTCCTGCACAGTAATAATAATAATGCCCCTCTGTGTCCTGCACAGTAATAATAATAATGCCCCTCTGTGTCCTGCACAGTAATAATAATAATGCCCCTCTGTGTCCTGCACAGTAACAATAATGCCCCTCTGTGTCCTGCACAGTAATAATAATAATGCCCCTCTGTGTCCTATTCAGGAATAATAATAATGCTCCTCTGTGCTCTGCACAGTAATAATAATAATGCCCCTCTGTGTCCTGCACAGTAATAATAATAATGCCCCTCTGTGTCCTGCACAGTAATAATAATAATGCCCCTCTGTGTCCTGCACAGTAATAATAATAATGCCCCTCTGTGTCCTGCACAGTAATAATAATAATGCCCCTCTGTGTCCTGCACAGTAATAATAATAATGCCCCCTCTGTGTCCTGCACAGTAATAATAATAATGCTCCTCTGTGCCCTGTACAGTAATAATAATAATGCCCCCTCTGTGCCCTGCACAGTAATAATAATAATGCTCCTCTGTGTCCTGTATAGTAATAATAATAATGCCCCTCTGTGTCCTGCACAGTAATAATAATAATGCCCCTCTGTGCCCTGTACAGTAATAATAATAATGCCCCCTCTGTGCCCTGCACAGTAATAATAATAATGCTCCTCTGTGTCCTGTATAGTGATAATAATAATGGCCCTCTGTGTCCTGCACAGTAATAATAATAATGCCCCTCTGTGCCCTGTACAGTAATAATAATAATGCCCCCTCTGTGCCCTGCACAGTAATAATAATAATGCTCCTCTGTGTCCTGTATAGTAATAATAATAATGCCCCTCTGTGTCCTGCACAGTAATAATAATAATGCCCCTCTGTGTCCTGCACAGTAATAATAATAATGCCCCTCTGTGCCCTGTACAGTAATAATAATAATGCCCCTCTGTGTCCTGCACAGTAATAATAATAATGCTCCTCTGTGTCCTGCACAGTAATAATAATAATGCCCCTCTGTGTCCTGCACAGTAATAATAATAATGCCCCTCTGTGCCCTGTACAGAAATAATAATAATGCCCCTCTGTGCCCTGTACAGTAATAATAATAATGCCCCTCTGTGTGCTGTACAGTAATAATAATAATGCCCCTCTGTGTCCTGCACAGTAATAATAAAAATGCCCCTCTGTGTCCTGCACAGTAATAATAATAATGCCCCTCTGTGTCCTGCACAGTAATAACAATAATGCCCCTCTGTGTACTACACAGTAATAACAATAATGCCCCTCTGTGTCCTGTACAGTAATAATAATAATGCCCCTCTGTGTCCTGCACAGTAATAATAATAATGCCCCTCTGTGTCCTGCACAGTAATAATAATAATGCCCCTCTGTGTCCTGTACAGTAATAATAATAATGCCCCTCTGTGTCCTGCACAGTAATAATAATAATGCCCCTCTGTGTCCTGCACAGTAATAACAATAATGCCCCTCTGTGTACTACACAGTAATAACAATAATGCCCCTCTGTGCCCTGTACAGTAATAATAATAATGCCCCCTCTGTGCCCTGCACAGTAACAATAATGCCCCTCTGTGTCCTGCACAGTAATAATAATAATGCCCCTCTGTGTCCTATTCAGGAATAATAATAATGCTCCTCTGTGCCCTGCACAGTAATAATAATAATGCCCCTCTGTGTCCTGCACAGTAATAATAATAATGCCCCTCTGTGTCCTGCACAGTAATAATAATAATGCCCCTCTGTGTCCTGCACAGTAATAATAATAATGCCCCTCTGTGTCCTGCACAGTAATAATAATAATGCCCCCTCTGTGCTCTGCACAGTAATAATAATAATGCCCCTCTGTGTCCTGCACAGTAATAATAATAATGCCCCTCTGTGTCCTGCACAGTAATAATAATAATGCCCCTCTGTGTCCTGCACAGTAATAATAATAATGGCCCTCTGTGTCCTGCACAGTAATAATAATAATGCCCCTCTGTGTCCTGCACAGTAATAATAATAATGGCCCTCTGTGTCCTGCACAGTAATAATAATAATGCCCCTCTGTGCCCTGCACAGTAATAATAATAATGCCCCCTCTGTGTCCTGTATAGTGATAATAATAATGGCCCTCTGTGTCCTGCACAGTAATAATAATAATGCCCCTCTGTGCCCTGTACAGTAATAATAATAATGCCCCCTCTGTGCCCTGCACAGTAATAATAATAATGCTCCTCTGTGTCCTGTATAGTAATAATAATAATGCCCCTCTGTGTCCTGCACAGTAATAATAATAATGCCCCTCTGTGTCCTGCACAGTAATAATAATAATGCCCCTCTGTGTCCTACACAGTAATAACAATAATGCCCCTCTGTGTCCTGTACAGTAATAATAATAATGCTCCTCTGTGTCCTGCACAGTAGTAATAATAATGCACCTCTGTGTCCTGCACAGTAGTAATAATAATGCCCCTCTGTGTCCTGCACAGTAATAATAATAATGCCCCTCTGTGTCCTGTACAGTAATAATAATAATAATCCCCCTCTGTGGCCTGCACAGTAATAATAATAATGCCCCTCTGTGTACTACACAGTAATAACAATAATGCCCCTCTGTGTCCTGCACAGTAATAATGATAATGCCCCTCTGTGTCCTGCACAGTAATAACAATAATGCCCCTCTGTGTCCTGTACAGTAATAATAATAATAATCCCCCTCTGTGGCCTGCACAGTAATAACAATAATGCCCCTCTGTGTACTACACAGTAATAACAATAATGCCCCTCTGTGTCCTGCACAGTAATAATGATAATGCCCCTCTGTGTCCTGCACAGTAATAACAATAATGCCCCTCTGTGTCCTGCACAGTAATAACAATAATACCCCTCTGTGTCCTGCACAGTAATAATAATAATGCCCCTCTGTGTCCTGCACAGTAATAATAATAATGCCCCTCTGTGTCCTGCACAGTAATAATAATAATGCCCCTCTGTGTCCTGCACAGTAATAATAATAATGCCCCTCTGTGCCCTGTACAGTAATAATAATAATGCCCCTCTGTGTCCTGCACAGTAATAATAAGAATGCTCCTCTGTGTCCTGTACAGTAATAATAATAATGCCCCTCTGTGTCCTGCACAGTAATAATAATAATGCTCCTCTGTGTCCTGCACAGTAATAATAATAATGCCCCTCTGTGCCCTGTACAGTAATAATAATAATGCCCCTCTGTGTCCTGCACAGTAATAATAATAATGCTCCTCTGTGTCCTGTACAGTAGTAATAATAATGCCCCTCTGTGCCCTGCACAGTAATAATAATAATGCCCCTCTGTGTCCTGCACAGTAATAATAATAATGCCCCTCTGTGCTCTGTACAGTAATAATAATAATGCCCCTCTGTGTCCTGCACAGTAATAATAATAATGCCCCTCTGTGTCCTGCACAGTAATAATAATAATCCCCTCTGTGTACTGCACAGTAATAATAATAATGCCCCTCTGTGTCCTGCACAGTAATAACAATAATACCCCTCTGTGTCCTGCACAGTAATAACAATAATACCCCTCTGTGTCCTGCACAGTAATAACAATAATACCCCTCTGTGTCCTGCACAGTAATAACAATAATACCCCTCTGTGTCCTGCACAGTAACAATAATAATGCCCCTCTGTGCACTGTACAGTAATAATAATAATGCCCCTCTGTGTCCTGCACAGTAATAATAATAATGCTCCTCTGTGTCCTGCACAGTAATAATAATAATGCCCCTCTGTGTCCTCCACAGTAATAATAATAATGCCCCTCTGTGCCCTGCACAGTAGTAATAATAATGCCCCTCTGTGTCCTGTACATTAATAATAATAATGCCCCTCTGTGTCCTGCACAGTAACAATAATAATGCTCCTCTGTGTCCTGCACAGTAATAATAATAATGCCCCTCTGTGCCCTGCACAGTAATAACAATAATGCCCCTCTGTGTCCAGCACAGTAATAATAATAATGCCCCTCTGTGTCCTGCACAGTAATAATAATAATGCCCCTCTGTGCCCTGCACAGTAATAATAATAATGCCCCTCTCTGTCCTGCACAGTAATAATAATAATGCCCCTCTGTGCCCTGCACAGTAATAATAATAATGCCCCTCTGTGTCCTGCACAGTAAAAACAATAATGCCCCTCTGTGCCCTGTACAGTAATAATAATAATGCCCCCTCTGTGCCCTGCACAGTAACAATAATGCCCCTCTGTGCCCTGTACAGTAATAATAATAATGCCCCCTCTGTGCCCTGCACAGTAACAATAATGCCCCTCTGTGTCCTGCACAGTAATAATAATAATGCCCCTCTGTGTCCTATTCAGGAATAATAATAATGCCCCTCTGTGTCCTGCACAGTAATAATAATAATGCCCCTCTGTGTCCTGCACAGTAATAATAATAATGCCCCTCTGTGTCCTGCACAGTAATAATAATAATGCCCCTCTGTGTCCTGCACAGTAATAATAATAATGCCCCTCTGTGTCCTGCACAGTAATAATGATAATGCCCCTCTGTGTCCTGCACAGTAATAACAATAATGCCCCTCTGTGTCCTGTACAGTAATAATAATAATGCCCCTCTGTGTCCTGTACAGTAATAATAATAATAATCCCAATCTGTGCCCTGTACAGTAGTAATAATAATGCTCCTCTGTGTCCTGCACAGTAATAATAATAATGCCCCTCTGTGTCCTGCACAGTAATAATAATAATGCCCCTCTGTGTCCTGCACAGTAATAATAATAATGCCCCTCTGTGTCCTGCACAGTAATAACAATAATACCCCTTTGTGTCCTGCACAGTAATAATAATAATGCCCCTCTGTGTCCTGCATAGTAATAATGTTAATGCCCCTCTGTGTCCTGCACAGTAATAATGTTAATGCCCCTCTGTGCCCTGCACAGTAATAATAATAATAATGCCCTCTCTGTGCCCTGCACAGTAATAATAATAATAATGCCCTCTCTGTGCCCTGCACAGTAATAATAATAATGCTCCTCTGTGTCCTGCACAGTAATAATAATAATGCCCCTCTGTGCCCTGCACAGTAATAATAATAATACCCCTTTGTGTCCTGCACAGTAATAATAATAATGCCCCTCTGTGTCCTGCATAGTAATAATGTTAATGCCCCTCTGTGTCCTGCACAGTAATAATGTTAATGCCCCTCTGTGCCCTGCACAGTAATAATAATAATAATGCCCTCTCTGTGCTCTGCACAGTAATAATAATAATAATGCCCTCTCTGTGCCCTGCAGAGTAATAATAATAATGCTCCTCTGTGTCCTGCACAGTAATAATAATAATGCTCCTCTGTGTCCTGCACAGTAATAATAATAATGCCCCTCTGTGCCCTGCACAGTAATAATAATAATAATGCCCTCTCTGTGCCCTGCACAGTAATAATAATAATGCTCCTCTGTGTCCTGCACAGTAATAATAATAATGCCCCTCTGTGTCCTGCACAGTAATAATAATAATGCCCCTCTGTGTCCTGCACAGTAATAATAATAATGCCGCTCTGTGTCCTGCACAGTAATAATAATAATTCCACTCTGTGCCCTGTACAGTAATAATAATAATGCCCCTCTGTGTCCTGCACAGTAATAATAATAATGCCCCTCTGTGTCCTGCACAGTAATAATAATAATGCCCCTCTGTGTCCTACACAGTAATAATATTAATGCCCCCTCTGTGTCCTGCACAATAATAATAATGCCCCTCTGTGCCCTGTACAGTAATAATAATAATACCCCTTTGTGTCCTGCACAGTAATAATAATAATGCCCCTCTGTGTCCTGCATAGTAATAATGTTAATGCCCCTCTGTGTCCTGCACAGTAATAATGTTAATGCCCCTCTGTGTCCTGTACAGTAATAATAATAATAATGCCCTCTCTGTGCCCTGCACAGTAATAATAATAATGCTCCTCTGTGTCCTGCACAGTAATAATAATAATGCCCCTCTGTGTCCTGCACAGTAATAATAATAATGCCGCTCTGTGTCCTGCACAGTAATAATAATAATTCCACTCTGTGCCCTGTACAGTAATAATAATAATGCCCCTCTGTGTCCTGCACAGTAATAATAATAATGCCCCTCTGTGTCCTGCACAGTAATAATAATAATGCCCCTCTGTGTCCTACACAGTAATAATATTAATGCCCCCTCTGTCTCCTGCACAATAATAATAATAATGCCCCTCTGTGCCCTGTACAGTAATAATAATAATGCCCCCTCTGTGCCCTGCACAGTAATAATAATAATGCCCCTCTGTGTCCTGCACAGTAATAACAATAATGCCCCTCTGTGCCCTGTACAGTAATAATAATAATGCCCCCTCTGTGCCCTGCACAGTAATAACAATAATGCCCCTCTGTGTCCTGCACAGTAATAATAATAATGCCCCTCTGTGTCCTGTACAGTAATAATAATAATGTCCCTCTGTGTCCTGCACAGTAACAATAATAATGCTCCTCTGTGTCCTGCACAGTAATAATAATAATGCCCCTCTGTGTCCTCCACAGTAATAATAACAATGCCCCTCTGTGTCCTGTACAGTAATAATAACAATGCCCCTCTGTGTCCTCCACAGTAATAATAACAATGCCCCTCTGTGTCCTGCACAGTAATAATAATAATGCCCCTCTGTGTCCTGCACAGTAATAATAATAATGCCCCTCTGTGTCCTCCACAGTAATAATAATAATGCCCCTCTGTGTCCTCCACAGTAATAATAATAATGCCCCTCTGTGTCCTGTACAGTAATAATAATAATGCCCCTCTGTGTCCTGTACAGTAATAATAATAATGCCCCTCTGTGTCCTGCACAGTAATAATAATAATGCCCCTCTGTGTCCTGCACAGTATTAATAATAATGCCCCTCTGTGCCCTGCACAGTAATAATAATAATGCTCCTCTGTGTCCTGCACAGTAATAATAATAATGCTCCTCTGTGTCCTGTACAGTAATAATAATAATGCCCCTCTGTGTCCTGTACAGTAATAATAATAATGCCCCTCTGTGTCCTGCACAGTAATAATAATAATGCCCCCTCTGTGCCCTGTACAGTAATAATAATAATGCCCCTCTGTGTCCTGCACAGTAATAATAATAATGCCCCTCTGTGTCCTCCACAGTAATAATAATAATGCCCCTCTGTGTCCTGTACAGTAATAATAATAATGCCCCTCTGTGTCCTGCACAGTAATAATAATAATGCCCCTCTGTGTCCTGCACAGTATTAATAATAATGCCCCTCTGTGCCCTGCACAGTAATAATAATAATGCTCCTCTGTGTCCTGCACAGTAATAATAATAATGCTCCTCTGTGTCCTGCACATTAGTAATAATAATAATGCCCCCTCTGTGTCATGCACAGTAATAATGATAATGCCCCTCTGTGTCCTGCACAGTAATAATAATAATGCCCCTCTGTGCCCTGCACAGTAATAATAATAATGCCCCCTCTGTGCCCTGCACAGTAATAATAATAATGCCCATCTGTGTCCTGCTCAGTAATAACAATAATGCCCCTCTGTGTCCTGCACAGTAATAACAATAATGCCCCTCTGTGTCCTGTACAGTAATAATAATAATAATGCCACCTCTGTGCCCTGCACAGTAATAATAATAATGCCCCTCTGTGTCCTGTACAGTAATAATAATAATGCCCCTCTGTGTCCTGTACAGTAATAATAATAATGCCCCTCTGTTTCCTGCACAGTAATAATAATAATGCCCCTCTGTGTCCTGCACAGTAATAATGATAATGCCCCTCTGTGTCCTGCACAGTAATAACAATAATGCCCCTCTGTGCCCTGTACAGTAATAATAATAATAATGCCCCCTCTGTGCCCTGCACAGTAATAATAATAATGCTCCTCTGTGTCCTGCACAGTAATAATAATAATGCCCCCTCTGTGCCCTGCACAGTAATAATAATAATGCCCCTCTGTGTCCTGCACAGTAATAATAATAATGCCCCTCTGTGTCCTGCACAGTAATAATAATAATGCCCCTCTGTGTCCTGTACAGTAATAATAATAATGCCCCTCTGTGTCCTGTACAGTAATAATAATAATGCCCCTCTGTTTCCTGCACAGTAATAATAATAATGCCCCTCTGTGTCCTGCACAGTAATAATGATAATGCCCCTGTGTGTCCTGCACAGTAATAACAATAATGCCCCTCTGTGCCCTGTACAGTAATAATAATAATAATGCCCCCTCTGTGCCCTGCACAGTAATAATAATAATGCTCCTCTGTGTCCTGCACAGTAATAATAATAATGCCCCCTCTGTGCCCTGCACAGTAATAATAATAATGCCCCTCTGTGTCCTGCACAGTAATAATAATAATGCCCCTCTGTGTCCTGCACAGTAATAATAATAATGCCCCTCTGTGTCCTGCACAGTAATAATAATAATGCCCCTCTGTGTCCTGCACAGTAATAACAATAATGCCCCTCTGTGTCCTAAACAGTAATAACAATAATGCCCCTCTGTGTCCTGCACAGTAATAATAATAATGCCCCTCTGTGTCCTGCACAGTAATAATAATAATAATGCCCCTCTGTGTCCTGTACAGTAAAAATAATAATGCCCCTCTGTGTCCTGTACAGTAATAATAATAATGCCCCTCTGTGCCCTGCACAGTAATAATAATAATGCCCCCTCTGTGCCCTGTACAGTCATAATAATAATGCCCCTCTGTGCCCTGCACAGTAATAATAATAATGCCCCTCTGTGTCCTGCACAGTAATAATAATAATGCTCCTTTGTGTCCTGCACAGTAATAATAATAATACCCCTCTGTGCACTGTACAGTAATAATAATAATGCCCCTCTGTGTCCTGCACAGTAATAATAATAATGCTCCTTTGTGTCCTGCACAGTAATAATAATAATGCCCCTCTGTGCCCTGCACAGTAATAATAATAATGCCCCTCTGTGCCCTGTACAGTAATAATAATAATGCCCCTCTGTGCCCTGCACATTAATAATAATAATGCCCCTCTGTGTCCTGTACAGTAATAATAATAATGCCCCTCTGTGTCCTGCACAGTAATAATAAAAATGCTCCTCTGTGTCCTGTACAGTAATAATAATAATGCTCCTCTGTGTCCTCTACAGTAATAATAATGCCCCTCTGTGTCCTGCACAGTAATAATAATAATGCCCCTCTGTGTCCTGCACAGTAATAATAATAATGCCCCTCTGTGTCCTGCACAGTAATAATAATAATGCCCCTCTGTGTCCTGCACAGTAATAATAATAATGCCCCTCTGTGTCCTGTACAGTAATAATAATGCCCCCTCTGTGCCCTGCACAGTAATAATAATAATGCCCCTCTGTGTCCTGCACAGTAATAATAATAATGCCCCTCTGTGTCCTGCACAGTAATAATAATAATGCCGCTCTGTGCCCTGCACAGTAATAATAATAATGCCCCTCTGTGTCCTGCACAGTAATAATAATAATGCCCCTCTGTGTCCTGTAAAGTAATAATAATGCCCCCTCTGTGCCCTGCACAGTAATAATAATAATGCCCCTCTGTGTCCTGCACAGTAATAATAATAATGACCCTCTGTGTCCTGCACAGTAATAATAATAATGCCCCTCTGTGTCCTGCACAGTAATAATAATAATGCCCCTCTGTGTCCTGTACAGTAATAATAATGCCCCCTCTGTGCCCTGCACAGTAATAATAATAATGCCCCTCTGTGTCCTGTACAGTAATAATAATGCCCCCTCTGTGTCCTGCACAGTAATAATAATAATGCCCCTCTGTGTCCTGCACAGTAATAATAATAATGCCCCTCTGTGTCCTGCACAGTAATAATAATAATGCCGCTCTGTGCCCTGCACAGTAATAATAATAATGCCCCTCTGTGTCCTGCACATTAATAATAATAATGCCCCTCTGTGTCCTGTACAGTAATAATAATGCCCCCTCTGTGCCCTGCACAGTAATAATAATAATGCTCCTCTGTGTCCTGCACAGTAATAATAATAATGTCCCTCTGTGTCCTGCACAGTAATAATAATAATGCCGCTCTGTGCCCTGCACAGTAATAATAATAATGCCCCTCTGTGTCCTGCACAGTAATAATATTAATGCCCCTCTGTGTCCTGTACAGTAATAATAATGCCCCTCTGTGTCCTGCACAGTAATAATAATAATGCCCATCTGTGTCCTGTACAGTAATAATAATAATGCTCCTATGTGTCCTGTACAGTAATAATAATAAAAATGCCCCCTCTGTGCCCTGCACAGTAATAATAATAATGCTCCTCTGTGTCCTGCACAGTAATAATAATAATGCCCCTCTGTGTCCTGCACAGTAATAATAATAATGCTCCTCTGTGCCCTGTACAGTAATAACAATAATGCCCCTCTGTGTCCTGCACAGTAATAACAATAATGCCCCTCTGTGTCCTGTACAGTAATAATAATGCCCCTCTGTGTCCTGTACAGTAATAACAATAATGCCCCTCTGTGTCCTGTACAGTAATAATAATGCCCCTCTGTGTCCTGTACAGTAATAATAATAATGCCCCTCTGTGTCCTGTACAGTAATAATAATAATGCCCCTCTGTGTCCTGTACAGTAATAATAATGCCCCTCTGTGCCCTGTACAGTAATAATAATAATGCCCCTCTGTGTCCTGTACAGTAATAATAATGCCCCTCTGTGCCCTGTACAGTAATAATAATAATGCCCCTCTGTGTCCTGTACAGTAATAATAATGCCCCTCTGTGTCCTGTACAGTAATAATAATAATGCCCCTCTGTGTCCTGTACAGTAATAATGCCCCTCTGTGTCCTGTACAGTAATAATAATAATGCCCCTCTGTGTCCTGTACAGTAATAATAATAATGCCCCTCTGTGTCCTGTACAGTAATAATAATAATGCCCCTCTGTGTCCTGTACAGTAATAATAATAATGCCCCTCTGTGTCCTGTACAGTAATAATGCCCCTCTGTGTCCTGTACAGTAATAATAATAATGCCCCTCTGTGCCCTGTACAGTAATAATAATAATGCACCCCCTGTGCCCTGCACAGTAATAATAATAATGCCCCCTCTGTGCCCTGCACAGTAATAACAATAATGCCCCTCTGTGTCCTGTACAGTAATAATAATGCCGCTCTGTGTCCTGCACAGTAATAATAATAATGCTCCTCTGCGTCCTGCACAGTAATAATAATAATGCCCCTCTGTGTCCTCCACAGTAATAATAACAATGCCCCTCTGTGTCCTGCACAGTAATAATAATAATGCTCCTCTGTGTCCTGCACAGTAATAATAATAATAATGCCCCCTTTGTGTTCTGCACAGTAATAATAACAATGCCCCTCTGTGTCCTGCACAGTAATAATAATAATGCCCCTCTGTGTCCTCCACAGTAATAATAACAATGCCCCTCTGTGTCCTGCACAGTAATAATAATAATGCTCCTCTGCGTCCTGCACAGTAATAATAACAATGCCCCTCTGTGTCCTGCACAGTAATAATAACAATGCCCCTCTGTGTCCTGCACAGTAATAATAATAATAATGCCCCCTTTGTGTTCTGCACAGTAATAACTATAATGCCCCTCTGTGTCCTGTACAGTAATAATAATAATGCCCCTCTGTGTCCTGCACAGTAATAATAATAATGCCCCTCTGTGTCCTGCACAGTAATAATAATAATGTCCCTCTGTGTCCTGCACAGTAATAATAATAATGCCGCTCTGTGCCCTGCACAGTAATAACAATAATGCCCCTCTGTGTCCTGCACAGTAAAAATAATAATGCCCCCTCTGTGTCCTGCACAGTAATAATAATAATGCCCCTCTGTGTCCTGCACAGTAATAATAATAATGCCCCTCTGTGTCCTGTATAGTAATAATAATAATGCCCCTCTATGTCCTGCACAATAATAATAATAATGCCCCTCTGTGTCCTGCACAGTAATAATAATAATAATGCCCCTCTGTGTCCTGTACAGTAAAAATAATAATGCCCCTCTGTGTCCTGTACAGTAATAATAATAATGGCCCTCTGTGCCCTGCACAGTAATAATAATAATGCCCCTCTGTGTCCTGCACAGTAATAATAATAATGCCCCTCTGTGCACTGTACAGTAATAATAATAATGCCCCTCTGTGTCCTGCACAGTAATAATAATAATGCCCCTCTGTGCACTGTACAGTAATAATAATAATGCTCCTTTGTGTCCTGCACAGTAATAATAATAATGCCCCTGTGTGCCCTGCACAGTAATAATAATAATGCCCCTCTGTGTCCTGCACAGTAATAATAATAATGCTCCTTTGTGTCCTGCACAGTAATAATAATAATGCCCCTCTGTGCCCTGCACAGTAATAATAATAATGCCCCTCTGTGTCCTGCACAGTAATAATAATAATGCCCCTCTGTGTCCTGCACAGTAATAATAATAATGCTCCTTTGTGTCCTGCACAGTAATAATAATAATGCCCCTGTGTGCCCTGCACAGTAATAATAATAATGCCCCTCTGTGTCCTGCACAGTAATAATAATAATGCTCCTTTGTGTCCTGCACAGTAATAATAATAATGCCCCTCTGTGCCCTGCACAGTAATAATAATAATGCCCCTCTGTGTCCTGCACAGTAATAATAATAATGCCCCTCTGTGTCCTGCACAGTAATAATAATAATGCCCCTCTGTGCACTGTACAGTAATAATAATAATGCCCCCTTGTGTCCTGCACAGTAATAATAATAATGCCCCTCTGTGTCCTGCACAGTAATAATAATAATGCCCCTCTGTGCCCTGCACAGTAATAATAATAATGCCCCTCTGTGCCCTGTAAAGTAGTAATAATAATGCCCCTCTGTGTCCTGCACAGTAATAATAATAATGCCCCTCTGTGCCCTGTACAGTAATAATAATAATGCCGCCTCTGTGCCCTGCACAGTAATAATAATAATGCCCCACTGTGCCCTGTAAAGTAGTAATAATAATGCCCCTCTGTGCCCTGCACAGTAATAACAATAATGCCCCCTCTGTGCCCTGTACAGTAGTAATAATAATGCCCCTTTGTGCCCTGCACAGTAATAATATTAATGCCCCCTCTGTGTCCTGCACAGTAATAACAATAATGCCCCTCTGTGTCCTGCACAGTAATAATAATAATGCCCCTCTGTGTCCTGTATAGTAATAATAATAATGCCCCTCTGTGTCCTGCACAGTAATAATAATAATGCCCCTCTGTGTCCTGTATAGTAATAATAATAATGCCCCTCTGTGTCCTGCACAGTAATAATAATAATGCCCCTCTGTGTCCTGCACAGTAATAATAATAATGCCCCTCTGTGTCCTGTATAGTAATAATAATAATGCCCCTCTATGTCCTGCACAATAATAATAATAATGCCCCTCTGTGTCCTGCACAGTAATAATAATAATAATGCCCCTCTGTGTCCTGTACAGTAAAAATAATAATGACCCTCTGTGTCCTGTACAGTAATAATAATAATGCCCCTCTGTGCCCTGCACAGTAATAATAATAATGCCCCCTCTGTGCCCTGTACAGTAATAATAATAATGCCCCTCTGTGCCCTGCACAGTAATAATAATAATGCCCCTCTGTGTCCTGCACAGTAATAATAATAATGCCCCTCTGTGTCCTGTATAGTAATAATAATAATGCCCCTCTATGTCCTGCACAATAATAATAATAATGCCCCTCTGTGTCCTGCACAGTAATAATAATAATAATGCCCCTCTGTGTCCTGTACAGTAAAAATAATAATGCCCCTCTGTGTCCTGTACAGTAATAATAATAATGCCCCTCTGTGCCCTGCACAGTAATAATAATAATGCCCCCTCTGTGCCCTGTTCAGTAATAATAATAATGCCCCTCTGTGCCCTGCACAGTAATAATAATAATGCCCCTCTGTGTCCTGCACAGTAATAATAATAATGCCCCTCTGTGTCCTGCACAGTAATAATAATAATGCCCCTCTGTGTCCTGTATAGTAATAATAATAATGCCCCTCTATGTCCTGCACAATAATAATAATAATGCCCCTCTGTGTCCTGCACAGTAATAATAATAATAATGCCCCTCTGTGTCCTGTACAGTAAAAATAATAATGCCCCTCTGTGTCCTGTACAGTAATAATAATAATGCCCCTCTGTGCCCTGCACAGTAATAATAATAATGCCCCTCTGTGTCCTGTATAGTAATAATAATAATGCCCCTCTATGTCCTGCACAATAATAATAATAATGCCCCTCTGTGTCCTGCACAGTAATAATAATAATAATGCCCCTCTGTGTCCTGTACAGTAAAAATAATAATAATGCCCCTCTGTGTCCTGTACAGTAATAATAATAATGCCCCTCTGTGTCCTGCACAGTAATAATAATAATGCCCCTCTGTGTCCTGTATAGTAATAATAATAATGCCCCTCTATGTCCTGCACAATAATAATAATAATGCCCCTCTGTGTCCTGCACAGTAATAATAATAATAATGCCCCTCTGTGTCCTGTACAGTAAAAATAATAATGCCCCTCTGTGTCCTGTACAGTAATAATAATAATGCCCCTCTGTGCCCTGCACAGTAATAATAATAATGCCCCCTCTGTGCCCTGTACAGTCATAATAATAATGCCCCTCTGTGCCCTGCACAGTAATAATAATAATGCCCCTCTGTGTCCTGCACAGTAATAATAATAATGCTCCTTTGTGTCCTGCACAGTAATAATAATAATACCCCTCTGTGCACTGTACAGTAATAATAATAATGCCCCTCTGTGTCCTGCACAGTAATAATAATAATGCTCCTTTGTGTCCTGCACAGTAATAATAATAATGCCCCTCTGTGCCCTGCACAGTAATAATAATAATGCCCCTCTGTGCCCTGTACAGTAATAATAATAATGCCCCTCTGTGCCCTGCACATTAATAATAATAATGCCCCTCTGTGTCCTGTACAGTAATAATAATAATGCCCCTCTGTGTCCTGCACAGTAATAATAAAAATGCTCCTCTGTGTCCTGTACAGTAATAATAATAATGCTCCTCTGTGTCCTCTACAGTAATAATAATGCCCCTCTGTGTCCTGCACAGTAATAATAATAATGCCCCTCTGTGTCCTGCACAGTAATAATAATAATGCCCCTCTGTGTCCTGCACAGTAATAATAATAATGCCCCTCTGTGTCCTGCACAGTAATAATAATAATGCCCCTCTGTGTCCTGTACAGTAATAATAATGCCCCCTCTGTGCCCTGCACAGTAATAATAATAATGCCCCTCTGTGTCCTGCACAGTAATAATAATAATGCCCCTCTGTGTCCTGCACAGTAATAATAATAATGCCGCTCTGTGCCCTGCACAGTAATAATAATAATGCCCCTCTGTGTCCTGCACAGTAATAATAATAATGCCCCTCTGTGTCCTGTACAGTAATAATAATGCCCCCTCTGTGCCCTGCACAGTAATAATAATAATGCCCCTCTGTGTCCTGCACAGTAATAATAATAATGACCCTCTGTGTCCTGCACAGTAATAATAATAATGCCCCTCTGTGTCCTGCACAGTAATAATAATAATGCCCCTCTGTGTCCTGTACAGTAATAATAATGCCCCCTCTGTGCCCTGCACAGTAATAATAATAATGCCCCTCTGTGTCCTGTACAGTAATAATAATGCCCCCTCTGTGTCCTGCACAGTAATAATAATAATGCCCCTCTGTGTCCTGCACAGTAATAATAATAATGCCGCTCTGTGCCCTGCACAGTAATAATAATAATGCCCCTCTGTGTCCTGCACAGTAATAATAATAATGCCCCTCTGTGTCCTGTACAGTAATAATAATGCCCCCTCTGTGCCCTGCACAGTAATAATAATAATGCTCCTCTGTGTCCTGCACAGTAATAATAATAATGTCCCTCTGTGTCCTGCACAGTAATAATAATAATGCCGCTCTGTGCCCTGCACAGTAATAATAATAATGCCCCTCTGTGTCCTGCACAGTAATAATATTAATGCCCCTCTGTGTCCTGTACAGTAATAATAATGCCCCTCTGTGTCCTGCACAGTAATAATAATAATGCCCATCTGTGTCCTGTACAGTAATAATAATAATGCTCCTATGTGTCCTGTACAGTAATAATAATAAAAATGCCCCCTCTGTGCCCTGCACAGTAATAATAATAATGCTCCTCTGTGTCCTGCACAGTAATAATAATAATGCCCCTCTGTGTCCTTCACAGTAATAACAATAATGCCCCTCTGTGTCCTGTACAGTAATAACAATAATGCCCCTCTGTGTCCTGCACAGTAATAACAATAATGCCCCTCTGTGTCCTGTACAGTAATAATAATGCCCCTCTGTGTCCTGTACAGTAATAATAATAATGCCCCTCTGTGTCCTGTACAGTAATAATAATAATGCCCCTCTGTGTCCTGTACAGTAATAATAATGCCCCTCTGTGCCCTGTACAGTAATAATAATAATGCCCCTCTGTGTCCTGTACAGTAATAATAATGCCCCTCTGTGCCCTGTACAGTAATAATAATAATGCCCCTCTGTGTCCTGTACAGTAATAATAATGCCCCTCTGTGTCCTGTACAGTAATAATAATAATGCCCCTCTGTGTCCTGTACAGTAATAATGCCCCTCTGTGTCCTGTACAGTAATAATAATAATGCCCCTCTGTGTCCTGTACAGTAATAATAATGCCCCTCTGTGCCCTGTACAGTAATAATAATAATGCACCCCCTGTGCCCTGCACAGTAATAATAATAATGCCCCCTCTGTGCCCTGCACAGTAATAACAATAATGCCCCTCTGTGTCCTGTACAGTAATAATAATGCCGCTCTGTGTCCTGCACAGTAATAATAATAATGCTCCTCTGCGTCCTGCACAGTAATAATAATAATGCCCCTCTGTGTCCTCCACAGTAATAATAACAATGCCCCTCTGTGTCCTGCACAGTAATAATAATAATGCTCCTCTGTGTCCTGCACAGTAATAATAATAATAATGCCCCCTTTGTGTTCTGCACAGTAATAATAACAATGCCCCTCTGTGTCCTGCACAGTAATAATAATAATGCCCCTCTGTGTCCTCCACAGTAATAATAACAATGCCCCTCTGTGTCCTGCACAGTAATAATAATAATGCTCCTCTGCGTCCTGCACAGTAATAATAACAATGCCCCTCTGTGTCCTGCACAGTAATAATAACAATGCCCCTCTGTGTCCTGCACAGTAATAATAATAATAATGCCCCCTTTGTGTTCTGCACAGTAATAACTATAATGCCCCTCTGTGTCCTGTACAGTAATAATAATAATGCCCCTCTGTGTCCTGCACAGTAATAATAATAATGCCCCTCTGTGTCCTGCACAGTAATAATAATAATGTCCCTCTGTGTCCTGCACAGTAATAATAATAATGCCGCTCTGTGCCCTGCACAGTAATAACAATAATGCCCCTCTGTGTCCTGCACAGTAAAAATAATAATGCCCCCTCTGTGTCCTGCACAGTAATAATAATAATGCCCCTCTGTGTCCTGCACAGTAATAATAATAATGCCCCTCTGTGTCCTGTATAGTAATAATAATAATGCCCCTCTATGTCCTGCACAATAATAATAATAATGCCCCTCTGTGTCCTGCACAGTAATAATAATAATAATGCCCCTCTGTGTCCTGTACAGTAAAAATAATAATGCCCCTCTGTGTCCTGTACAGTAATAATAATAATGGCCCTCTGTGCCCTGCACAGTAATAATAATAATGCCCCTCTGTGTCCTGCACAGTAATAATAATAATGCCCCTCTGTGCACTGTACAGTAATAATAATAATGCCCCTCTGTGTCCTGCACAGTAATAATAATAATGCCCCTCTGTGCACTGTACAGTAATAATAATAATGCTCCTTTGTGTCCTGCACAGTAATAATAATAATGCCCCTGTGTGCCCTGCACAGTAATAATAATAATGCCCCTCTGTGTCCTGCACAGTAATAATAATAATGCTCCTTTGTGTCCTGCACAGTAATAATAATAATGCCCCTCTGTGCCCTGCACAGTAATAATAATAATGCCCCTCTGTGTCCTGCACAGTAATAATAATAATGCCCCTCTGTGTCCTGCACAGTAATAATAATAATGCTCCTTTGTGTCCTGCACAGTAATAATAATAATGCCCCTGTGTGCCCTGCACAGTAATAATAATAATGCCCCTCTGTGTCCTGCACAGTAATAATAATAATGCTCCTTTGTGTCCTGCACAGTAATAATAATAATGCCCCTCTGTGCCCTGCACAGTAATAATAATAATGCCCCTCTGTGTCCTGCACAGTAATAATAATAATGCCCCTCTGTGTCCTGCACAGTAATAATAATAATGCCCCTCTGTGCACTGTACAGTAATAATAATAATGCCCCCTTGTGTCCTGCACAGTAATAATAATAATGCCCCTCTGTGTCCTGCACAGTAATAATAATAATGCCCCTCTGTGTCCTGCACAGTAATAATAATAATGCCCCTCTGTGCACTGTATAGTAATAATAATAATGCTCCTTTGTGTCCTGCACAGTAATAATAATAATGCCCCTCTGTGCACTGTACAGTAATAATAATAATGCCCCCTTGTGTCCTGCACAGTAATAATAATAATCCCCTCTGTGTCCTACACAGTAATAATAATAATGCCCCTCTGTGTCCTGTATAGTAATAATAATAATGCCCCTCTGTGTCCTGCACAGTAATAATAACAATGCCCCTCTGTGCCCTGCACAGTAATAATAATAATGCCCCTTTGTGTCCTGCACAGTAATAATAATAATGCCCCTTTGTGTCCTGCACAGTAATAATAATAATGCCGCTCAGTGTCCTGTACAGTAATAATAATAATGCCCCTCTGTGCCCTGCACAGTAATAATAATAATGCCCCTCTGTGTCCTGTACAGTAATAATAATAATGCCCCTCTGTGTCCTGCACAGTAATAATAATAATGCCCCTCTGTGTCCTGTACAGTAATAATAATGCCCCTCTGTGTCCTGCACAGTAATAATAATAATGCCCCTCTGTGTCCTGCACAGTAATAATAATAATGCACCTTTGTGTCCTGCACAGTAATAATAAAAATGCCGCTCTGTGTTCTGCACAGTAATAATAATAATGCCCCTCTGTGTCCTGCACAGTAATAATAATAATGCCCCTCTGTGTCCTGTACAGTAATAATAATAATGCCCCTCTGTGTCCTGTACAGTAATAATAATAATGCCCCTCTGTGTCCTGCACAGTAATAATAATAATGCCCCTCTGTGTCCTGTACAGTAATAATAATAATGCCCCTCTGTGTCCTGCACAGTAATAATAATAATGCCCCTCTGTGTCCTGTACAGTAATAATAATAATGCCCCTCTGTGTCCTGTACAGTAATAATAATAATGCCCCTCTGTGTCCTGTACAGTAATAATAATAATGCCCCTCTGTGTCCTGTACAGTAATAATAATAGTGCCCCTTTGTGTCCTGCACAGTAATAATAATAATGCCTCTCTGTGTCCTGTATAGTAATAATAATAATGCCCCTCAGTGTCCTGCACAGTAATAATAATAATGCCCCTCTGTGCCGTGCACAGTAATAATAACAATGCCCCCTCTGTGCCCAGCAGAATAATAATAATAATGCCCCCTCTGTGTCCTGTATAGTAATAATAATAATGCTCCTCTGTGTCCTGCACATTAATAATAATAATGCCCCTCTGTGCCCTGCACAGTAATAATAATAATGCCCCTCTGTGCCCTGCACAGTAATAATAATAATACTCCTCTGTGTCCTGCACAGTAATAATAATAATAATAATGCCCCTCTGTGTCCTGTACAGTAATAATAATGCCCCTCTGTGCCCTGCACAGTAATAATAATAATGCTCCTCTGTGTCCTGCACAGTAATAATAATAATGCCCCTCTGTGTCCTGCACAGTAATAATAATAATGCCCCTCTGTGTCCTGCACAGTAATAATAATAATGCCCCTCTGTGTCCTGCACAGTAATAATAATAATGCCGCTCTGTGCCCTGCACAGTAATAATAATAATGCCCCTCTGTGTCCTGTACAGTAATAATAATGCCCCCTCTGTGCCCTGCACAGTAATAATAATAATGCCCCTCTGTGTCCTGCACAGTAATAATAATAATGCTCCTCTGTGTCCTCTACAGTAATAATAATAATGCTCCTCTGTGTCCTCTACAGTAATAATAATGCCCCTCTGTGTCCTGCACAGTAATAATAATAATGCCGCTCTGTGCCCTGCACAGTAATAATAATAATGCCCCTCTGTGTCCTGCACAGTAATAATAATAATGCCCCTCTGTGTCCTGTACAGTAATAATAATGCCCCCTCTGTGCCCTGCACAGTAATAATAATAATGCCCCTCTGTGTCCTGCACAGTAATAATAATAATGCCCCTCTGTGTCCTGCACAGTAATAATAATAATGCCCCTCTGTGTCCTGCACAGTAATAATAATAATGCCCCTCTGTGTCCTGTACAGTAATAATAATAATGCTCCTCTGTGTCCTCTACAGTAATAATAATGCCCCTCTGTGTCCTGTACAGTAATAATAATAATGCCCCTCTGTGTCCTGCACAGTAATAATAATAATGCCTCTCTGTGCCCTGTACAGTAATAATAATAATGCCCCTCTGTGTCCTGCACAGTAATAATAATAATGCCCCTCTGTGTCCTGCACAGTAATAACAATAATGCCCCTCTGTGTCCTGTACAGTAATAATAATGCCCCTCTGTGTCCTGCACAGTAATAATAATAATGCCCATCTGTGTCCTGTACAGTAATAATAATAATGCTCCTATGTGTCCTGTACAGTAATAATAATAAAAATGCCCCCTCTGTGCCCTGCACAGTAATAATAATAATGCTCCTCTGTGTCCTGCACAGTAATAATAATAATGCCCCTCTGTGTCCTTCACAGTAATAACAATAATGCCCCTCTGTGTCCTGTACAGTAATAACAATAATGCCCCTCTGTGTCCTGCACAGTAATAACAATAATGCCCCTCTGTGTCCTGTACAGTAATAATAATGCCCCTCTGTGTCCTGTACAGTAATAATAATAATGCCCCTCTGTGTCCTGTACAGTAATAATAATAATGCCCCTCTGTGTCCTGTACAGTAATAATAATGCCCCTCTGTGCCCTGTACAGTAATAATAATAATGCCCCTCTGTGTCCTGTACAGTAATAATAATGCCCCTCTGTGCCCTGTACAGTAATAATAATAATGCCCCTCTGTGTCCTGTACAGTAATAATAATGCCCCTCTGTGTCCTGTACAGTAATAATAATAATGCCCCTCTGTGTCCTGTACAGTAATAATGCCCCTCTGTGTCCTGTACAGTAATAATAATAATGCCCCTCTGTGTCCTGTACAGTAATAATAATGCCCCTCTGTGCCCTGTACAGTAATAATAATAATGCACCCCCTGTGCCCTGCACAGTAATAATAATAATGCCCCTCTGTGTCCTGTACAGTAATAATAATGCCGCTCTGTGTCCTGCACAGTAATAATAATAATGCCCCTCTGTGTCCTCCACAGTAATAATAACAATGCCCCTCTGTGTCCTGCACAGTAATAATAATAATGCCCCTCTGTGTCCTGCACAGTAATAATAATAATGCCCCTCTGTGTCCTCCACAGTAATAATAACAATGCCCCTCTGTGTCCTGCACAGTAATAATAATAATGCCCCTCTGTGTCCTGTACAGTAATAATAATGCCGCTCTGTGTCCTGCACAGTAATAATAATAATGCTCCTCTGTGCCCTGCACAGTAATAACAATAATGCCCCTCTGTGTCCTGTACAGTAATAATAATGCCGCTCTGTGTCCTGCACAGTAATAATAATAATGCTCCTCTGTGCCCTGCACAGTAATAACAATAATGCCCCTCTGTGTCCTGTACAGTAATAATAATGCCGCTCTGTGTCCTGCACAGTAATAATAATAATGCCCCTCTGTGCCCTGCACAGTAATAACAATAATGCCCCTCTGTGTCCTGTACAGTAATAATAATGCCGCTCTGTGTCCTGCACAGTAATAATAATAATGCTCCTCTGCGTCCTGCACAGTAATAATAATAATGCCCCTCTGTGTCCTCCACAGTAATAATAACAATGCCCCTCTGTGTCCTGCACAGTAATAATAATAATGCCCCTCTGTGTCCTGCACAGTAATAATAATAATGCCCCTCTGTGCCCTGCACAGTAATAATAATAATGCCCCTCTGTGTCCTGCACAGTAATAATAATAATGCCCCTCTGTGCCCTGCACAGTAATAATAATAATGCCCCCTCTGTGTCCTGTACAGTAAAAATAATAATGCCCCTCTGTGTCCTGTACAGTAATAATAATAATGCCCCTCTGTGTCCTGCACAGTAATAACAATAATGCCCCTCTGTGTCCTGCACAGTAATAATAATAAAGCCCCTCTGTGTCCTGTACAGTAATAATAATAATGCCCCTCTGTGTCCTGTACAGTAATAATAATAATGCCCCTCTGTGTCCTGCACAGTAATAACAATAATGCCCCTCTGTGTCCTGCACAGTAATAATAATAATGCCCCTCTGTGTCCTGCACAGTATTAATAATAATGCCCCTCTGTGCCCTGCACAGTAATAATAATAATGCTCCTCTGTGTCCTGCACAGTAATAATAATAATGCCCCTCTGTGTCCTGTACAGTAATAATAATAATGCCCCTCTGTGTCCTGCACAGTAATAACAATAATGCCCCTCTGTGTCCTGCACAGTATTAATAATAATGCCCCTCTGTGCCCTGCACAGTAATAATAATAATGCTCCTCTGTGTCCTGCACAGTAATAATAATAATGCCCCTCTGTGTCCTGCACAGTAATAATAATAATGCCCCTCTGTGTCCTGTACAGTAATAATAATAATGCCCCTCTGTGTCCTGTACAGTAATAATAATAATGCCCCTCTGTGTCCTGCACAGTAATAATGATAATTCCCCTCTGTGTCCTGCACAGTAATAATAATAATGCCCCTCTGTGCCCTGCACAGTAATAATAATAATGCCCCCTCTGTGCCCTGCACAGTAATAATAATAATGCCCATCTGTGTCCTGCACAGTAATAACAATAATGCCGCTCTGTGTCCTGTACAGTAATAATAATAATGCCCCTCTGTGTCCTCCACAGTAATAATAATAATGCCCCTCTGTGTCCTGTACAGTAATAATAATAATGCCCCTCTGTGTCCTGCACAGTAATAATAATAATGCCCCTCTGTGTCCTGCACAGTAATAATAATAATGCCCCCTCTGTGTCATGCACAGTAATAATGATAATGCCCCTCTGTGTCCTGCACAGTAATAACAATAATGCCCCTCTGTGTCCTGCACAGTAATAATAATAATGCTCCTCTGTGTCGTAAACAGTAATAATAATAATAATGCCCCTCTGTGTCCTGCACAGTAATAACAATAATGCCCCTCTGTGTCCTGCACAGTAATAATAATAATGCCCCTCTGTGTCCTAAACAGTAATAATAATAATAATGCCCCTCTGTGTCCTGCACAGTAATAATAATAATGCCCCTCTGTGTCCTGCACAGTAATAACAATAATGCCCCTCTGTGTCCTGCACAGTAATAACAATAATGCCCCTCTGTGTCCTAAACAGTAATAACAATAATGCCCCTGTGTGTCCTGCACAGTAATAATAATGCCCTTCTGTGTCCTGCACAGTAATAATGTTAATGCCCCTCTGTGCCCTGCACAGTAATAATAATAATGCCCCTCTGTGTCCTGTACAGTAATAATAATAATAATGCCCCCTCTGTGCCCTGCACAGTAATAATATTAATGCTCCTCTGTGTCCTGCACAGTAATAATAATAATGCCCCTCTGTGCCCTGCACAGTAATAATAATAATGCCCCTCTGTGTCCTGCACAGTAATAATAATAATGCCCCTCTGTGCCCTGCACAGTATCAATAATAATGCCCCTCTGTGTCCTGTACAGTAGTAATAATAATGCTCCTCTGTGCCCTGCACAGTAGTAATAATAATGCCCCTCTGTGCCATGCACAGTATCAATAATAATGCCCCTCTGTGCCCTGCACAGTAATAATAATAATGCTCCTCTGTGTCCTGCACAGTAATAATAATAATGCCCCTCTGTGCCCTGTACAGTAATAATAATGCAGCTCTGTGTCCTGCACAGTAATAATATTAATGCCCGTCTGTGCCCTGCACAGTAATAATAATAATGCCCCTCTGTGCCCTGTAAAGTAGTAATAATAATGCCCCTCTGTGTCCTGCACAGTAATAATAATAATGCCCCTCTGTGCCCTGTACAGTAATAATAATAATGCCCCCTCTGTGCCCTGCACAGTAATAATAATAATGCCCCACTGTGCCCTGTAAAGTAGTAATAATAATGCCCCTCTGTGCCCTGCACAGTAATAACAATAATGCCCCCTCTGTGCCCTGTACAGTAGTAATAATAATGCCCCTTTGTGCCCTGTACAGTAATAATAATAATGCCCCTCTGTGCACTGTACAGTAATAATAATAATGCCCCCTCTGTGTCCTGCACAATAATAATAATAATGCCCCTCTGTGTCCTGCACAGTAATAATAATAATAATGCCCCCTTTGTGTTCTGCACAGTAATAACTATAATGCCCCTCTGTGTCCTGTACAGTAATAATAATAATGCCCCTCTGTGTCCTGCACAGTAATAATAATAATGCCCCTCTGTGTCCTGCACAGTAATAATAATAATGCCCCTCTGTGTCCTGTATAGTAATAATAATAATGCCCCTCTATGTCCTGCACAATAATAATAATAATGCCCCTCTGTGTCCTGCACAGTAATAATAATAATAATGCCCCTCTGTGTCCTGTACAGTAAAAATAATAATGCCCCTCTGTGTCCTGTACAGTAATAATAATAATGCCCCTCTGTGTCCTGCACAGTAATAATAATAATAATGCCCCCTCTGTGCCCTGTACAGTAATAATAATAATGGCCCTCTGTGCCCTGCACAGTAATAATAATAATGCCCCTCTGTGTCCTGCACAGTAATAATAATAATGCCCCCTCTGTGCCCTGTACAGTAATAATAATAATGGCCCTCTGTGCCCTGCACAGTAATAATAATAATGCCCCTCTGTGCCCTGCACAGTAATAATAATAATGCCCCTCTGTGCACTGTACAGTAATAATAATAATGCCCCTCTGTGTCCTGCACAGTAATAATAATAATGCCCCTCTGTGCACTGTACAGTAATAATAATAATGCCCCTCTGTGTCCTGCACAGTAATAATAATAATGCTCCTTTGTGTCCTGCACAGTAATAATAATAATGCCCCTCTGTGCCCTGCACAGTAATAATAATAATGCCCCTCTGTGTCCTGCACAGTAATAATAATAATGCTCCTTTGTGTCCTGCACAGTAATAATAATAATGCCCCTCTGTGCCCTGCACAGTAATAATAATAATGCCCCTCTGTGTCCTGCACAGTAATAATAATAATGCCCCTCTGTGCACTGTACAGTAATAATAATAATGCCCCCTTGTGTCCTGCACAGTAATAATAATAATGCCCCTCTGTGTCCTGCACAGTAATAATAATAATGCCCCTCTGTGTCCTGCACAGTAATAATAATAATGCCCCTCTGTACACTGTATAGTAATAATAATAATGCCCCTCTGTGTCCTGCACAGTAATAATAATAATGCCCCTCTGTGCACTGTACAGTAATAATAATAATGCCCCCTTGTGTCCTGCACAGTAATAATAATAATCCCCTCTGTGTCCTACACAGTAATAATAATAATGCCCCTCTGTGTCCTGTATAGTAATAATAATAATGCCCCTCTGTGTCCTGCACAGTAATAATAACAATGCCCCTCTGTGCCCTGCACAGTAATAATAATAATGCCCCTTTGTGTCCTGCACAGTAATAATAATAATGCCCCTCTGTGTCCTGCACAGTAATAATAATAATGCCCCTCTGTGCACTGTATAGTAATAATAATAATGCTCCTTTGTGTCCTGCACAGTAATAATAATAATGCCCCTCTGTGCACTGTACAGTAATAATAATAATGCCCCCTTGTGTCCTGCACAGTAATAATAATAATCCCCTCTGTGTCCTACACAGTAATAATAATAATGCCCCTCTGTGTCCTGTATAGTAATAATAATAATGCCCCTCTGTGTCCTGCACAGTAATAATAACAATGCCCCTCTGTGCCCTGCACAGTAATAATAATAATGCCCCTTTGTGTCCTGCACAGTAATAATAATAATGCCCCTTTGTGTCCTGCACAGTAATAATAATAATGCCGCTCAGTGTCCTGTACAGTAATAATAATAATGCCCCTCTGTGCCCTGCACAGTAATAATAATAATGCCCCTCTGTGTCCTGTACAGTAATAATAATAATGCCCCTCTGTGTCCTGCACAGTAATAATAATAATGCCCCTCTGTGTCCTGTACAGTAATAATAATGCCCCTCTGTGTCCTGCACAGTAATAATAATAATGCCCCTCTGTGTCCTGCACAGTAATAATAATAATGCACCTTTGTGTCCTGCACAGTAATAATAAAAATGCCGCTCTGTGTTCTGCACAGTAATAATAATAATGCCCCTCTGTGTCCTGCACAGTAATAATAATAATGCCCCTCTGTGTCCTGTACAGTAATAATAATAATGCCCCTCTGTGTCCTGTACAGTAATAATAATAGTGCACCTTTGTGTCCTGCACAGTAATAATAATAATGCCTCTCTGTGTCCTGTATAGTAATAATAATATTGCCCCTCAGTGTCCTGCACAGTAATAATAATAATGCCCCTCTGTGCCGTGCACAGTAATAATAATAATGCCCCTCTGTGCCGTGCACAGTAATAATAATAATGCCCCCTCTGTGCCCAGCAGAATAATAATAATAATGCCCCCTCTGTGTCCTGTATAGTAATAATAATAATGCTCCTCTGTGTCCTGCACATTAATAATAATAATGCCCCTCTGTGTCCTGTACAGTAATAATAATGCCCCTCTGTGCCCTGCACAGTAATAATAATAATGCTCCTCTGTGTCCTGCACAGTAATAATAATAATGCCCCTCTGTGTCCTGCACAGTAATAATAATAATGCCCCTCTGTGTCCTGCACAGTAATAATAATAATGCCCCTCTGTGTCCTGCACAGTAATAATAATAATGCCGCTCTGTGCCCTGCACAGTAATAATAATAATGCCCCTCTGTGTCCTGCACAGTAATAATAATAATGCCCCTCTGTGTCCTGTACAGTAATAATAATGCCCCCTCTGTGCCCTGCACAGTAATAATAATAATGCCCCTCTGTGTCCTGCACAGTAATAATAATAATGCTCCTCTGTGTCCTCTACAGTAATAATAATAATGCTCCTCTGTGTCCTCTACAGTAATAATAATGCCCCTCTGTGTCCTGCACAGTAATAATAATAATGCCCCTCTGTGTCCTGCACAGTAATAATAATAATGCCCCTCTGTGTCCTGCACAGTAATAATAATAATGCCGCTCTGTGCCCTGCACAGTAATAATAATAATGCCCCTCTGTGTCCTGCACAGTAATAATAATAATGCCCCTCTGTGTCCTGTACAGTAATAATAATGCCCCCTCTGTGCCCTGCACAGTAATAATAATAATGCCCCTCTGTGTCCTGCACAGTAATAATAATAATGCCCCTCTGTGTCCTGCACAGTAATAATAATAATGCCCCTCTGTGTCCTGCACAGTAATAATAATAATGCCCCTCTGTGTCCTGTACAGTAATAATAATGCCCCCTCTGTGCCCTGCACAGTAATAATAATAATGCCCCTCTGTGTCCTGTACAGTAATAATAATGCCCCCTCTGTGTCCTGCACAGTAATAATAATAATGCCCCTCTGTGTCCTGCACAGTAATAATAATAATGCCCCTCTGTGTCCTGCACAGTAATAATAATAATGCCGCTCTGTGCCCTGCACAGTAATAATAATAATGCCCCTCTGTGTCCTGCACAGTAATAATAATAATGCCCCTCTGTGTCCTGTACAGTAATAATAATGCCCCCTCTGTGCCCTGCACAGTAATAATAATAATGCTCCTCTGTGTCCTGCACAGTAATAATAATAATGCCCCTCTGTGTCCTGCACAGTAATAATATTAATGCCTCTCTGTGTCCTGTACAGTAATAATAATGCCCCCTCTGTGCCCTGCACAGTAATAATAATAATGCTCCTCTGTGTCCTGCACAGTAATAATAATAATGCCCCTCTGTGTCCTGCACAGTAATAATAATGCCCCTCTGTGCACTGTACAGTAATAATAATAATGCCCCCTTGTGTCCTGCACAGTAATAATAATAATGCCCCTCTGTGTTCTGCACAGTAATAATAATAATGCCGCTCTGTGCCCTGCACAGTAATAATAATAATGCCCCTCTGTGTCCTGCACAGTAATAATAATAATGCCGCTCTGTGCCCTGCACAGTAATAATAATAATGCCCCTCTGTGTCCTGCACAGTAATAATAATAATGCCCCTCTGTGTCCTGTACAGTAATAATAATGCCCCCTCTGTGCCCTGCACAGTAATAATAATAATGCTCCTCTGTGTCCTGCACAGTAATAATAATAATGCCCCTCTGTGCCCTGCACAGTAATAATAATAATGCCCCTCTGTGTCCTGTACAGTAATAATAATAATGCCCCTCTGTGTCCTGCACAGTAATAACAATAATGCCCCTCTGTGTCCTGTACAGTAATAATAATGCCCCTCTGTGTCCTGCACAGTAATAATAATAATGCCCCTCTGTGTCCTGTACAGTAATAATAATAATGCTCCTCTGTGTCCTGTACAGTAATAATAATAATGCCGCTCTGTGTCCTGTATAGTAATAATAATAATGCCCCTCTGTGTCCTGTACAGTAATAATAATAATGCTCCTCTGTGTCCTGCACAGTAATAATAATAATGCTCCTCTGTGTCCTGTACAGTAATAATAATAATGCCCCTCTGTGTCCTGTACAGTAATAATAATAATGCTCCTCTGTGTCCTGCACAGTAATAATAATAATGCCCCTCTGTGTCCTGCACAGTAATAATAATAATGCCCCTCTGTGCCCTGCACAGTAATAATAATAATGCCCCTCTGTGTCCTGCACAGTAATAATAATAATGCTCCTCTGTGTCCTCTACAGTAATAATAATAATGCTCCTCTGTGTCCTCTACAGTAATAATAATGCCCCTCTGTGTCCTGTACAGTCATAATAATAATGCCCCTCTGTGTCCTGCACAGTAATAATAATAATGCCTCTCTGTGCCCTGTACAGTAATAATAATAATGCCCCTCTGTGTCCTGCACAGTAATAACAATAATGCCCCTCTGTGTCCTGTACAGTAATAATAATAATGCCCCTCTGTGTCCTGCACAGTAATAATAATAATGCCCCTCTGTGTCCTGTACAGTAATAATAATAATGCTCCTCTGTGTCCTGTACAGTAATAATAATAATAATGCCCCTCTGTGTCCTGCACAGTAATAATAATAATGCTCCTCTGTGTCCTGCACAGTAATAATAATAATGCCCCTCTGTGTCCTGCACAGTAATAACAATAATGCCCCTCTGTGTCCTGTACAGTAATAACAATAATGCCCCTCTGTGTCCTGTACAGTAATAATAATGCCCCCTCTGTGTCCTGCACAGTAATAATAATAATGCCCCTCTGTGTCCTGTACAGTAATAATAATAATGCTCCTCTGTGTCCTGTACAGTAATAATAATAATAATGCCCCCTCTGTGCCCTGCACAGTAATAATAATAATGCTCCTCTGTGTCCTGCACAGTAATAATAATAATGCCCCTCTGTGTCCTGCACAGTAATAACAATAATGCCCCTCTGTGTCCTGTACAGTAATAATAATGCCCCCTCTGTGTCCTGCACAGTAATAATAATAATGCTCCTCTGTGTCCTGTACAGTAATAATAATAATAATGCCCCCTCTGTGTCCTGTACAGTGATAATAATAATAATACCCCTCTGTGTCCTGTACAGTGATAATAACAATAATGCCCCTCTGTGTCCTGTACAGTGATAATAATAATAATACCCCTCTGTGTCCTGTACAGTAATAATAATAATAATGCCCCTCTGTGTCCTGTACAGTAATAATAATAATAATGCCTCCTCTGTGCCCTGCACAGTAATAACAATAATGCCCCCTCTGTGCCCTGTACAGTAGTAATAATAATGCCCCTCTGTGCCCTGCACAGTAATAATATTAATGGCGCCTCTGTGTCCTGCACAATAATAATAATAATGCCCCTCTGTGTCCTGCACAGTAATAACAATAATGCCCCTCTGTGTCCTGCACAGTAATAATAATAATGCCCCCTTTGTGTTCTGCACAGTAATAACAATAATGCCCCTCTGTGTCCTGTACAGTAATAATAATAATGCCCCTCGGTGCCCTGTATAGTAATAATAACAATAATGCCCCTCTGTGTCCTGTACAGTAATAATAATAATGCCCCTCTGTGTCCTGTACAGTAATAATAATAATGCCCCTCTGTGTCCTGTACAGTAATAATAATAATGTCCCTCTGTGTCCTGCACAGTAATAATAATAATGCCCCTCTGTGTCCTGCACAGTAATAATAATAATGCCCCCTCTGTGTCCTGTATAGTAATAATAATAATGCCCCTCTGTGTCCTGTACAGTAATAATAATAATGCTCCTCTGAGTCCTGCACAGTAATAATAATAATGCCCCCTCTGTGTCCTGTATAGTAATAATAATAATGCCCCTCTGTGCCCTGCACAGTATTAATAATAATGCCCCTCTGTGCCCTGTACAGTAATAACAATAATGCCGCTCTGTGCCCTGCACAGTAATAATAATAATGCCCCTCTGTGTCCTGTACAGTAATAATAATAATGTCCCTCTGTGCCCTGCACAGTATTAATAATAATGCCCCTCTGTGCCCTGTACAGTAATAACAATAATGCCGCTCTGTGCCCTGCACAGTAATAATAATAATGTCCCTCTGTGCCCTGCACAGTATTAATAATAATGCCCCTCTGTGCCCTGTACAGTAATAACAATAATGCCGCTCTGTGCCCTGCACAGTAATAATAATAATGCTCCTCTGTGTCCTCCACAGTAATAATAATAATGCCCCTCTGTGTCCTGTACAGTAATAATGATAATGCCCCTCTGTGTCCTGCACAGTAATAATAATAATGCCCCTCTGTGTCCTGTACAGTAATAATAATAATGCCCCTCTGTGTCCTGCACAGTAATAATGATAATGCCCCTCTGTGTCCTGCACAGTAATAATAATAATGCCCCTCTGTGTCCTGTACAGTAATAATAATAATGCCCCTCTGTGCCCTGCACAGTAATAACAATAATGCCCCTCTGTGCCCTGCACAGTATTAATAATAATGCCCCTCTGTGCCCTGTACAGTAATAATAATAATGCCGCTCTGTGCCCTGCACAGTAATAATAATAATGCTCCTCTGTGTCCTCCACAGTAATAATAATAATGCCCCTCTGTGCCCTGTACAGTAATAATAATAATGCTCCTCTGTGTCCTCCACAGTAATAATAATAATGCCCCTCTGTGCCCTACACAGTAATAATAATAATGCCCCTCTGTGCCCTGTACAGTAATAATAATAATGCCCCTCTGTGTCCTGCACAGTAATAATAATAATGCTCCTCTGTGTCCTCCACAGTAATAATAATAATGCCCCTCTGTGCCCTGCACAGTAATAATAATAATGCCCCTCTGTGCCCTGTACAGTAATAATAATAATGCTCCTCTGTGCCCTGCACAGTAATAATAATAAAGCCCCTCTGTGTCCTGCACAGTAATAATAATAATGCCCCTCTGTGTCCTGCACAGTAATAATAATAATGCCCCTCTGTGTCCTGCACAGTAATAATAATAAAGCCCCTCTGTGTCCTGTACAGTAATAATAATAATGCCCCTCTGTGTCCTGTACAGTAATAATAATAATGCCCCTCTGTGTCCTGTACAGTAATAATAATAATGCCCCTCTGTGTCCTGCACAGTAATAATAATAAAGCCCCTCTGTGTCCTGTACAGTAATAATAATAATGCCCCTCTGTGTCCTGCACAGTAATAATAATAATGCCCCTCTGTGTCCTGTACAGTAATAATAATAATGCTCCTCTGTGTCCTGTACAGTAATAATAATAATGCCCCTCTGTGCCCTGTACAGTAATAATAATAATGCCCCTCTGTGCCCTGTACAGTAATAATAATAATGCCCCTCTGTGTCCTGCACAGTAATAATAATAATGCCCCTCTGTGTCCTGTACAGTAATAATAATAATGCCCCTCTGTGTCCTGCACAGTAATAATAATAATGCCCCTCTGTGTCCTGTACAGTAATAATAATAATGCTCCTCTGTGTCCTGCACAGTAATAATAATAATGCCCCTCTGTGTCCTGCACAGTAATAATAATAATGCTCCTCTGTGTCCTGCACAGTAATAATAATAATGCTCCTCTGTGTCCTGCACAGTAATAATAATAATGCTCCTCTGTGTCCTGCACAGTAATAATAATAATGCTCCTCTGTGTCCTGCACAGTAATAATAATAATGCCCCTCTGTGTCCTGCACAGTAATAATAATAATGCCCCCTCTGTGTCATGCACAGTAATAATGATAATGCCCCTCTGTGTCCTGCACAGTAATAACAATTATGCCCCTCTGTGTCCTGTACAGTAATAATAATAATGCCCCTCTGTGTCCTGCACAGTAATAACAATAATGCCCCTCTGTGTCCTGTACAGTAATAATAATAATGCCCCTCTGTGTCCTGCACAGTAATAACAATAATGCCCTTCTGTGTCCTGCACAGTAATAATGTTAATGCCCCTCTGTGCCCTGCACAGTAATAATAATAATGCCCCTCTGTGCCCTGCACAGTAATAATAATAATGCCCCTCTGTGTCCTGCAGAGTAATAACAATAATAATGTCCCCTCTGTGCACTGCACAGTAATAATAATAATGCCCCTCTGTGTCCTGTACAGTAATAATAATAATAATGCCCCCTCTGTGCCCTGCCCAGTAATAATATTAATGCCCCTCTGTGCCCTGTACAGTAATAATAATAATGCCCCTCTGTGCCCTGCACAGTATCAATAATAATGCCCCTCTGTGTCCTGCACAGTAATAATAATAATGCTCCTCTGTGTCCTGCACAGTAATAATAATAATGCCCCTCTGTGCCCTGTACAGTAATAATAATGCCCCTCTGTGTCCTGCACAGTAATAATAATAATGCCCCTCTGTGCCCTGTAAAGTAGTAATAATAATGCCCCTCTGTGTCCTGCACAGTAATAATAATAATGCCCCTCTGTGCCCTGTAAAGTAGTAATAATAATGCCCCTCTGTGTCCTGCACAGTAATAATAATAATGCCCCTCTGTGCCCTGCACAGTAATAATAATAATGCCCCTCTGTGCCCTGCACAGTAATAATAATAATGCCCCTCTGTGCCCTGTAAAGTAGTAATAATAATGCCCCTCTGTGTCCTGCACAGTAATAATAATAATGCCCCTCTGTGCCCTGCACAGTAATAATAATAATGCCCCTCTGTGCCCTGTAAAGTAGTAATAATAAAGCCCCTCTGTGCCCTGCACAGTAATAACAATAATGCCCCATCTGTGCCCTGTACAGTAGTAATAATAATGCCCCTCTGTGCCCTGTACAGTAATAATAATGCCCCCTCTGTGTCCTGCACAGTAATAATAATAATGCCCCTCTGTGCCCTGTAAAGTAGTAATAATAATGCCCCTCTGTGCCCTGCACAGTAATAACAATAATGCCCCATCTGTGCCCTGTACAGTAGTAATAATAATGCCCCTCTGTGCCCTGCACAGTAATAATATTAATGCCCCCTCTGTGTCCTGCACAATAATAATAATAATGCCCCTCTGTGTCCTGCACAGTAATAATAATAATAATGCCCCCTTTGTGTTCTGCACAGTATTAACAATAATGCCCCTCTGTGTCCTGTACAGTAATAATAATAATGCCCCTCGGTGCCCTGTATAGTAATAATAACAATAATGCCCCTCTGTGTCCTGTACAGTAATAATAATAATGCCCCTCTGTGCCCTGCACAGTAATAATAATAATGCCCCTCTGTGCCCTGTACAGTATTAATAATAATGCCCCTCTGTGCCCTGTACAGTAGTAATAATAATGCCCCTCTGTGCCCTGCACAGTAATAATATTAATGCCCCCTCTGTGTCCTGCACAGTAATAACAATAATGCCCCTCTGTGTCCTGCACAGTAATAATAATAATAATGCCCCCTTTGTGTTCTGCACAGTATTAACAATAATGCCCCTCTGTGTCCTGTACAGTAATAATAATAATGCCCCTCGGTGCCCTGTATAGTAATAATAACAATAATGCCCCTCTGTGTCCTGTACAGTAATAATAATAATGCCCCTCTGTGCCCTGCACAGTAATAATAATAATGCCCCTCTGTGCCCTGTACAGTATTAATAATAATGCCCCTCTGTGTCCTGCACAGTAATAATAATAATGCCGCTCTGTGCCCTGCACAGTAATAACAATAATGCCCCTCTGTGTCCTGCACAGTCATAATAATAATGCCCCCTCTGTGTCCTGCACAGTAATAATAATAATGCCCCTCTGTGTCCTGCACAGTAATAATAATAATGCCCCTCTGTGTCCTGTATAGTAATAATAATAATGCCCCTCTATGTCCTGCACAGTAATAATAATAATGCCCCTCTGTGTCCTGTACAGTAATAATAATAATGCCCCTCTGTGTCCTGCAAAGTAATAATAATAATGCCCCTCTGTGTCCTGCACAGTAATAATAATAATGCCCCTTTGTGTCCTGCACAGTGATAATAATAATGCCCCTCTGTGCCCTGTACAGTAATAATAATAATGCCCCACTGTGTCCTACACAGTAATAATAATAATGCCCCTCTGTGTCCTGTATAGTAATAATAATAATGCCCCTCTGTGTCCTGCACAGTAATAATAATAATGCCCCTCTGTGTCCTGCACAGTAATAATAATAATCCCCTCTGTGTCCTACACAGTAATAATAATAATGCCCCTCTGTTCCCTGTACAGTAATAATAATAATGCCCCCTTGTGTCCTGCACAGTAATAATAATAATGCCCCTCTGTGTCCTACACAGTAATAATAATAATGCCCCTCTGTGTCCTGTACAGTAATAATAATAATGCCCCTCTGTGTCCTGCACAGTAATAATAATAATGCCCCTCTGTGCCCTGTACAGTAATAATAATAATGCCCCTCTGTGTCCTGCACAGTAATAATAATAATGCCGCTCTGTGCCCTGCACAGTAATAACAATAATGCCCCTCTGTGTCCTGCACAGTAATAATAATAATGCCCCTCTGTGTCCTGCACAGTAATAATAATAATGCCCCTCTGTGTCCTGTATAGTAATAATAATAATGCCCCTCTGTGTCCTGCATAGTAATAATAATAATGCCCCTCTGTGTCCTGTACAGTAATAATAATAATGCCCCTCTGTGTCCTGCACAGTAATAATAATAATGCCCCTTTGTGTCCTGTATAGTAATAATAATAATGCCCCCTCTGTGTCCTGCACAGTAATAATAATAATGCCCCTCTGTGTCCTGCACAGTAATAATAATAATGCCCCTCTGTGTCCTGTATAGTAATAATAATAATGCCCCTCTGTGTCCCGTATAGTAATAATAATAATGCCCCCTCTGTGTCCTGCACAGTAATAATAATAATGCCCCTCTGTGTCCTGCACAGTAATAATAATAATGCCCCTCTGTGTCCTGTATAGTAATAATAATAATGCCCCTCTGTGTCCCGTATAGTAATAATAATAATGCCCCTTTGTGTCCTGCACAGTAATAATAATAATGCCCCTCTGTGCCCTGTACAGTAATAATAATAATGCCCCCTTGTGTCCTGCACAGTAATAATAATAATCCCCTCTGTGTCCTACACAGTAATAATATTAATGCCCCTCTGTGTCCTGTATAGTAATAATAATAATGCCCCTCTGAGTCCTGCACAGTAATAATAATAATGCCCCTCTGTGTCCTGCACAGTAATAATAACAATGCCCCTCTGTGTCCTGTACAGTAGTAATAATAATGCCCCTCTGTGTCCTGTACAGTAGTAATAATAATGCCCCTCTGTGCCCTGCACAGTAATAATAACAATGCCCCTCTGTGTCCTGTACAGTAGTAATAATAATGCCCCTCTGTGTCCTGCACAATAATAATAATAATGCCCCTCTGTGTCCTGCACAGTAATAACAATAATGCCCCTTTGTGTCCAGCACAGTAATAATAATAATGCCCCCTGCGTCCTGTACAGTAGTAATAATAATGCCCCTCTGTGCCCTGCACAGTAATAATGATAATGCCCCTCTGTGTCCTGCACAGTAATAATAATAATGCTCCTCTGTGTCCTGCACAATAATAATAATAATGCCCCTCTGTGTCCTGTACAGTATTAATAATAATGCCCCTCTGTGCCCTGCACAGTAATAATGATAATGCCCCTCTGTGTCCTGCACAGTAATAATAATAATGCTCCTCTGTGTCCTGCACAATAATAATAATAATGCCCCTCTGTGTCCTGTACAGTAGTAATAATAATGCCCCTCTGTGCCCTGCACAGTAATAATGATAATGCCCCTCTGTGTCCTGCACAGTAATAATAATAATGCTCCTCTGTGTCCTGCACAGTAATAATAATAATGCCGCTCTGTGTCCTGCACAGTAATAATAATAATTCCACTCTGTGCCCTGCACAGTAATAATAATAATGCTCCTCTGTGTCCTGTACAGTAATAATAATAATGCCCCTCTGTGCCCTGCACAGTATTAATAATAATGCCCCTCTGTGTCCTGCACAGTAGTAATAATAATGCCCCTCTGTGCCCTGCACAGTAATAATAATAATGCTCCTCTGTGTCCTGTACAGTAATAATAATAATGCCCCTCTGTGTCCTGCACAGTAATAATAATAATGCTCCTCTGTGTCCTGTACAGTAATAATAATAATGCTCCTCTGTGTCCTGTACAGTAATAATAATAATGCTCCTCTGTGTCCTGTACAGTAATAATAATAATGCTCCTCTGTGTCCTGCACAGTAATAATAATAATGCCCCTCTGTGCCCTGTACAGTATTAATAATGCCCCTCTGTGTCCTGCACAGTAATAATAATAATGCCCCTCTGTGCCCTGTACAGTAATAATAATAATGCCCCTCTGTGTCCTGCACAGTAATAATAATAATGCTCCTCTGTGTCCTGTACAGTAATAATAATAATGCTCCTCTGTGTCCTGTACAGTAATAATAATAATGCTCCTCTGTGTCCTGTACAGTAATAATAATAATGCTCCTCTGTGTCCTGCACAGTAATAATAATAATGCCCCTCTGTGCCCTGTACAGTATTAATAATGCCCCTCTGTGTCCTGCACAGTAATAATAATAATGCCCCTCTGTGCCCTGCACAGTAATAATAATAATGCCCCTCTGTGCCCTGTAAAGTAGTAATAATAATGCCCCTCTGTGCCCTGCACAGTAATAATAATAATGCCCCTCTGTGCCCTGCACAGTAATAATATTAATGCCCCCTCTGTGTCCTGCACAATAATAATAATAATGCCCCCTCTGTGTCCTGCACAATAATAATAATAATGCCCCTCTGTGTCCAGCACAGTAATAATAATAATAATGCCCCCTTTGTGTTCTGCACAGTAATAACAATAATGCCCCTCTGTGTCCTGTACAGTAATAATAATAATGCCCCTCTGTGTCCTGCACAGTAATAATAATAATGCCCCTCTGTGTCCTGCACAGTAATAATAATAATGCCCCTCTGTGTCCAGCACAGTAATAATAATAATAATGCCCCCTTTGTGTTCTGCACAGTAATAACAATAATGCCCCTCTGTGTCCTGTACAGTAATAATAATAATGTCCCTCTGTGTCCTGCACAGTAATAATAATAATGCCCCTCTGTGTCCTGCACAGTAATAATAATAATGCCCCTCTGTGTCCTGTATAGTAATAATAATAATGCCCCTCTACGTCCTGCACAGTAATAATAATAATGCCCCTCTGTGTCCTGCACAGTAATAATAATAATGCCCCTCTGTGTCCTGCACAGTAATAATAATAATGCCCCTCTGTGCCCTGTACAGTAATAATAATAATGCCCCTCTGTGTCCTGTACAGTAATAATAATAATGCCCCTCTGTGTCCTGCACAGTAATAATAATAATGCCCCTCTGTGTCCAGCACAGTAATAATAATAATGCCCCTCTGTGTCCTGTATAGTAATAATAATAATGCCAGTCTACGTCCTGCACAGTAATAATAATAATGCCCCTCTGTGTCCTGTACAGTAATAATAATAATGCCCCTCTGTGTCCTGCACAGTAATAATAATAATGCCCCCTCTGTGTCCTGCACAGTAATAATAATAATGCCCCCTCTGTGTCCTGCACTAATAATAATAATGCCCCTCTGTGTCCTGTACAGTAATAATAATAATGCCCCAATGTGCCCTGCACAGTAATAATAATAATGCCCCTCTGTGCCCTGTACAGTAATAATAATAATGCCGCTCTGTGCCCTGTACAGTAATAATAATAATGCCCCTCTGTGCCCTGCACAGTAATAATAATAATGCCCCTCTGTGTCCTGTACAGTAATAATAATAATGCCGCTCTGTGCCCTGTACAGTAATAATAATAATGCCCCTCTGTGCCCTGCACAGTAATAATAATAATGCCCCTCTGTGCCCTGTACAGTAATAATAATGCCCCTCTGTGTCCTGCACAGTAATAATAATAATGCCCCTCTGTGCCCTGTACAGTAATAATAATGCCCCTCTGTGCCCTGCACAGTAATAATAATAATGCCCCTCTGTGTCCTGCACAGTAATAATAATAATGCCGCTCTGTGCCCCGTACAGTAATAATAATAATGCCCCTTTGTGTCCTGCACAGTAATAATAATAATGCCGCTCTGTGCCCTGTACAGTAATAATAATAATGCCCCTCTGTGTCCTGTACAGTAATAATAATAATGCCCCTCTGTGTCCTGTACAGTAATAATAATAATGCCCCTCTGTGCCCTGCACAGTAATAATAATAATGCCCCTCTGTGTCCTGCACAGTAATAATAATAATGCCCGTTTGTGTCCTGCACAGTAATAATAATAATGCCGCTCTGTGCCCTGTACAGTAATAATAATAATGCCCCTTTGTGTCCTGCACAGTAATAATAATGATCCCCTCTGTGTCCTGTATAGTAATAATAATAATGCTCCTCTGTGTCCTGCACAGTAATAATAATAATGCCGCTCTGTGCCCTGTACAGTAATAATAATAATGCCCCTTTGTGTCCTGCACAGTAATAATAATGATCCCCTCTGTGTCCTGTATAGTAATAATAATAATGCTCCTCTGTGTCCTGCACAGTAATAATAATAATGCCCCTCTGTGTCCTGCACAGTAATAATAATAATGCCCCTCTGTGTCCTGTACAGTAATAATAATAATGCCCCTCTGTGTCCTGTACAGTAATAATAATAATGCCCCTCTGTGTCCTGCACAGTAATAATAATAATGCCGCTCTGTGCCCTGTACAGTAATAATAATAATGCCCCTCTGTGTCCTGTACAGTAATAATAATAGTACCCCCTCTGTGCCCTGCACAGTAATAATAATAATGCCCCTTTGTGTCCTGCACAGTAATAATAATAATGCCGCTCTGTGCCCTGTACAGTAATAATAATAATGCCCCTCTGTGTCCTGTACAGTAATAATAATAGTACCCCCTCTGTGCCCTGCACAGTAATAATAATAATGCCCCTCTGTGTCCTGTACAGTAATAATAATAATGCCCCTCTGTGTCCTGTACAGTAATAATAATAATGCTCCTCTGTGCCCTGTACAGTAATAATAATGCCCCTCTGTGCCCTGCACAGTAATAATAATAATGCCCCTCTGTGTCCTGCACAGTAATAATAATAATGCCCGTTTGTGTCCTGCACAGTAATAATAATAATGCCCCTTTGTGTCCTGCACAGTAATAATAATGATCCCCTCTGTGTCCTGCACAGTAATAATAATAATGCCCCTCTGTGTCCTGTTCAGTAATAATAATAATGCCCCTCTGTGCCCTGTACAGTAATAATAATAATGCCCCTCTGTGTCCTGTACAGTAATAATAATAATGCCCCTCTGTGTCCTGTATAGTAATAATAATAATGCCCCTCTGTGTCCTGCACAGTAATAATAATAATGCCCCTTTGTGTCCTGCACAGTAATAATAATAATGCCCCTTTGTGTCCTGCACAGTAATAATAATAATGCCCCTCTGCGCCCTGTACAGTAATAATAATGATCCCCTCTGTGTCCTGTACAGTAATAATAATAATGCCCCTCTGCGCCCTGTACAGTAATAATAATGATCCCCTCTGTGTCCTGTACAGTAATAATAATAATGCACCTCTGTGTCCTGCACAGTAATAATAATAATGCTCCTCTGTGTCCTGCACAGTAATAATAATAATGCCCCTCTGTGTCCTGTACAGTAATAATAATAATGCCCCCTCTGTGTCCTGCACAGTGATAATGATAATGCCCCTCTGTGCCCTGCACAGTAATAATAATAATGCCCCTCTGTGTCCTGCACAGTAATAATAATAATGCCCCTCTGTGCACTGTACAGTAATAATAATAATGCCCCTCTGTGTCCTGCACAGTAATAATAATAATGCCCCTCTGTGCACTGTACAGTAATAATAATAATGCCCCTCTGTGTCCTGCACAGTAATAATAATAATGCTCCTTTGTGTCCTGCACAGTAATAATAATAATGCCCCTCTGTGCCCTGCACAGTAATAATAATAATGCCCCTCTGTGCACTGTACAGTAATAATAATAATGCCCCCTTGTGTCCTGCACAGTAATAATAATAATGCCCCTCTGTGTCCTGCACAGTAATAATAATAATGCCCCTCTGTGCACTGTACAGTAATAATAATAATGCCCCCTTGTGTCCTGCACAGTAATAATAATAATGCCCCTCTGTGTCCTGCACAGTAATAATAATAATGCCCCCTTGTGTCCTGCACAGTAATAATAATAATGCTCCTCTGTGCCCTGTACAGTAATAATAATAATGCCCCTCTGTGCCCTGCACAGTAATAATAATAATGCCCCTCTGTGCACTGTACAGTAATAATAATAATGCCCCCTTGTGTCCTGCACAGTAATAATAATAATGCTACTTTGTGTCCTGCACAGTAATAATAATAATGCCCCTCTGTGCCCTGCACAGTAATAATAATAATGCCCCTCTGTGCACTGTACAGTAATAATAATAATGCCCCCTTGTGTCCTGCACAGTAATAATAATAATGCCCCTCTGTGTCCTGCACAGTAATAATAATAATGCCCCTCTGTGCACTGTACAGTAATAATAATAATGCCCCCTTGTGTCCTGCACAGTAATAATAATAATGCTCCTCTGTGCCCTGCACAGTAATAATAATAATGCCCCTCTGTGTCCTGCACAGTAATAATAATAATGCCCCTCTGTGTCCTGCACAGTAATAATAATAATGCCCCTCTGTGCACTGTACAGTAATAATAATAATGCCCCCTTGTGTCCTGCACAGTAATAATAATAATGCCCCTCTGTGTCCTGCACAGTAATAATAATAATGCCCCTCTGTGTCCTGCACAGTAATAATAATAATGCCCCTCTGTGCACTGTATAGTAATAATAATAATGCTCCTTTGTGTCCTGCACAGTAATAATAATAATGCCCCTCTGTGCACTGTATAGTAATAATAATAATGCTCCTTTGTGTCCTGCACAGTAATAATAATAATGCCCCTCTGTGCACTGTATAGTAATAATAATAATGCTCCTTTGTGTCCTGCACAGTAATAATAATAATGCCCCTCTGTGCACTGTATAGTAATAATAATAATGCTCCTTTGTGTCCTGCACAGTAATAATAATAATGCCCTCTCTGCACTGTATAGTAATAATAATAATGCTCCTTTGTGTCCTGCACAGTAATAATAATAATGCCCCTCTGTGTCCTACACAGTAATAATAATAATGCCCCTCTGTGTCCTGTATAGTAATAATAATAATGCCCCTCTGTGTCCTGCACAGTAATAATAACAATGCCCCTCTGTGCCCTGCACAGTGATAATAATAATGCACCTCTGTGTCCTGTACAGTAATAATAATAATGCCGCTCTGTGTCCTGCACAGTAATAATAATAATGCCGCTCAGTGCCCTGTACAGTAATAATAATAATGCCCCTCTGTGCCCTGCACAGTAATAATAATAATGCCCCTCTGTGTCCTGTACAGTAATAATAATAATGCCCCTCTGTTTCCTGCACAGTAATAATAATAATGCCCCTTTGTGTCCTGCACAGTAATAATAATAATGCCGCTCAGTGCCCTGTACAGTAATAATAATAATGCCCCTCTGTGCCCTGCACAGTAATAATAATAATGCCCCTCTGTGTCCTGTACAGTAATAATAATAATGCCCCTCTGTTTCCTGCACAGTAATAATAATAATGCCCCTTTGTGTCCTGCACAGTAATAATAATAATGCCGCTCAGTGCCCTGTACAGTAATAATAATAATGCCCCTCTGTGCCCTGCACAGTAATAATAATAATGCCCCTCTGTGTCCTGTACAGTAATAATAATAATGCCCCTCTGTTTCCTGCACAGTAATAATAATAATGCCCCTCTGTGTCCTGCACAGTAATAATAATAATACTCCTCTGTGTCCTGCACAGTAATAATAATAATGCCCCTCTGTGTCCTGTACAGTAATAATAATAATGCCCCTCTGTGTCCTGTACAGTAATAATAATGCCCCTCTGTGCACTGTACAGTAATAATAATGCCCCTCTGTGTCCTGCACAGTAATAATAATAATGCCCCTCTGTGTCCTGCACAGTAATAATAATGCCGCTCTGTGCACTGTACAGTAATAATAATGCCCCTCTGTGCCCTGCACAGTAATAATAATAATGCCCCTCTGTGTCCTGTACAGTAATAATAATAATGCCCCTCTGTTTCCTGCACAGTAATAATAATAATGCCCCTCTGTGTCCTGCACAGTAATAATAATAATGCTCCTCTGTGTCCTGCACAGTAATAATAATAATGCCCCTCTGTGTCCTGTACAGTAATAATAATAATGCCCCTCTGTGCCCTGTACAGTAATAATAATAATGCACCTCTGTGTCCTGTACAGTAATAATAATAATGCACCTCTGTGCACTGTACAGTAATAATAATGCCCCTCTGTGTCCTGCACAGTAATAATAATAATGCCCCTCTGTGTCCTGCACAGTAATAATAATGCCCCTCTGTGCACTGTACAGTAATAATAATGCCCCTCTGTGTCCTGCACAGTAATAATAATAATGCCCCTCTGTGTCCTGTACAGTAATAATAATAATGCCCCTCTGTGTCCTGCACAGTAATAATAATAATGCCCCTCTGTGTCCTGCACAGTAATAATAATAATGCCCCTCTGTGTCCTGTACAGTAATAATAATGCCCCTCTGTGTCCTGCACAGTAATAATAATAATGCACCTTTGTGTCCTGCACAGTAATAATAATAATGCCGCTCTGTGTTCTGCACAGTAATAATAATAATGCCCCTCTGTGTCCTGTATAGTAATAATAATAATGCCCCTCTGTGTCCTGCACAGTAATAATAATAATGCCCCTCTGTGTCCTGTACAGTAATAATAATAGTGCCCCTTAGTGTCCTGCACAGTAATAATAATAATGCCCCTTTGTGTTCTGCACAGTAATAATAATAATGCCCCTCTGTGTCCTGTATAGTAATAATAATAATGCCCCTCTGTGCCGTGCACAGTAATAATAACAATGCCCCCTCTGTGCCCAGCAGAATAATAATAATAATGCCCCCTCTGTGTCCTGTATAGTAATAATAATAATGCTCCTCTGTGTCCTGCACATTAATAATAATAATGCCCCTCTGTGTCCTGTACAGTAATAATAATGCCCCTCTGTGCCCTGCACAGTAATAATAATAATGCTCCTCTGTGTCCTGCACAGTAATAATAATAATGTCCCTCTGTGTCCTGCACAGTAATAATAATAATGCCGCTCTGTGCCCTGTACAGTAATAATAATAATGCCCCTCTGTGTCCTGCACAGTAATAATAATAATGCCCCTCTGTGCCCTGTACAGTAATAATAATAATGCCCCTCTGTGTCCTGCACAGTAATAATAATAATGCTCCTCTGTGTCCTCTACAGTAATAATAATAATGCTCCTCTGTGTCCTCTACAGTAATAATAATGCCCCTCTGTGTCCTGCACAGTAATAATAATAATGCCGCTCTGTGCCCTGCACAGTAATAATAATAATGCCCCTCTGTGTCCTGTACAGTAATAATAATGCCCCCTCTGTGTCCTGCACAGTAATAATAATAATGCCCCTCTGTGTCCTGCACAGTAATAATAATAATGCCGCTCTGTGCCCTGCACAGTAATAATAATAATGCCCCTCTGTGTCCTGTACAGTAATAATAATGCCCCTCTGTGTCCTGCACAGTAATAATAATAATGCCGCTCTGTGCCCTGCACAGTAATAATAATAATAACTCTCTGTGTCCTGCACAGTAATAATAATAATGCCCCTCTGTGTCCTGCACAGTAATAATAATAATGCCCCTCTGTGTCCTGCACAGTAATAATAATAATGCCGCTCTATGCCCTGCACAGTAATAATAATAATGCCGCTCTGTGCCCTGTACAGTAATAATAATAATGCCCCTTTGTGTCCTGCACAGTAATAATAATGATCCCTTCTGTGTCCTGTATAGTAATAATAATAATGCTCCTCTGTGTCCTGCACAGTAATAATAATAATGCCCCTCTGTGTCCTGCACAGTAATAATAATAATGCCCTTCTGTGTCCTGCACAGTAATAATAATAATGCCCCTCTGTGTCCTGTACAGTAATAATAATAATACCCCTCTGTGTCCTGTATAGTAATAATAATAATGCCCCTCTGTGTCCTGCACAGTAATAATAATAATGCCCCTCTGTGCCCTGTACAGTAATAATAATGATCCCCTCTGTGTCCTGTATAGTAATAATAATAATGCCCTTCTGTGTCCTGCACAGTAATAATAATAATGCCCCTCTGTGTCCTGTACAGTAATAATAATAATGCCCCTTTGTGTCCTGCACAGTAATAATAATAATGCCCCTCTGCGCCCTGTACAGTAATAATAATGATCCCCTCTGTGTCCTGTATAGTAATAATAATAATGCTCCTCTGTGTCCTGCACAGTAATAATAATAATGCCCCTCTGTGTCCTGTACAGTAATAATAATAATGCTCCTCTGTGTCCTGCACAGTAATAATAATAATGCCCCCTTTGTGTCCTGTATAGTAATAATAATAATGCCCCTTTGTGTCCTGCACAGTAATAATAATAATGCCCCTCTGCGCCCTGTACAGTAATAATAATGATCCCCTCTGTGTCCTGTATAGTAATAATAATAATGCTCCTCTGTGTCCTGCACAGTAATAATAATAATGCCCCTCTGTGTCCTGTACAGTAATAATAATAATGCCCCCTCTGTGTCCTGCGCAATGATAATGATAATGCCCCTCTGTGCCCTGCACAGTAATAATAATAATGCCCCTCTGTGTCCTGCACAGTAATAATAATAATGCCCCTCTGTGCACTGTACAGTAATAATAATAATGCCCCTCTGTGTCCTGCACAGTAATAATAATAATGCCCCTCTGTGCACTGTACAGTAATAATAATAATGCCCCTCTGTGTCCTGCACAGTAATAATAATAATGCCCCTCTGTGCACTGTACAGTAATAATAATAATGCCCCTCTGTGTCCTGCACAGTAATAATAATAATGCCCCTCTGTGCACTGTACAGTAATAATAATAATGCTCCTTTGTGTCCTGCACAGTAATAATAATAATGCCCCTCTGTGTCCTGCACAGTAATAATAATAATGCTCCTCTGTGTCCTGCACAGTAATAATAATAATGCCCCTCTGTGCACTGTAAAGTAATAATAATACTGCCCCCTTGTGTCCTGCACAGTAATAATAATAATGCCCCTCTGTGTCCTGCACAGTAATAATAATAATGCTCCTCTGTGTCCTGTACAGTAATAATAATAATGCCCCTCTGTGCACTGTATAGTAATAATAATAATGCTCCTTTGTGTCCTGCACAGTAATAATAATAATGCCCCTCTGTGCACTGTACAGTAATAACAATAATGCTCCTTTGTGTCCTGCACAGTAATAATAATAATGCCCCTCTGTGCACTGTATAGTAATAATAATAATGCTCCTTTGTGTCCTGCACAGTAATAATAATAATGCCCCTCTGTGCACTGTATAGTAATAATAATAATGCTCCTTTGTGTCCTGCACAGTAATAATAATAATGCCCCTCTGTGCACTGTATAGTAATAATAATAATGCTCCTTTGTGTCCTGCACAGTAATAATAATAATGCCCCTCTCTGCACTGTATAGTAATAATAATAATGCCCCTCTGTGCACTGTACAGTAATAATAATAATGCCCCTCTGTGTCCTGCACAGTAATAATAATAATCCCCTCTGTGTCCTACACAGTAATAATAATAATGCCCCTCTGTGTCCTGTATAGTAATAATAATAATGCCCCTCCGTGTCCTGCACAGTAATAATAACAATGCCCCTCTGTGCCCTGCACAGTGATAATAATAATGCACCTCTGTGTCCTGTACAGTAATAATAATAATGCCCCTTTGTGTCCTGCACAGTAATAATAATAATGCCGCTCAGTGCCCTGTACAGTAATAATAATAATGCCGCTCAGTGCCCTGTACAGTAATAATAATAATGCCCCTCTGTGCCCTGCACAGTAATAATAATAATGCCCCTCTGTGTCCTGTACAGTAATAATAATAATGCCCCTCTGTTTCCTGCACAGTAATAATAATAATGCCCCTCTGTGTCCTGTACAGTAATAATAATGCCCCTCTGTGTCCTGCACAGTAATAATAATAATGCTCCTCTGTGTCCTGCACAGTAATAATAATAATGCACCTTTGTGTCCTGCACAGTAATAATAATAATGCCCCTCTGTGTCCTGCACAGTAATAATAATAATGCCCCTCTGTGTCCTGCACAGTAATAATAATAATGCCCCTCTGTGTCCTGTACAGTAATAATAATGCCCCTCTGTGTCCTGCACAGTAATAATAATAATGCCCCTCTGTGTCCTGCACAGTAATAATAATAATGCACCTTTGTGTCCTGCACAGTAATAATAATAATGCCGCTCTGTGTTCTGCACAGTAATAATAATAATGCCCCTCTGTGTCCTGTATAGTAATAATAATAATGCCCCTCTGTGTCCTGCACAGTAATAATAATAATGCCCCTCTGTGTCCTGTACAGTAATAATAATAATGCCCCTCTGTGTCCTGTACAGTAATAATAATAGTGCCCCTTAGTGTCCTGCACAGTAATAATAATAATGCCCCTTTGTGTTCTGCACAGTAATAATAATAATGCCCCTCTGTGTCCTGTATAGTAATAATAATAATGCCCCTCAGTGTCCTGCACAGTAATAATAATAATGCCCCTCTGTGCCGTGCACAGTAATAATAACAATGCCCCCTCTGTGCCCAGCAGAATAATAATAATAATGCCCCCTCTGTGTCCTGTATAGTAATAATAATAATGCTCCTCTGTGTCCTGCACATTAATAATAATAATGCCCCTCTGTGTCCTGTACAGTAATAATGATGCCCCTCTGTGCCCTGCACAGTAATAATAATAATGCTCCTCTGTGTCCTGCACAGTAATAATAATAATGCCCCTCTGTGTCCTGCACAGTAATAATAATAATGCCCCTCTATGCCCTGCACAGTAATAATAATAATGCCCCTCTGTGTCCTGCACAGTAATAATAATAATGCCCCTCTGTGTCCTGTACAGTAATAATAATGCCCCCTCTGTGTCCTGCACAGTAATAATAATAATGCCCCTCTGTGTCCTGTACAGTAATAATAATAATTCCCCTTTGTGCCCTGCACAGTAATAATAATAATGCCCCTCTGTGTCCTGCACAGTAATAATAATAATGCCCCTCTGTGTCCTGCACAGTAATAATAATAATGCCCCTCTGTGTCCTGTACAGTAATAATAATGCCCCCTCTGTGCCCTGCACAGTAATAATAATAATGCCCCTCTGTGTCCTGTACAGTAATAATAATAATGCCCCTCTGTGTCCTGCACAGTAATAATAATAATGCCCCTCTGTGTCCTGCACAGTAATAATAATAATGCCCCTCTGTGTCCTGCACAGTAATAATAATAATGCCCCTCTGTGCCCTGTACAGTAATAATAATAATGCCCCTCTGTGTCCTGTACAGTAATAATAATAATGCCCCTCTGTGTCCTGCACAGTAATAATAATAATGCCCCTCTGTGTCCTGCACAGTAATAATAATAATGCCCCTCTGTGTCCTGCACAGTAATAATAATAATGCCCCTCTGTGTCCTGCACAGTAATAATAATAATGCCCCTCTGTGTCCTGTACAGTAATAATAATAATGCCCCTCTGTGCCCTGTACAGTAATAATAATAATGCCCCTCTGTGTCCTGTACAGTAATAATAATAATGCCCCTCTGTGTCCTGTACAGTAATAATAATAATGCCCCTCTGTGTCCTGCACAGTAATAATAATAATGCCCCTCTGTGTCCTGTACAGTAATAATAATAATGCCCCTCTGTGTCCTGTACAGTAATAATAATAATGCCCCTCTGTGTCCTGTATAGTAATAATAATAATGCCCCTCTGTGCCCTGTACAGTAATAATAATAATGCCCCTCTGTGTCCTGTACAGTAATAATAATAATGCCCTTCTGTGTCCTGCACAGTAATAATAATAATGCCCCTCTGTGTCCTGCACAGTAATAATAATAATGCCGCTCTGTGCCCTGCACAGTAATAATAATAATGCCCCTCTGTGTCCTGCACAGTAATAATAATAATGCCCCTCTGTGTCCTGTACAGTAATAATAATGCCCCCTCTGTGCCCTGCACAGTAATAATAATAATGCTCCTCTGTGTCCTGCACAGTAATAATAATAATGCCCCTCTGTGTCCTGTACAGTAATAATAATGCCCCTCTGTGTCCTGTACAGTAATAATAATGCCCCCTCTGTGTCCTGCACAGTAATAATAATAATGCCCCTCTGTGTCCTGCACAGTAATAATAATAATGCCCCTCTGTGTCCTGTACAGTAATAATAATAATGCCCCTCTGTGCCCTGTACAGTAATAATAATAATGCCCCTCTGTGTCCTGTACAGTAATAATAATAATGCCCCTCTGTGTCCTGTACAGTAATAATAATAATGCCCCTCTGTGTCCTGCACAGTAATAATAATAATGCCCCTCTGTGTCCTGTACAGTAATAATAATAATGCCCCTCTGTGTCCTGTATAGTAATAATAATAATGCCCCTCTGTGCCCTGTACAGTAATAATAATAATGCCCCTCTGTGTCCTGTACAGTAATAATAATAATGCCCTTGTGTCCTGCACAGTAATAATAATAATGCCCCTCTGTGTCCTGCACAGTAATAATAATAATGCCGCTCTGTGCCCTGCACAGTAATAATAATAATGCCCCTCTGTGTCCTGCACAGTAATAATAATAATGCCCCTCTGTGTCCTGTACAGTAATAATAATGCCCCCTCTGTGCCCTGCACAGTAATAATAATAATGCTCCTCTGTGTCCTGCACAGTAATAATAATAATGCCCCTCTGTGTCCTGTACAGTAATAATAATGCCCCTCTGTGTCCTGTACAGTAATAATAATGCCCCCTCTGTGTCCTGCACAGTAATAATAATAATGCCCCTCTGTGTCCTGCACAGTAATAATAATAATGCACCTCTGTGTCCTGCACAGTAATAACAATAATGCCCCTCTGTGTCCTGCACAGTAATAATAATAATGCCCCTCTGTGTCCTGCACAGTAATAATAATAATGCCCCTCTGTGTCCTGTACAGTAATGATAATGCCCCTCTGTGTCCTGTACAGTAATAATAATGCCCCTCTGTGTCCTGTACAGTAATAATAATAATGCCCCTCTGTGTCCTGCACAGTAATAATAATAATGCTCCTCTGTGCCCTGCACAGTAATAATAATAATGCCGCTCTGTGCCCTGCACAGTAATAATAATAATGCCCCTCTGTGTCCTGCACAGTAATAATATTAATGCCCCTCTGTGTCCTGTACAGTAATAATAATGCCCCCTCTGTGCCCTGCACAGTAATAATAATAATGCTCCTCTGTGTCCTGCACAGTAATAATAATAATGCCCCTCTGTGTCCTGCACAGTAATAATAATAATGCCCCTCTGTGTCCTGCACAGTAATAATAATAATGCCCCTCTGTGTCCTGCACAGTAATAATAATAATGCCGCTCTGTGCCCTGCACAGTAATAATAATAATGCCCCTCTGTGTCCTGCACAGTAATAATAATAATGCCGCTCTGTGCCCTGCACAGTAATAATAATAATGCCCCTCTGTGTCCTGCACAGTAATAATAATAATGCACCCTCTGTGTCCTGCACAGTAATAATATTAATGCCCCTCTGTGTCCTGTACAGTAATAATAATGCCCCCTCTGTGTCCTGCACAGTAATAATAATAATGCCCCTCTGTGTCCTGCACAGTAATAATAATAATGCCCCTCTGTGTCCTGCACAGTAATAATAATAATGCCGCTCTGTGCCCTGCACAGTAATAATAATAATGCTCCTCTGTGTCCTGCACAGTGATAATAATAATGCCCCTCTGTGTCCTGCACAGTAATAATAATAATGCCCCTCTGTGTCCTGCACAGTAATAATAATAATGCCGCTCTGTGCCCTGCACAGTAATAATAATAATGCCCCTCTGTGTCCTGCACAGTAATAATAATAATGCACCCTCTGTGTCCTGTACAGTAATAATAATGCCCCCTCTGTGCCCTGCACAGTAATAATAATAATGCCCCTCTGTGTCCTGCACAGTAATAATAATAATGCCCCTCTGTGCCCTGCACAGTAATAATAATATTGCCCCTCTGTGTCCTGTACAGTAATAATAATAATGCTCCTCTGTGTCCTCTACAGTAATAATAATGCCCCTCTGTGTCCTGTACAGTCATAATAATAATGCCCCTCTGTGTCCTGCACAGTAATAATAATAATGCCTCTCTTTGCCCTGTACAGTAATAATAATAATGCCCCTCTGTGTCCTGCACAGTAATAACAATAATGCCCCTCTGTGTCCTGTACAGTAATAATAATGCCCCTCTGTGTCCTGCACAGTAATAATAATAATGCCCCTCTGTGTCCTGTACAGTAATAATAATAATGCTCCTCTGTGTCCTGTACAGTAATAATAATAATGCCCCCTCTGTGCCCTGCACAGTAATAATAATAATGCCCCTCTGTGTCCTGTACAGTAATAATAATAATGCTCCTCTGTGTCCTGCACAGTAATAATAATAATGCCCCTCTGTGTCCTGCACAGTAATAACAATAATGCCCCTCTGTGTCCTGTACAGTAATAACAATAATGCCCCTCTGTGTCCTGCACAGTAATAACAATAATGCCCCTCTGTGTCCTGTACAGTAATAATAATAATGCCCCTCTGTGCCCTGCACAGTAATAATAATAATGCCCCTCTGTGTCCTGTACAGTAATAATAATAATGCTCCTCTGTGTCCTGTACAGTAATAATAATAATGCCCCTCTGTGCCCTGTACAGTAATAATAATAATGCCGCTCTGTGTCCTGTACAGTAATAATAATAATGCCCCTCTGTGTCCTGTACAGTAATAATAATGCCCCTCTGTGTCCTGCACAGTAATAATAATAATGCCCCTCTGTGTCCTGTACAGTAATAATAATAATGCCCCTCTGTGCCCTGTACAGTAATAATAATAATGCCCCTCTGTGTCCTGCACAGTAATAACAATAATGCCCCTCTGTGTCCTGTACAGTAATAATAATAATGCTCCTCTGTGTCCTGTACAGTAATAATAATAATGCCCCTCTGTGCCCTGTACAGTAATAATAATAATGCCGCTCTGTGTCCTGTACAGTAATAATAATAATGCCCCTCTGTGTCCTGTACAGTAATAATAATGCCCCTCTGTGTCCTGCACAGTAATAATAATAATGCCCCTCTGTGCCCTGTACAGTAATAATAATAATGCTCCTCTGTGCCCTGCACAGTAACAATAATAATGCCCCTCTGTGTCCTGCACAGTAATAATAATAATGCCCCTCTGTGCCCTGCACAGTAATAATAATAATGCCCCTCTGTGTCCTGTACAGTAATAATAATAATGCCCCTCTGTGTCCTGTACAGTAATAATAATAATGCCCCTCTGTGTCCTGCACAGTAATAATAATAATGCCCCTCTGTGTCCTGTACAGTTATAATAATAATGCTCCTCTGTGTCCTGTACAGTAATAATAATAATGCCCCTCTGTGCCCTGTACAGTAATAATAATAATGCCGCTCTGTGTCCTGTACAGTAATAATAATAATGCCCCTCTGTGTCCTGTACAGTAATAATAATGCCCCTCTGTGTCCTGCACAGTAATAATAATAATGCCCCTCCTTGCCCTGTACAGTAATAATAATAATGCTCCTCTGTGTCCTGTACAGTAATAATAATAATGCTCCTCTGTGTCCTGCACAGTAATAATAATAATGCCCCTCTGTGCCCTGTACAGTAATAATAATAATGCCCCTCTGTGCCCTGTACAGTAATAATAATAATGCCCCCTCTGTGTCCTGCACAGTAATAATAATAATGCCCCTCTGTGTCCTGTACAGTAATAATAATAATGCCCCTCTGTGTCCTGTACAGTAATAATAATAATGCCCCCTCTGTGTCCTGCACAGTAATAATAATAATGCCCCTCTGTGTCCTGTACAGTAATAATAATAATGCTCCTCTTTGTCCTGTATAGTAATAATAATAATGCTCCTCTGTGTCCTGCACAGTAATAATAATAATGCCCCTCTGTGTCCTGTACAGCAATAATAATAATGCTCCTCTGTGTCCTGTACAGTAATAATAATAATGCTCCTCTGTGTCCTGCACAGTAATAATAATAATGCTCCTCTGTGTCCTGCACAGTAATAATAATAATGCCCCTCTGTGTCCTGTACAGTAATAATAATAATGCTCCTCTGTGTCCTGTACAGTAATAATAATAATGCCCCTCTGTGTCCTGCACAGTAATAATAATAATGCCCCTCTGTGTCCTGTACAGTAATAATAATAACGCCTCTCTGTGCCCTGTACAGTAATAATAATAATGCCCCTCTGTGTCCTGCACAGTAATAACAATAATGCCCCTCTGTGTCCTGTACAGTAATAATAATGCCCCTCTGTGTCCTGCACAGTAATAATAATAATGCCCCTCTGTGTCCTGTACAGTAATAATAATAATGCCGCTCTGTGTCCTGTACAGTAATAATAATAATGCTCCTCTGTGTCCTGCACAGTAATAATAATAATGCCCCTCTGTGTCCTGTACAGTAATAATAATAATGCTCCTCTGTGTCCTGTACAGTAATAATAATAATGCTCCTCTGTGTCCTGCACAGTAATAATAATAATGCTCCTCTGTGTCCTGCACAGTAATAATAATAATGCCCCTCTGTGTCCTGCACAGTAATAACAATAATGCCCCTCTGTGTCCTGTACAGTAATAACAATAATGCCCCTCTGTGTCCTGCACAGTAATAACAATAATGCCCCTCTGTGTCCTGTACAGTAATAACAATGCCCCCTCTGTGTCCTGCACAGTAATAATAATAATGCCCCTCTGTGTCCTGTACAGTAATAATAATAATGCCCCTCTGTGTCCTGTACAGTAATAATAATAATGCCCCTCTGTGTCCTGTACAGTAATAACAATAATGCCCCTCTGTGTCCTGTACAGTAATAATAATAATAATGCCCCTCTGTGTCCTGTACAGTAATAACAATAATGCCCCTCTGTGTCCTGTACAGTAATAATAATAATAATGCTCCTCTGTGTCCTGTACAGTAATAATAATAATAATGCCCCCTCTGTGCCCTGCACAGTAATAATAATAATGCCCCTCTGTGTCCTGTACAGTAATAATAATAATGCTCCTCTGTGTCCTGCACAGTAATAATAATAATGCCCCTCTGTGTCCTGTACAGTAATAACAATAATGCCCCTCTGTGTCCTGTACAGTAATAATAATAATAATGCCCCTCTGTGTCCTGTACAGTAATAATAATAATAATGCCTCCTCTGTGCCCTGCACAGTAATAACAATAATGCCCCCTCTGTGCCCTGTACAGTAGTAATAATAATGCCCCTCTGTGCCCTGCACACTAATAATATTAATGGCGCCTCTGTGTCCTGCACAATAATAATAATAATGCCCCTCTGTGTCCTGCACAGTAATAACAATAATGCCCCTCTGTGTCCTGCACAGTAATAATAATAATAATGCCCCCTTTGTGTTCTGCACAGTAATAACAATAATGCCCCTCTGTGTCCTGTACAGTAATAATAATAATGCCCCTCGGTGCCCTGTATAGTAATAATAACAATAATGCCCCTCTGTGTCCTGTACAGTAATAATAATAATGCCCCTCTGTGCCCTGTACAGTAATAACAATAATGCCCCTCTGTGCCCTGTACAGTAATAATAATAATGCCCCTCTGTGTCCTGCACAGTAATAATAATAATGCCCCTCTGTGCCCTGCACAGTAATAACAATAATGCTCCTCTGTGTCCTCCACAGTAATAATAATAATGCCCCTCTGTGTCCTGTACAGTAATAATGATAATGCCCCTCTGTGTCCTATACAGTAATAATAATAATGCCCCTCTGTGTCCTGTACAGTAATAATAATAATGCCCCTCTGTGTCCTGTACAGTAATAATGATAATGCCCCTCTGTGTCCTGTACAGTAATAATAATAATGCCCCTCTGTGTCCTGCACAGTAATAATAATAATGCCCCTCTGTGCCCTGCACAGTAATAACAATAATGCTCCTCTGTGTCCTCCACAGTAATAATAATAATGCCCCTCTGTGTCCTGTACAGTAATAATGATAATGCCCCTCTGTGTCCTGTACAGTAATAATAATAATGCCCCTCTGTGTCCTGTACAGTAATAATGATAATGCCCCTCTGTGTCCTGCACAGTAATAATAATAATGCCCCTCTGTGTCCTGCACAGTAATAATAATAATGCCCCCTCTGTGTCATGCACAGTAATAATGATAATGCCCCTCTGTGTCCTGCACAGTAATAACAATAATGCCCTTCTGTGTCCTGCACAGTAATAATGTTAATGCCCCTCTGTGTCCTGCACAGTAATAATAATAATCCCCTCTGTGTCCTGTACAGTAATAATAATAATGCCCCTCTGTGTCCTGCACAGTAATAATAATAATCCCCTCTGTGTCCTACACAGTAATAATAATAATGCCCCTCTGTTCCCTGTACAGTAATAATAATAATGCCCCCTTGTGTCCTGCACAGTAATAATAATAATGCCCCTCTGTGTCCTGCACAGTAATAACAATAATGCCCCTCTGTGTCCTGCACAGTAATAATAATAATGCCCCCTCTGTGTCCTGCACAGTAATAATAATAATGCCCCTCTGTGTCCTGCACAGTAATAATAATAATGCCCCTCTGTGTCCTGCACAGTAATAACAATAATGCCCCTCTGTGTCCTGCACAGTAATAATAATAATGCCCCCTCTGTGTCCTGCACAGTAATAATAATAATGCCCCTCTGTGTCCTGTATAGTAATAATAATAATGCCCCTCTGTGTCCTGTATAGTAATAATAATAGTGCCCCTCTGTGTCCTGTATAGTAATAATAATAATGCCCCTCTGTGTCCTGCACAGTAATAATAATAATGCCCCTCTGTGTCCTGTATAGTAATAATAATAATGCCCCTCTGTGTCCTGTACAGTAATAATAATAATGCCCCTCTGTGTCCTGTATAGTAATAATAATAATGCCCCTCTGTGTCCTGCACAGTAATAATAATAATGCCCCTCTGTGCCCTGTACAGTAATAATAATAATGCCCCCTTGTGTCCTGCACAGTAATAATAATAATCCCCTCTGTGTCCTACACAGTAATAATAATAATCCCCTCTGTGTCCTGTAAAGTAATAATAATAATGCCCCTCTGTGTCCTGCACAGTAATAATAATAATGCCCCTCTGTGTCCTGCAAAGTAATAATAACAATGCCCCTCTGTGTCCTATACAGTAGTAATAATAATGCCCCTCTGTGTCCTGTACAGTAGTAATAATAATGCCCCTCTGTGCCCTGCACAGTAATAATATTAATGCTCCCTCTGTGTCCTGCACAATAATAATAATAATGCCCCTCTGTGTACTGCACAGTAATAACAATAATGCCCCTCTGTGCCCTGCACAGTAATAATAATAATGCCCCTCTGTGTCCTGCACAATAATAATAATAATACCCCTCTATGTCCTGCACAGTAATAATAATAATCCCCTCTGTGTCCTGTATAGTAATAATAATAATGCCCCTCTGTGTCCAGCACAGTAATAATAATAATGCCCCTCTGTGTCCTGCACAGTAATAATAATAATGCCCCTCTGTGCCCTGCACAGTAATAATAATAATGCCCCTCTGTGTCCTGCACAGTAATAATAATAATGCCCCTCTGTGCCCTGCACAGTAATAATAATAATGCCCCTCTGTGTCCTGTACAGTAATAATAATAATGCACCTCTGTGTCCTGCACAGTAATAATAATAATGCCCCTCTGTGTCCTGTACAGTAATAACAATAATGCCCCTCTGTGTCCTGTACAGTAATAATAATAATGCCCCTCTGTGCCCTGCACAGTAATAATAATAATGCCCCTCTGTGTCCTGCACAATAATAATAATAATACCCCTCTATGTCCTGCACAGTAATAATAATAATGCCCCTCTGTGTCCTGCACAATAATAATAATAATACCCCTCTGTGTCCTGCACAGTAATAATAATAATACCCCTCTGTGTCCAGCACAGTAATAATAATAATGCCCCTCTGTGCCCTGCACAGTAATAATAATAATACCCCTCTGTGTCCTGCACAGTAATAATAATAATGCCCCTCTGTGCCCTGCACAGTAATAATAATAATGCCCCTCTGTGTCCTACACAGTAATAATAATAATGCTCCTCTGTGTCCTGTACAGTAATAATAATAATGCACCTCTGTGTCCTGCACAGTAATAATAATAATGCCCCTCTGTGTCCTGTACAGTAATAACAATAATGCCCCTCTGTGTCCTGTACAGTAATAATAATAATGCCCCTCTGTGCCCTGCACAGTAATAATAATAATGCCCCTCTGTGTCCTGCACAATAATAATAATAATGCCCCCTCTGTGTCCTGCACAGTAATAATAATAATGCCGCTCTGTGTCCTGCACAGTAATAATAATAATTCCACTCTGTGCCCTGCACAGTAATAATAATAATGCTCCTCTGTGTCCTGCACAGTAATAATAATAATTCCACTCTGTGCCCTGCACAGTAATAATAATAATGCCCCTCTGTGTCCTGTACAGTAATAATAATAATGCTCCTCTGTGTCCTGTATAGTAATAATAATAATGCTCCTCTGTGTCCTGCACAGTAATAATAATAATGCTCCTCTGTGTCCTGCACAGTAATAATAATAATGCCGCTCTGTGTCCTGCACAGTAATAATAATAATTCCACTCTGTGCCCTGCACAGTAATAATAATAATGCTCCTCTGTGTCCTGTACAGTAATAATAATAATGCCCCTCTGTGCCCTGCACAGTATTAATAATAATGCCCCTCTGTGTCCTGCACAGTAGTAATAATAATGCCCCTCTGTGCCCTGCACAGTAATAATAATAATGCTCCTCTGTGTCCTGTACAGTAATAATAATAATGCCCCTCTGTGCCCTGCACAGTAATAATAATAATGCTCCTCTGTGTCCTGTACAGTAATAATAATAATGCTCCTCTGTGTCCTGCACAGTAATAATAATAATGCCCCTCTGTGCCCTGTACAGTATTAATAATGCCCCTCTGTGTCCTGCACAGTAATAATAATAATGCCCCTCTGTGCCCTGTACAGTAATAATAATAATGCCCCCTCTGTGCCCTGCACAGTAATAATAATAATGCCCCTCTGTGCCCTGTAAAGTAGTAATAATAATGCCCCTCTGTGCCCTGCACAGTAATAATAATAATGCCCCTCTGTGCCCTGCACAGTAATAATATTAATGCCCCCTCTGTGTCCTGCACAATAATAATAATAATGCCCCCTCTGTGTCCTGCACAATAATAATAATAATGCCCCCTCTGTGTCCTGCACAATAATAATAATAATGCTCCTCTGTGTCCAGCACAGTAATAATAATAATAATGCCCCCTTTGTGTTCTGCACAGTAATAACAATAATGCCCCTCTGTGTCCTGTACAGTAATAATAATAATGCCCCTCTGTGTCCTGCACAGTAATAATAATAATGCCCCTCTGTGTCCTGCACAGTAATAATAATAATGCCCCTCTGTGTCCTGTATAGTAATAATAATAATGCCCCTCTACGTCCTGCACAGTAATAATAATAATGCCCCTCTGTGTCCTGTACAGTAATAATAATAATGCTCCTCTGTGTCCTGCACAGTAATAATAATAATGCCCCTCTGTGTCCTGCACAGTAATAATAATAATGCCCCTCTGTGTCCTGTATAGTAATAATAATAATGCCCCTCTGTGCCCTGTACAGTAATAATAATAATGCCCCTCTGTGCCCTGTACAGTAATAATAATGCCCCTCTACGTCCTGCACAGTAATAATAATAATGCCCCTCTGTGTCCTGTACAGTAATAATAATAATGCCCCTCTGTGTCCTGCACAGTAATAATAATAATGCCCCTCTGTGTCCAGCACAGTAATAATAATAATGCCCCTCTGTGTCCTGTATAGTAATAATAATAATGCCCCTCTGTGTCCTGTACAGTAATAATAATAATGCCCCTCTGTGTCCTGCACAGTAATAATAATAATGCCCCCTCTGTGTCCTGCACAGTAATAATAATAATGCCCCCTCTGTGTCCTGCACAGTAATAATAATAATGCCCCTCTGTGTCCTGTACAGTAATAATAATAATGCCCCAATGTGCCCTGCACAGTAATAATAATAATGCCCCTCTGTGCCCTGTACAGTAATAATAATAATGCCGCTCTGTGCCCTGTACAGTAATAATAATAATGCCCCTCTGTGTCCTGCACAGTAATAACAATAATGCCCCTCTGTGTCCTGCACAGTAATAATAATAATGCCCCCTCTGTGTCCTGCACAGTAATAATAATAATGCCCCTCTGTGTCCTGTATAGTAATAATAATAATGCCCCTCTGTGTCCTGTATAGTAATAATAATAGTGCCCCTCTGTGTCCTGTATAGTAATAATAATAATGCCCCTCTGTGTCCTGCACAGTAATAATAATAATGCCCCTCTGTGTCCTGTATAGTAATAATAATAATGCCCCTCTGTGTCCTGTACAGTAATAATAATAATGCCCCTCTGTGTCCTGTATAGTAATAATAATAATGCCCCTCTGTGTCCTGTACAGTAATAATAATAATGCCCCTCTGTGTCCTGCACAGTAATAATAATAATGCCCCTTTGTGTCCTGCACAGTAATAATAATAATGCCCCTCTGTGCCCTGTACAGTAATAATAATAATGCCCCCTTGTGTCCTGCACAGTAATAATAATAATCCCCTCTGTGTCCTACACAGTAATAATAATAATCCCCTCTGTGTCCTGTATAGTAATAATAATAATGCCCCTCTGTGTCCTGCACAGTAATAATAATAATGCCCCTCTGTGTCCTGCAAAGTAATAATAACAATGCCCCTCTGTGTCCTATACAGTAGTAATAATAATGCCCCTCTGTGTCCTGTACAGTAGTAATAATAATGCCCCTCTGTGCCCTGCACAGTAATAATATTAATGCTCCCTCTGTGTCCTGCACAATAATAATAATAATGCCCCTCTGTGTACTGCACAGTAATAACAATAATGCCCCTCTGTGTCCAGCACAGTAATAATAATAATGCCCCTCTGTGTCCTGCACAGTAATAATAATAATGCCCCTCTGTGTCCTGCACAGTAATAATAATAATAATGCCCCTCTGTGTCCTGCACAGTAATAATAATAATGCCCCTCTGTGTCCTGCACAGTAATAATAATAATGCCCCTCTGTGTCCTGTACAGTAATAATAATAATGCACCTCTGTGTCCTGCACAGTAATAATAATAATGCCCCTCTGTGTCCTGTACAGTAATAACAATAATGCCCCTCTGTGTCCTGTACAGTAATAATAATAATGCCCCTCTGTGCCCTGCACAGTAATAATAATAATGCCCCTCTGTGTCCTGCACAATAATAATAATAATACCCCTCTGTGTCCTGCACAGTAATAATAATAATGCCCCTCTGTGTCCTGCACAATAATAATAATAATACCCCTCTGTGTCCTGCACAGTAATAATAATAATACCCCTCTGTGTCCAGCACAGTAATAATAATAATGCCCCTCTGTGCCCTGCACAGTAATAATAATAATACCCCTCTGTGTCCTGCACAGTAATAATAATAATGCCCCTCTGTGCCCTGCACAGTAATAATAATAATGCCCCTCTGTGTCCTGTACAGTAATAATAATAATGCACCTCTGTGTCCTGCACAGTAATAATAATAATGCCCCTCTGTGTCCTGTACAGTAATAACAATAATGCCCCTCTGTGTCCTGTACAGTAATAATAATAATGCCCCTCTGTGCCCTGCACAGTAATAATAATAATGCCCCTCTGTGTCCTGCACAATAATAATAATAATGCCCCTCTGTGTCCTGCACAGTAATAATCATAATGCCCCCTCTGTGTCCTGCACAGTAATAATAATAATGCCGCTCTGTGTCCTGCACAGTAATAATAATAATTCCACTCTGTGCCCTGCACAGTAATAATAATAATGCTCCTCGGTGTCCTGTACAGTAATAATAATAATTCCACTCTGTGCCCTGCACAGTAATAATAATAATGCTCCTCTGTGTCCTGCACAGTAATAATAATAATTCCACTCTGTGCCCTGCACAGTAATAATAATAATGCTCCTCTGTGTCCTGTATAGTAATAATAATAATGCTCCTCTGTGTCCTGCACAGTAATAATAATAATGCTCCTCTGTGTCCTGCACAGTAATAATAATAATGCCGCTCTGTGTCCTGCACAGTAATAATAATAATGCTCCTCTGTGTCCTGTATAGTAATAATAATAATGCTCCTCTGTGCCCTGCACAGTAATAATAATAATGCTCCTCTGTGTCCTGTACAGTAATAATAATAATGCCCCTCTGTGCCCTGCACAGTATTAATAATAATGCCCCTCTGTGTCCTGCACAGTAGTAATAATAATGCCCCTCTGTGCCCTGCACAGTAATAATAATAATGCTCCTCTGTGTCCTGTACAGTAATAATAATAATGCCCCTCTGTGCCCTGCACAGTAATATTAATAATGCTCCTCTGTGTCCTGTACAGTAATAATAATAATGCTCCTCTGTGTCCTGCACAGTAATAATAATAATGCCCCTCTGTGCCCTGTACAGTATTAATAATGCCCCTCTGTGTCCTGCACAGTAATAATAATAATGCCCCTCTGTGCCCTGTACAGTAATAATAATAATGCCCCCTCTGTGCCCTGCACAGTAATAATAATAATGCCCCTCTGTGCCCTGTAAAGTAGTAATAATAATGCCCCTCTGTGCCCTGCACAGTAATAATAATAATGCCCCTCTGTGCCCTGCACAGTAATAATATTAATGCCCCCTCTGTGTCCTGCACAATAATAATAATAATGCCCCCTCTGTGTCCTGCACAATAATAATAATAATGCTCCTCTGTGTCCAGCACAGTAATAATAATAATAATGCCCCCTTTGTGTTCTGCACAGTAATAACAATAATGCCCCTCTGTGTCCTGTACAGTAATAATAATAATGCCCCTCTGTGTCCTGCACAGTAATAATAATAATGCCCCTCTGTGTCCTGCACAGTAATAATAATAATGCCCCTCTGTGTCCTGTATAGTAATAATAATAATGCCCCTCTACGTCCTGCACAGTAATAATAATAATGCCCCTCTGTGTCCTGTACAGTAATAATAATAATGCTCCTCTGTGTCCTGCACAGTAATAATAATAATGCCCCTCTGTGTCCTGTATAGTAATAATAATAATGCCCCTCTACGTCCTGCACAGTAATAATAATAATGCCCCTCTGTGTCCTGTACAGTAATAATAATAATGCTCCTCTGTGTCCTGCACAGTAATAATAATAATGCCCCTCTGTGTCCTGCACAGTAATAATAATAATGCCCCTCTGTGTCCTGTATAGTAATAATAATAATGCCCCTCTGTGCCCTGTACAGTAATAATAATAATGCCCCTCTGTGCCCTGTACAGTAATAATAATGCCCCTCTACGTCCTGCACAGTAATAATAATAATGCCCCTCTGTGTCCTGTACAGTAATAATAATAATGCCCCCCTGTGTCCTGCACAGTAATAATAATAATGCCCCTCTGTGTCCAGCACAGTAATAATAATAATGCCCCTCTGTGTCCTGCACAGTAATAATAATAATGCCCCTCTGTGTCCTGCACAGTAATAATAATAATGCCCCTCTGTGTCCTGCACAGTAATAATAATAATGCCCCTCTGTGTCCAGCACAGTAATAATAATAATGCCCCTCTGTGTCCTGCACAGTAATAATAATAATGCTCCTCTGTGTCCTGCACAGTAATAATAATAATGCCCCTCTGTGTCCTGCACAGTAATAATAATAATGCCGCTCTGTGCCCTGCACAGTAATAATAATAATGCCCCTCTGTGTCCTGTATAGTAATAATAATAATGCCCCTCTGTGTCCTGTACAGTAATAATAATAATGCCCCTCTGTGTCCTGCACAGTAATAATAATAATGCCCCCTCTGTGTCCTGCACAGTAATAATAATAATGCCCCCTCTGTGTCCTGCACAGTAATAATAATAATGCCCCTCTGTGTCCTGTACAGTAATAATAATAATGCCCCAATGTGCCCTGCACAGTAATAATAATAATGCCCCTCTGTGCCCTGTACAGTAATAATAATAATGCCGCTCTGTGCCCTGTACAGTAATAATAATAATGCCCCTCTGTGCCCTGCACAGTAATAATAATAATGCCCCTCTGTGTCCTGTACAGTAATAATAATAATGCCGCTCTGTGCCCTGTACAGTAATAATAATAATGCCCCTCTGTGCCCTGCACAGTAATAATAATAATGCCCCTCTGTGTCCTGTACAGTAATAATAATAATGCCCCTCTGTGTCCTGCACAGTAATAATAATAATGCCCCTCTGTGCCCTGTACAGTAATAATAATGCCCCTCTGTGCCCTGCACAGTAATAATAATAATGCCCCTCTGTGTCCTGCACAGTAATAATAATAATGCCGCTCTGTGCCCTGTACAGTAATAATAATAATGCCCCTCTGTGTCCTGTACAGTAATAATAATAGTACCCCCTCTGTGCCCTGCACAGTAATAATAATAATGCCCCTCTGTGTCCTGTACAGTAATAATAATAATGCCCCTCTGTGCCCTGTACAGTAATAATAATGCCCCTCTGTGTCCTACACAGTAATAATAATAATGCCCCTCTGTGTCCTGCACAGTAATAATAATAATGCCCCTCTGTGTCCTGTACAGTAATAATAATAATGCCCCGTTGTGTCCTGCACAGTAATAATAATAATGCCCCTCTGTGTCCTGCACAGTAATAATAATAATGCCCCTCTGTGTCCTGTACAGTAATAATAATAATGCCCCGTTGTGTCCTGCACAGTAATAATAATAATGCCCCTCTGTGCCCTGTACAGTAATAATAATGCCCCTCTGTGTCCTACACAGTAATAATAATAATGCCCCTCTGTGTCCTGCACAGTAATAATAATAATGCCCCTCTGTGTCCTGTACAGTAATAATAATAATGCCGCTCTGTGCCCTGTACAGTAATAATAATAATGCCCCTCTGTGTCCTGTACAGTAATAATAATAATGCCCCTCTGTGCCCTGTACAGTAATAATAATAATGCCCCTCTGTGTCCTGCACAGTAATAATAATAATGCCCGTTTGTGTCCTGCACAGTAATAATAATAATGCCGCTCTGTGCCCTGTACAGTAATAATAATAATGCCCCTTTGTGTCCTGCACAGTAATAATAATGATCCCCTCTGTGTCCTGTATAGTAATAATAATAATGCTCCTCTGTGTCCTGCACAGTAATAATAATAATGCCCCTCTGTGTCCTGCACAGTAATAATAATAATGCCCTTCTGTGTCCTGCACAGTAATAACAATAATGCCCCTCTGTGTCCTGTACAGTAATAATAATAATGCCCCTCTGTGTCCTGTATAGTAATAATAATAATGCCCCTCTGTGTCCTGCACAGTAATAATAATAATGCCCCTCTGTGCCATGCACAGTAATAATAATAATGCCCTTCTGTGTCCTGTACAGTAATAATAATAATGCCCCTCTGTGTCCTGCACAGTAATAATAATAATGCCCCTTTGTGTCCTGCACAGTAATAATAATAATGCCCCTTTGTGTCCTGCACAGTAATAATAATAATGCCCCTCTGCGCCCTGTACAGTAATAATAATAATGCCCCTCTGTGCCCTGTACAGTAATAATAATAATGCCCCTCTGTGTCCTGCACAGTAATAATAATAATGCCGCTCTGTGTCCTGCACAGTAATAATAATAATGCCCCTCTGTGTCCTGTACAGTAATAATAATAATGCCCCTCTGTGTCCTGCACAGTAATAATAATAATGCCCCTCTGTGTCCTGCACAGTAATAATAATAATGCCCCTCTGTGTCCTGTACAGTAATAATAATAATGCCCCTTTGTATCCTGCACAGTAATAATAATAATGCCGCTCTGTGTCCTGTACAGTAATAATAATAATGCCCCTCTGTGTCCTGTACAGTAATAATAATAGTGCCCCTTTGTGTCCTGCACAGTAATAATAATAATGCCCCTCTGTGTCCTGTACAGTAATAATAATAATGCCCCTCTGTGTCCTGTACAGTAATAATAATAGTGCCCCCTCTGTGCCCTGCACAGTAATAATAATAATGCCCCTCTGTGTCCTGTACAGTAATAATAATAATGCCCCTCTGTGTCCTGCACAGTAATAATAATAATGCCCCTTTGTGTCCTGCACAGTAATAATAATAATGCCCCTCTGTGTCCTGTATAGTAATAATAATAATGCTCCTCTGTGTCTTGCACAGTAATAATAATAATGCCCCTCTGTGTCCTGCACAGTAATAATAATAATGCCCCCTCTGTGCCCTGCACAGTAATAATAATAATGCTCCTCTGTGTCTTGCACAGTAATAATAATAATGCCCCTCTGTGTCCTGCACAGTAATAATAATAATGCCCCTCTGTGCCCTGCACAGTAATAATAATAATGCCCCTTTGTGTCCTGCACAGTAATAATAATAATGCCCCCTCTGTGCCCTGCACAGTAATAATAATAATGCTCCTCTGTGTCCTGCACAGTAATAATAATAATGCCCCCTCTGTGCCCTGCACAGTAATAATAATAATGCCCCTCTGTGTCCTGTACAGTAATAATAATAATGCCCCTCTGTGTCCTGCACAGTAATAATAATAATGCCCCTTTGTGTCCTGCACAGTAATAATAATAATGCCCCTCTGTGTCCTGCACAGTAATAATAATAATGCCCCCTCTGTGCCCTGCACAGTAATAATAATAATGCTCCTCTGTGTCTTGCACAGTAATAATAATAATGCCCCTCTGTGCTCTGTACAGTAATAATAATGGCCCTCTGTGTCCTGTACAGTAATAATAATAATGCCCCCTCTGTGTCCTGCACAGTAATAATAATAATGCCCCCTCTGTGTCCTGCACAGTAATAATAATAATGCCCCCTCTGTGTCCTGCACAGTAATAATAATAATGCCCCTCTGTTTTCTGCACAGTAATAATAATAATGCCCCTCTGTGCCCTGTACAGTAATAATAATAATGCCCCTCTGTGCCCTGCACAGTATTAATAATAATGCCCCTCTGTGTCCTGTACAGTTATAATAATAATGCCCCTATGTGCCCTGCACAGTAATAATAATAATGCCCCCTGTGCCCTGTACAGTAATAATAATAATGCCGCTCAGTGCCCTGTACAGTAATAATAATAATGCCCCTCTGTGCCCTGCACAGTAATAATAATAATGCCCCTCTGTGTCCTGTACAGTAATAATAATAATGCCCCTCTGTGTCCTGCACAGTAATAATAATAATGCCCCTCTGTGTCCTGCACAGAAATAATAATAATGCCCCTCTGTGCCCTGTACAGTAATAATAATGCCCCTCTGTGTCCTGCACAGTAATAATAATAATGCCCCTCTGTGTCCTGCACAGTAATAATAATAATGCTCCTCTGTGTCCTGTACAGTAATAATAATAGTGTCCCCTCTGTGCCCTGCACAGTAATAATAATAATGCCCCTCTGTGTCCTGTACAGTAATAATAATAATGCCCCTCTGTGTCCTGCACAGTAATAATAATAATGCTCCTCTGTGTCCTGTACAGTAATAATAATAGTGTCCCCTCTGTGCCCTGCACAGTAATAATAATAATGCCCCTCTGTGTCCTGTACAGTAATAATAATAATGCCCCTCTGTGTCCTGCACAGTAATAATAATAATGCTCCTCTGTGTCCTGTACAGTAATAATAATAGTGTCCCCTCTGTGCCCTGCACAGTAATAATAATAATGCCCCTCTGTGTCCTGCACAGTAATAATAATAATGCTCCTCTGTGTCCTGTACAGTAATAATAATAGTGTCCCCTCTGTGCCCTGCACAGTAATAATAATAATGCCGCTCTGTGCCCTGTACAGTAATAATAATAATGCCCCTCTGTGTCCTGTACAGTAATAATAATAGTGTCCCCTCTGTGCCCTGCACAGTAATAATAATAATGCCCCTCTGTGTCCTGTACAGTAATAATAATAATACCCCTCTGTGCCCTGCACAGTAATAATAATAATGCCCCTCTGTGTCCTGCACAGTAATAATAATAATGCTCCTCTGTGTCCTGTACAGTAATAATAATAATGCCCCTTTGTGTCCTGCACAGTAATAATAATAATGCCGCTCTGTGCCCTGTACAGTAATAATAATAATGCCCCTCTGTGCCCTGTACAGTAATAATAATAATGCCCCTCTGTGCCCTGCACAGTAATAATAATAATGCCCCTCTGTGTCCTGTACATTAATAATAATAATGCCCCTCTGTGCCCTGCACAGTAATAATAATAATGCCCCTCTGTGTCCTGCACAGTAATAATAATAATGCTCCTCTGTGTCCTGTACAGTAATAATAATAATGCCCCTTTGTGTCCTGCACAGTAATAATAATAATGCCCCTCTGTGTCCTGTACAGTAATAATAATAATGCCCCTCTGTGCCCTGCACAGTAATAATAATAATGCCCCTCTGTGTCCTGCACAGTAATAATAATAATGCTCCTCTGTGTCCTGTACAGTAATAATAATAATGCCCCTTTGTGTCCTGCTCAGTAATAATAATAATGCCCCTCTGTGTCCTGTACAGTAATAATAATAATGCCCCTCTGTGCACTGTACAGTAATAATAATAATGCCCCTCTGTGTCCTTCACAGTAATAATAATAATGCCCCTCTGTGTCCTGCACAGTAATAATAATAATGCCCCTCTGTGTCCTGCACAGTAATAATAATAATGCCCCTTTGTGTCCTGCACAGTAATAATAATAATGCCGCTCTGTGCCCTGTACAGTAATAATAATAATGCCCTTTTGTGTCCTGCACAGTAATAATAATAATCCCCTCTGTGTCCTGTACAGTAATAATAATAATGCCCCTTTGTGTCCTGCACAGTAATAATAATAATGCCCCTCTGTGCCCTGTACAGTATTAATAATGCCCCTCTGTGTCCTGCACAGTAATAATAATAATGCCCCTCTGTGCCCTGTACAGTAATAATAATAATGCCCCCTCTGTGCCCTGCACAGTAATAATAATAATGCCCCTCTGTGCCCTGCACAGTAATAATATTAATGCCCCCTCTGTGTCCTGCACAATAATAATAATAATGCCCCCTCTGTGTCCTGCACAATAATAATAATAATGCCCCTCTGTGTCCAGCACAGTAATAATAATAATGCCCCTCTGTGTCCTGCACAGTAATAATAATAATGCCCCTCTGTGTCCTGTATAGTAATAATAATAATGCTCCTCTGTGTCCTGCACAATAATAATAATAATGCTCCTCTGTGTCCAGCACAGTAATAATAATAATGCCCCTCTGTGTCCTGCACAGTAATAATAATAATGCCCCTCTGTGTCCTGTATAGTAATAATAATAATGCCCCTCTACGTCCTGCACAGTAATAATAATAATGCCCCTCTGTGTCCTGTACAGTAATAATAATAATGCTCCTCTGTGTCCTGCACAGTAATAATAATAATGCCCCTCTGTGTCCTGCACAGTAATAATAATAATGCCCCTCTGTGTCCTGTATAGTAATAATAATAATGCCCCTCTGTGCCCTGTACAGTAATAATAATAATGCCCCTCTGTGCCCTGTACAGTAATAATAATGCCCCTCTACGTCCTGCACAGTAATAATAATAATGCCCCTCTGTGTCCTGTACAGTAATAATAATAATGCCCCTCTGTGTCCTGCACAGTAATAATAATAATGCCCCTCTGTGTCCAGCACAGTAATAATAATAATGCCCCTCTGTGTCCTGTATAGTAATAATAATAATGCCCCTCTGTGTCCTGTACAGTAATAATAATAATGCCCCTCTGTGTCCTGCACAGTAATAATAATAATGCCCCTCTGTGTCCTGTACAGTAATAATAATAATGCCCCTCTGTGCCCTGTACAGTAATAATAATGCCCCTCTGTGTCCTACACAGTAATAATAATAATGCCCCTCTGTGTCCTGCACAGTAATAATAATAATGCCCCTCTGTGTCCTGTACAGTAATAATAATAATGCCCCTTTGTGTCCTGCACAGTAATAATAATAATGCCGCTCTGTGCCCTGTACAGTAATAATAATAATGCCCCTCTGTGTCCTGTACAGTAATAATAATAATGCCCCTCTGAGCCCTGTACAGTAATAATAATAATGCCCCTCTGTGTCCTGCACAGTAATAATAATAATGCCCGTTTGTGTCCTGCACAGTAATAATAATAATGCCGCTCTGTGCCCTGAACAGTAATAATAATAATGCCCCTTTGTGTCCTGCACAGTAATAATAATGATCCCCTCTGTGTCCTGTACAGTATTAATAATGCCCCTCTGTGTCCTGCACAGTAATAATAATAATGCCCCTCTGTGCCCTGTACAGTAATAATAATAATGCCCCCTCTGTGCCCTGCACAGTAATAATAATAATGCCCCTCTGTGCCCTGCACAGTAATAATATTAATGCCCCCTCTGTGTCCTGCACAATAATAATAATAATGCCCCCTCTGTGTCCTGCACAATAATAATAATAATGCCCCCTCTGTGTCCTGCACAATAATAATAATAATGCTCCTCTGTGTCCAGCACAGTAATAATAATAATGCCCCTCTGTGTCCTGCACAGTAATAATAATAATGCCCCTCTGTGTCCTGTATAGTAATAATAATAATGCCCCTCTACGTCCTGCACAGTAATAATAATAATGCCCCTCTGTGTCCTGTACAGTAATAATAATAATGCTCCTCTGTGTCCTGCACAGTAATAATAATAATGCCCCTCTGTGTCCTGCACAGTAATAATAATAATGCCCCTCTGTGTCCTGTATAGTAATAATAATAATGCCCCTCTGTGCCCTGTACAGTAATAATAATAATGCCCCTCTGTGCCCTGTACAGTAATAATAATGCCCCTCTACGTCCTGCACAGTAATAATAATAATGCCCCTCTGTGTCCTGTACAGTAATAATAATAATGCCCCTCTGTGTCCTGCACAGTAATAATAATAATGCCCCTCTGTGTCCAGCACAGTAATAATAATAATGCCCCTCTGTGTCCTGTATAGTAATAATAATAATGCCCCTCTGTGTCCTGTACAGTAATAATAATAATGCCCCTCTGTGTCCTGCACAGTAATAATAATAATGCCCCCTCTGTGTCCTGCACAGTAATAATAATAATGCCCCCTCTGTGTCCTGCACAGTAATAATAATAATGCCCCTCTGTGTCCTGTACAGTAATAATAATAATGCCCCAATGTGCCCTGCACAGTAATAATAATAATGCCCCTCTGTGCCCTGTACAGTAATAATAATAATGCCGCTCTGTGCCCTGTACAGTAATAATAATAATGCCCCTCTGTGCCCTGCACAGTAATAATAATAATGCCCCTCTGTGTCCTGTACAGTAATAATAATAATGCCGCTCTGTGCCCTGTACAGTAATAATAATAATGCCCCTCTGTGCCCTGCACAGTAATAATAATAATGCCCCTCTGTGTCCTGTACAGTAATAATAATAATGCCCCTCTGTGTCCTGCACAGTAATAATAATAATGCCCCTCTGTGCCCTGTACAGTAATAATAATGCCCCTCTGTGCCCTGCACAGTAATAATAATAATGCCCCTCTGTGTCCTGCACAGTAATAATAATAATGCCGCTCTGTGCCCTGTACAGTAATAATAATAATGCCCCTCTGTGTCCTGTACAGTAATAATAATAGTACCCCCTCTGTGCCCTGCACAGTAATAATAATAATGCCCCTCTGTGTCCTGTACAGTAATAATAATAATGCCCCTCTGTGCCCTGTACAGTAATAATAATGCCCCTCTGTGTCCTACACAGTAATAATAATAATGCCCCTCTGTGTCCTGCACAGTAATAATAATAATGCCCCTCTGTGTCCTGTACAGTAATAATAATAATGCCCCTTTGTGTCCTGCACAGTAATAATAATAATGCCGCTCTGTGCCCTGTACAGTAATAATAATAATGCCCCTCTGTGTCCTGTACAGTAATAATAATAATGCCCCTCTGTGCCCTGTACAGTAATAATAATAATGCCCCTCTGTGTCCTGCACAGTAATAATAATAATGCCCGTTTGTGTCCTGCACAGTAATAATAATAATGCCGCTCTGTGCCCTGAACAGTAATAATAATAATGCCCCTTTGTGTCCTGCACAGTAATAATAATGATCCCCTCTGTGTCCTGTATAGTAATAATAATAATGCTCCTCTGTGTCCTGCACAGTAATAATAATAATGCCCCTCTGTGTCCTGCACAGTAATAATAATAATGCCCTTCTGTGTCCTGCACAGTAATAACAATAATGCCCCTCTGTGTCCTGTACAGTAATAATAATAATGCCCCTCTGTGTCCGGTATAGTAATAATAATAATGCCCCTTTGTGTCCTGCACAGTAATAATAATAATGCCCCTTTGTGTCCTGCACAGTAATAATAATAATGCCCCTCTGCGCCCTGTACAGTAATAATAATAATGCCCCTCTGTGCCCTGTACAGTAATAATAATAATGCCCCTCTGTGTCCTGCACAGTAATAATAATAATGCCGCTCTGTGTCCTGCACAGTAATAATAATAATGCCCCTCTGTGTCCTGTACAGTAATAATAATAATGCCCCTCTGTGTCCTGCACAGTAATAATAATAATGCCCCTCTGTGTCCTGCACAGTAATAATAATAATGCCCCTCTGTGTCCTGCACAGTAATAATAATAATGCCCCTTTGTATCCTGCACAGTAATAATAATAATGCCGCTCTGTGTCCTGTACAGTAATAATAATAATGCCCCTCTGTGTCCTGTACAGTAATAATAATAGTGCCCCTTTGTGTCCTGCACAGTAATAATAATAATGCCCCTCTGTGTCCTGTACAGTAATAATAATAATGCCCCTCTGTGTCCTGTACAGTAGTAATAATAGTGCCCCCTCTGTGCCCTGCACAGTAATAATAATAATGCTCCTCTGTGTCCTGTACAGTAGTAATAATAATGCCCCTCTGTGCCCTGTACAGTAATAATAATAATGCCCCTTTGTGTCCTGCACAGTAATAATAATAATGCCGCTCTGTGTCCTGTACAGTAATAATAATAATGCCCCTCTGTGTCCTGTACAGTAATAATAATAGTGTCCCCTCTGTGCCCTGCACAGTAATAATAATAATGCCCCTCTGTGTCCTGCACAGTAATAATAATAATGCCCCTCTGTGTCCTGTACAGTAATAATAATAGTGTCCCCTCTGTGCCCTGCACAGTAATAATAATAATGCCCCTTTGTGTCCTGCACAGTAATAATAATAATGCCCCCTCTCTGCCCTGCACAGTAATAATAATAATGCCCCTTTGTGTCCTGCACAGTAATAATAATAATGCCCCCTCTGTGCCCTGCACAGTAATAATAATAATGCTCCTCTGTGTCCTGTACAGTAATAATAATAATGCCCCCTCTGTGCCCTGCACAGTAATAATAATAATGCCCCTCTGTGTCCTGTACAGTAATAATAATAATGCCCCTCTGTGTCCTGCACAGTAATAATAATAATGCCCCTCTGTGTCCTGTACAGTAATAATAATAATGCCCCTCTGTGCCCTGCACAGTAATAATAATAATGCTCCTCTGTGTCTTGCACAGTAATAATAATAATGCCCCTCTGTGTCCTGCACAGTAATAATAATAATGCCCCTCTGTGCCTGCACAGTAATAATAATAATGCCCCTTTGTGTCCTGCACAGTAATAATAATAATGCCCCCTCTGTGCCCTGCACAGTAATAATAATAATGCTCCTCTGTGTCCTGTACAGTAATAATAATAATGCCCCCTCTGTGCCCTGCACAGTAATAATAATAATGCCCCTCTGTGTCCTGTACAGTAATAATAATAATGCCCCTCTGTGTCCTGCACAGTAATAATAATAATGCCCCTTTGTGTCCTGCACAGTAATAATAATAATGCCCCCTCTGTGCCCTGCACAGTAATAATAATAATGCTCCTCTGTGTCCTGTACAGTAATAATAATAATGCCCCTCTGTGTCCTGCACAGTAATAATAATAATGCCCCTCTGTGTCCTGCACAGTAATAATAATAATGCCCCTTTGTGTCCTGCACAGTAATAATAATAATGCCCCCTCTGTGCCCTGCACAGTAATAATAATAATGCTCCTCTGTGTCTTGCACAGTAATAATAATAATGCCCCTCTGTGCTCTGTACAGTAATAATAATGGCCCTCTGTGTCCTGCACAGTAATAATAATAATGCCCCCTCTGTGTCCTGCACAGTAATAATAATAATGCCCCCTCTGTGTCCTGCACAGTAATAATAATAATGCCCCTCTGTGTTCTGCACAGTAATAATAATAATGCCCCTCTGTGCCCTGTACAGTAATAATAATAATGCCCCTCTGTGCCCTGCACAGTATTAATAATAATGCCCCTCTGTGTCCTGTACAGTTATAATAATAATGCCCCTATGTGCCCTGCACAGTAATAATAATAATGCCCCCTGTGCCCTGTACAGTAATAATAATAATGCCGCTCAGTGCCCTGTACAGTAATAATAATAATGCCCCTCTGTGCCCTGCACAGTAATAATAATAATGCCCCTCTGTGTCCTGTACAGTAATAATAATAATGCCCCTCTGTGTCCTGCACAGTAATAATAATAATGCCCCTCTGTGTCCTGCACAGAAATAATAATAATGCCCCTCTGTGCCCTGTACAGTAATAATAATGCCCCTCTGTGTCCTGTACAGTAATAATAATAATGCCCCTCTGTGCCCTGCACAGTATTAATAATAATGCCCCTCTGTGTCCTGTACAGTTATAATAATAATGCCCCTATGTGCCCTGCACAGTAATAATAATAATGCCCCCTGTGCCCTGTACAGTAATAATAATAATGCCGCTCAGTGCCCTGTACAGTAATAATAATAATGCCCCTCTGTGCCCTGCACAGTAATAATAATAATGCCCCTCTGTGTCCTGTACAGTAATAATAATAATGCCCCTCTGTGTCCTGCACAGTAATAATAATAATGCCCCTCTGTGTCCTGCACAGTAATAATAATAATGCCCCTATGTGCCCTGCACAGTAATAATAATAATGCCCCTCTGTGCCCTGCACAGTAATAATAATAATGCCCCTCTGTGTCCTGTACAGTAATAATAATAATGCCCCTCTGTGTCCTGCACAGTAATAATAATAATGCCCCTCTGTGTCCTGCACAGTAATAATAATAATGCCCCTCTGTGTCCTGCACAGAAATAATAATAATGCCCCTCTGTGCCCTGTACAGTAATAATAATGCCCCTCTGTGTCCTGCACAGTAATAATAATAATGCCGCTCTGTGCCCTGTACAGTAATAATAATAATGCCCCTCTGTGTCCTGTACAGTAATAATAATAATGCCCCTATGTGCCCTGCACAGTAATAATAATAATGCCCCTCTGTGCCCTGCACAGTAATAATAATAATGCCCCTCTGTGTCCTGTACAGTAATAATAATAATGCCCCTCTGTGTCCTGCACAGTAATAATAATAATGCCCCTCTGTGTCCTGCACAGTAATAATAATAATGCCCCTCTGTGTCCTGCACAGAAATAATAATAATGCCCCTCTGTGCCCTGTACAGTAATAATAATGCCCCTCTGTGTCCTGCACAGTAATAATAATAATGCCGCTCTGTGCCCTGTACAGTAATAATAATAATGCCCCTCTGTGTCCTGTACAGTAATAATAATAGTGTCCCCTCTGTGCCCTGCACAGTAATAATAATAATGCCCCTCTGTGTCCTGTACAGTAATAATAATAATACCCCTCTGTGCCCTGCACAGTAATAATAATAATGCCCCTCTGTGTCCTGCACAGTAATAATAATAATGCTCCTCTGTGTCCTGTACAGTAATAATAATAATGCCCCTTTGTGTCCTGCACAGTAATAATAATAATGCCGCTCTGTGCCCTGTACAGTAATAATAATAATGCCCCTCTGTGCCCTGTACAGTAATAATAATAATGCCCCTCTGTGTCCTGCACAGTAATAATAATAATGCTCCTCTGTGTCCTGTACAGTAATAATAATAATGCCCCTTTGTGTCCTGCACAGTAATAATAATAATGCCCCTCTGTGTCCTGTACAGTAATAATAATAATGCCCCTCTGTGCCCTGCACAGTAATAATAATAATGCCCCTCTGTGTCCTGCACAGTAATAATAATAATGCTCCTCTGTGTCCTGTACAGTAATAATAATAATGCCCCTTTGTGTCCTGCACAGTAATAATAATAATGCCCCTCTGTGTCCTGTACAGTAATAATAATAATGCCCCTCTGTGCACTGTACAGTAATAATAATAATGCCCCTCTGTGTCCTGCACAGTAATAATAATAATGCCCCTCTGTGCCCTGCACAGTAATAATAATAATGCCCCTTTGTGTCCTGTATAGTAATAATAATAATGCCCCTCTGTGTCCTGCACAGTAATAATAATAATGCCCCTCTGTGTCCTGTATAGTAATAATAATAATGCCCCTTTGTGTCCTGCACAGTAATAATAATAATGCCGCTCTGTGCCCTGTACAGTAATAATAATAATGCCCTTTTGTGTCCTGCACAGTAATAATAATAATCCCCTCTGTGTCCTGTACAGTAATAATAATAGTGCCCCCTCTGTGTCCTGTATAGTAATAATAATAATGCCCCTTTGTGTCCTGCACAGTAATAATAATAATCCCCTCTGTGTCCTGTATAGTAATAATAATAATGCCCCTCTGTGCTCTGTACAGTAATAATAATAATGCCCCTGTGTCCTGCACAGTAATAACAATAATGCCCCTCTGTGTCCTGTACAGTAATAATAATAATGCCCCTCTGTGCCCTGTATAGTAATAATAATAATGCCCCTCTGTGCCCTGTACAGTAATAATATTAATGCCCCTCTGTGCCCTGTATAGTAATAATAATAATGCTCCTCTGTGCCCTGCACAGTAATAATAATAATGCTCCTCTGTGTCCTGTATAGTAATAATAATAATGCCCCTCTGTGCCCTGTACAGTAATAATAATAATGCCCCTGTGTCCTGTACAGTAATAATAATAATGCCCCTCTGTGTCCTGTATAGTAATAATAATAATGCCCCTCTGTGTCCTGTACAGTAATAATAATAATGCCCCTCTGTGTCCTGTACAGTAATAATAATAATAAAGCCCCTCTGTGTCCTGTACAGTAATAACAATAATAATGCCCCTCTGTGTCCTGTACAGTAATAACAATAATAATGCCCCTCTGTGTCCTGTACAGTAATAATAATAATGCCCCTCTGTGTCCTGTATAGTAATAATAATAATGCCCCTCTGTGTCCTGCACAGTAATAACAATAATGCCCCTCTGTGTCCTGTACAGTAATAATAATAATGCACCTCTGTGTCCTGCACAGTAATAATAATAATGCCCCCTCTGTGCTCTGCACAGTAATGATAATAATGCCCCTCTGTGTCCTGTATAGTAATAATAATAATGCCCCTCTGTGTCCTGCACAGTAATAACAATAATGCCCCTCTGTGCCATGCACAGTAATAATAATAATGCCCCTCTGTGTCCTGCACAGTAATAATAATAATGCCCCTTTGTGTCCTGCACAGTAATAATAATAATGCCCCTCTGTGCCCTGCACAGTAATAATAATAATGCCCCTCTGTGTCCTGCACAGTAATAATAATAATGCCCCTCTGTGTCCTGTACAGTAATAATAATAATGCCCCTCTGTGTCCTGTACAGTAATAATAATAATGCCCCTCTGTGTCCTGTACAGTAATAACAATAATAATGCCCCTCTGTGTCCTGTACAGTAATAACAATAATAATGCCCCTCTGTGTCCTGTACAGTAATAACAATAATAATGCCCCTCTGTGTCCTGTACAGTAATAATAATAATGCCCCTCTGTGTCCTGCACAGTAATAACAATAATGCCCCTCTGTGTCCTGTACAGTAATAATAATAATGCCCCTCTGTGTCCTGCACAGTAATAATAATAATGCCCCCTCTGTGCTCTGCACAGTAATAATAATAATGCCCCTCTGTGTCCTGTATAGTAATAATAATAATGCCCCTCTGTGTCCTGCACAGTAATAATAATAATGCCCCTCTGTGTCCTGTATAGTAATAATAATAATGCCCCTCTGTGTCCTGCACAGTAATAATAATAATGCTCCTCTGTGTCCTGCACAGTAATAATAATAATGCCCCTCTGTGTCCTGCACAGTAATAACAATAATGCCCCTCTGTGCCATGCACAGTAATAATAATAATGCCCCTCTGTGTCCTGCACAGTAATAATAATAATGCCCCTCTGTGTCCTGCACAGTAATAATAATAATGCCCCTCTGTGTCCTGCACAGTAATAATAATAATGCCCCTCTGTGTCCTGCACAGTAATAATAATAATGCCCCTTTGTGTCCTGCACAGTAATAATAATAATGCCCCTCTGTGTCCTGTACAGTAATAATAATAAAGCCCCTCTGTGTCCTGCACAGTAATAATAATAATGCCCCTCTGTGTCCTGCACAGTAATAATAATAATGCCCCTTTGTGTCCTGCACAGTAATAATAATAATGCCCCTCTGTGTCCTGTACAGTAATAATAATAAAGCCCCTCTGTGTCCTGCACAGTAATAATAATAATGCCCCTCTGTGTCCTGCACAGTAATAATAATAATGCCCCTCTGTGTCCTGCACAGTAATAACAATAATGCCCCTCTGTGCCATGCACAGTAATAATAATAATGCCCCTCTGTGTCCTGCACAGTAATAATAATAATGCCCCTCTGTGCCCTGTACAGTAATAATAATAATGCCCCTTTGTGTCCTGCACAGTAATAATAATAATGCCCCTCTGTGTCCTGCACAGTAATAATAATAAAGCCCCTCTGTGTCCTGCACAGTAATAATAATAATGCCCCTCTGTGTCCTGCACAGTAATAAAAATAATGCCCCTTTATGTCCTGCACAGTAATAATAATAATGCCGCTCTGTGTCCTGTACAGTAATAATAATAATGCACCTCTGTGTCCTGGACTGTAATAATAATAGTGCCCCTTTGTGTCCTGCACAGTAATAATAATAATGCCGCTCTGTGTCCTGTACAGTAATAATAATAATGCCCCTCTGTGTCCTGCACAGTAATAATAATAATGCCCCTCTGTGCCATGCACAGTAATAATAATAATGCCCCTCTGTGTCCTGCACAGTAATAATAATAATGCCCCTTTGTGTCCTGCACAGTAATAATAATAATGCCCCTTTGTGTCCTGCACAGTAATAATAATAATGCCCCTCTGTGTCCTGCACAGTAATAATAATAATGCCCCTCTGTGCCCTGTACAGTAATAATAATAATGCCCCTCTGTGTCCTGTACAGTAATAATAATAATGCCCCTCTGTGTCCTGCACAGTAATAATAATAATGCCCCTCTGTGTCCTGTACAGTAATAATAATAATGCCCCTCTGTGTCCTGCACAGTAATAATAATAATGCCCCTCTGTGCCATGCACAGTAATAATAATAATGCCCCTCTGTGTCCTGTACAGTAATAATAATAATGCCCCTCTGTGTCCTGCACAGTAATAATAATAATGCCGCTCTGTGTCCTGTACAGTAATAATAATAATGCCCCTCTGTGTCCTGCACAGTAATAATAATAATGCCCCTCTGTGCCATGCACAGTAATAATAATAATGCCCCTCTGTGTCCTGTACAGTAATAATAATAATGCTCCTCTGTGTCCTGTATAGTAATAATAATAATGCCGCTCTGTGTCCTGTACAGTAATAATAATAATGCCCCTCTGTGTCCTGCACAGTAATAATAATAATGCCCCTCTGTGCCATGCACAGTAATAATAATAATGCCCCTCTGTGTCCTGTATAGTAATAATAATAATGCCCCTCTGTGTCCTGCACAGTAATAATAATAATGCCCCTTTGTGTCCTGCACAGTAATAATAATAATGCCCCTCTGTGTCCTGCACAGTAATAATAATAATGCCCCTCTGTGTCCTGTACAGTAATAATAATAATGCCCCTTTGTGTCCTGCACAGTAATAATAATAATGCCCCTCTGTGTCCTGCACAGTAATAATAATAATGCCCCTCTGTGCCCTGTACAGTAATAATAATAATGCCCCTCTGTGTCCTGTACAGTAATAATAATAATGCCCCTCTGTGTCCTGCACAGTAATAATAATAATGCCCCTCTGTGCCCTGTACAGTAATAATAATAATGCCCCTCTGTGTCCTGCACAGTAATAACAATAATGCCCCTCTGTGTCCTGTACAGTAATAATAATAATGCCCCTCTGTGCCTTGTACAGTAATAATAATAATGCCCCTCTGTGCCCTGTACAGTAATAATAATAATGCCCCTTTGTGTCCTGCACAGTAATAATAATAATGCCCCTCTGTGTCCTGCACAGTAATAATAATAATGCCCCTCTGTGCCCTGTACAGTAATAATAATAATGCCCCTCTGTGCCCTGTACAGTAATAATAATAATGCCCCTTTGTGTCCTGCACAGTAATAATAATAATGCCCCTCTGTGTCCTGCACAGTAATAATAATAATGCCCCTCTGTGCCCTGTACAGTAATAATAATAATGCTCCTCTGTGTCCTGTATAGTAATAATAATAATGCCCCTCTGTGCCCTGTACAGTAATAATAATAATGTCCCTCTGTGCCCTGTATAGTAATAATAATAATGCTCCTCTGTGTCCTGCACAGTAATAATAATAATGCTCCTCTGTGTCCTGCACAGTAATAATAATAATGCCCCTCTGTGCCCTGTACAGTAATAATAATAATGCCCCTCTGTGCCCTGTATAGTAATAATAATAATGCCCCTCTGTGCCCTGTATAGTAATAATAATAATGCCCCTCTGTGTCCTGTACAGAAATAATAATGCCCCTCTGTGCCCTGTATAGTAATAATAATAATGCCCCTCTGTGTCCTGTACAGAAATAATAATGCCCCTCTGTGCCCTGTATAGTAATAATAATAATGCTCCTCTGTGTCCTGCACAGTAATAATAATAATGCCCCTCTGTGCCCTGTACAGTAATAATAATAATGCCCCTCTGTGTCCTGCACAGTAATAACAATAATGCCCCTCTGTGTCCTGTACAGTAATAATAATAATGCCCCTCTGTGTCCTGTACAGTAATAATAATAATGCCCCTCTGTGTCCTGCACAGTAATAATAATAATGCCCCTCTGTGTCCTGCACAGTAATAACAATAATGCCCCTCTGTGCCCTGTACAGTAATAATAATAATAATGCCCCTCTGTGTCCTGCACAGTAATAATAATAATGCTCCTCTGTGCCCTGTACAGTAATATTAATAATGCTCCTCTGTGTCCTGTACAGTAATAATAATAATGCCCCTCTGTGCCCTGCACAGTAATAATAATAATGCCCCTCTGTGTCCTGCACAGTAATAACAATAATGCCCCTCTGTGCCCTGTACAGTAATAATAATAATAATGCCCCTCTGTGTCCTGCACAGTAATAATAATAATGCCCCTCTGTGTCCTGTACAGTAATAATAATAATGCCCCTCTGTGTCCTGTACAGTAATAACAATAATGTCCCTCTGTGTCCTGCACAGTAATAACAATAATGCCCCTCTGTGTCCTGTACAGTAATAACAATAATAATGCCCCTCTGTGTCCTGTACAGTAATAATAATAATGCCCCTCTGTGTCCTGTATAGTAATAATAATAATGCCCCTCTGTGTCCTGCACAGTAATAATAATAATAATGCCCCTCTGTGTCCTGTACAGTAATAACAATAATAATGCCCCTCTGTGTCCTGTACAGTAATAACAATAATGTCCCTCTGTGTCCTGCACAGTAATAACAATAATGCCCCTCTGTGTCCTGTACAGTAATAACAATAATAATGCCCCTCTGTGTCCTGTACAGTAATAATAATAATGCCCCTCTGTGTCCTGTATAGTAATAATAATAATGCCCCTCTGTGTCCTGTACAGTAATAATAATAATGCCCCTCTGTGTCCTGTATAGTAATAATAATAATGCCCCTCTGTGTCCTGTACAGTAATAATAATAATGCCCCTCTGTGTCCTGTATAGTAATAATAATAATGCCCCTCTGTGTCCTGCACAGTAATAATAATAATAATGCCCCTCTGTGTCCTGCACAGTAATAATAATAATGCCCCTCTGTGTCCTGTACAGTAATAATAATAATGCCCCTCTGTGTCCTGTATAGTAATAATAATAATGCCCCTCTGTGTCCTGTACAGTAATAATAATAATGCCCCTCTGTGTCCTGTATAGTAATAATAATAATGCCCCTCTGTGTCCTGTATAGTAATAATAATAATGCCCCTCTGTGTCCTGTATAGTAATAATAATAATGCCCCTCTGTGTCCTGTACAGTAATAATAATAATGCCCCTCTGTGTCCTGTATAGTAATAATAATAATGCCCCTCTGTGTCCTGTACAGTAATAATAATAATGCCCCTCTGTGTCCTGTATAGTAATAATAATAATGCCCCTCTGTGTCCTGCACAGTAATAATAATAATAATGCCCCTCTGTGTCCTGCACAGTAATAATAATAATGCCCCTCTGTGTCCTGTATAGTAATAATAATAATGCCCCTCTGTGTCCTGTATAGTAATAATAATAATGCCCCTCTGTGTCCTCTACAGTAATAATAATAATGCCCCTCTGTGTCCTGTATAGTAATAATAATAATGCCCCTCTGTGTCCTGCACAGTAATAATAATAATAATGCCCCTCTGTGTCCTGCACAGTAATAATAATAATAATGCCCCTCTGTGTCCTGTATAGTAATAATAATAATGCCCCTCTGTGTCCTGTATAGTAATAATAATAATGCCCCTCTGTGTCCTGTATAATAATAATAATAATGCCCCTCTGTGTCCTGTATAGTAATAATAATAATGCCCCTCTGTGTCCTGTACAGTAATAATAATAATGCCCCTCTGTGTCCTGTATAGTAATAATAATAATGCCCCTCTGTGTCCTGTACAGTAATAATAATAATGCCCCTCTGTGTCCTGTATAGTAATAATAATAATGCCCCTCTGTGTCCTGCACAGTAATAATAATAATAATGCCCCTCTGTGCCCTGCACAGTAATAATAATAATGCCCCTCTGTGTCCTGTACAGTAATAACAATAATGCCCCTCTGTGTCCTGCACAGTAATAATAATAATAATGCCCCTCTGTGTCCTGTACAGTAATAATAATAATGCCCCTCTGTGTCCTGTATAGTAATAATAATAATGCCCCTCTGTGTCCTGCACAGTAATAATAATAATAATGCCCCTCTGTGTCCTGTACAGTAATAACAATAATAATGCCCCTCTGTGTCCTGTACAGTAATAACAATAATCCCCCTCTGTTTCCTGCACAGTAATAATAATAATAATGCCCCTCTGTGTCCTGTACAGTAATAACAATAATAATGCCCCTCTGTGTCCTGTACAGTAATAATAATAATGCCCCTCTGTGTCCTGTATAGTAATAATAATAATGCCCCTCTGTGTCCTGCACAGTAATAATAACAATAATGCCCCTCTGTGTCCTGTACAGTAATAACAATAATAATGCCCCTCTGTGTCCTGTACAGTAATAACAATAATGTCCCTCTGTGTCCTGCACAGTAATAACAATAATGCCCCTCTGTGTCCTGTACAGTAATAACAATAATATTGCCCCTCTGTGTCCTGTACAGTAATAATAATAATGCCCCTCTGTGTCCTGTATAGTAATAATAATAATGCCCCTCTGTGTCCTGCACAGTAATAACAATAATGCCCTCTGTGTCCTGTACAGTAATAATAATAATGCCCCTCTGTGTCCTGTACAGTAATAACAATAATAATGCCCCTCTGTGTCCTGTATAGTAATAATAATAATGCCCCTCTGTGCCCTGTACAGTAATAATAATAATGCCCCTGTGTCCTGTACAGTAATAATAATAATGCCCCTCTGTGTCCTGTATAGTAATAATAATAATGCCCCTCTGTGCCCTGTACAGTAATAATAATAATGCCCCTGTGTCCTGCACAGTAATAACAATAATGCCCCTCTGTGTCCTGTACAGTAATAATAATAATGCCCCTCTGTGTCCTGTATAGTAATAATAATAATGCTCCTCTGTGTCCTGTACAGTAATAATAATAATAAAGCCCCTCTGTGTCCTGTACAGTAATAACAATAATAATGCCCCTCTGTGTCCTGTACAGTAATAACAATAATAATGCCCCTCTGTGTCCTGTACAGTAATAATAATAATGCCCCTCTGTGTCCTGTATAGTAATAATAATAATGCCCCTCTGTGTCCTGCACAGTAATAACAATAATGCCCCTCTGTGTCCTGTACAGTAATAATAATAATGCCCCTCTGTGTCCTGCACAGTAATAATAATAATGCCCCTCTGTGCTCTGCACAGTAATAATAATAATGCCCCTCTGTGTCCTGTATAGTAATAATAATAATGCCCCTCTGTGTCCTGCACAGTAATAACAATAATGCCCCTCTGTGCCATGCACAGTAATAATAATAATGCCCCTCTGTGTCCTGCACAGTAATAATAATAATGCCCCTTTGTGTCCTGCACAGTAATAATAATAATGCCCCTCTGTGCCCTGCACAGTAATAATAATAATGCCCCTCTGTGTCCTGTACAGTAATAATAATAATGCCCCTCTGTGCCCTGCACAGTAATAATAATAATGCCCCTCTGTGTCCTGTACAGTAATAACAATAATAATGCCCCTCTGTGTCCTGTACAGTAATAACAATAATAATGCCCCTCTGTGTCCTGTACAGTAATAATAATAATGCCCCTCTGTGCCCTGCACAGTAATAACAATAATGCCCCTCTGTGTCCTGTACAGTAATAATAATAATGCCCCTCTGTGTCCTGCACAGTAATAATAATAATGCCACCTCTGTGCTCTGCACAGTAATAATAATAATGCCCCACTGTGTCCTGTATAGTAATAATAATAATGCCCCTCTGTGTCCTGCACAGTAATAATAATAATGCTCCTCTGTGTCCTGCACAGTAATAATAATAATGCCCCTCTGTGTCCTGCACAGTAATAACAATAATGCCCCTCTGTGCCATGCACAGTAATAATAATAATGCCCCTCTGTGTCCTGCACAGTAATAATAATAATGCCCCTTTGTGTCCTGCACAGTATTAATAATAATGCCCCTCTGTGTCCTGTACAGTAATAATAATAAAGCCCCTCTGTGTCCTGCACAGTAATAATAATAATGCCCCTCTGTGTCCTGCACAGTAATAATAATAATGCCCCTCTGTGTCCTGCACAGTAATAACAATAATGCCCCTCTGTGCCATGCACAGTAATAATAATAATGCCCCTCTGTGTCCTGCACAGTAATAATAATAATGCCCCTCTGTGCCCTGTACAGTAATAATAATAATGCCCCTTTGTGTCCTGCACAGTAATAATAATAATGCCCCTCTGTGTCCTGCACAGTAATAATAATAAAGCCCCTCTGTGTCCTGCACAGTAATAATAATAATGCCCCTCTGTGCCCTGTACAGTAATAATAATAATGCCCCTCTGTGTCCTGTATAGTTTTAATAATAATGCTCCTCTGTGTCCTGTATAGTAATAATAATAATGCCCCTCTGTGCCCTGTATAGTAATAATAATAATGCTCCTCTGTGTCCTGCACAGTAATAATAATAATGCCCCTCTGTGTCCTGCACAGTAATAATAATAATGCCCCTCTGTGCCCTGTACAGTAATAATAATAATGCCCCTTTGTGTCCTGCACAGTAATAATAATAATGCCCCTCTGTGTCCTGCACAGTAATAATAATAAAGCCCCTCTGTGTCCTGCACAGTAATAATAATAATGCCCCTCTGTGCCCTGTACAGTAATAATAATAATGCCCCTCTGTGTCCTGTATAGTTTTAATAATAATGCTCCTCTGTGTCCTGTATAGTAATAATAATAATGCCCCTCTGTGCCCTGTACAGTAATAATAATAATGCCCCTCTGTGCCCTGTATAGTAATAATAATAATGCCCCTCTGTGCCCTGTATAGTAATAATAATAATGCCCCTCTGTGCACTGTACAGTAATAATAATAATGCCCCTCTGTGTCCTGTACAGAAATAATAATGCCCCTCTGTGCCCTGTATAGTAATAATAATAATGCTCCTCTGTGTCCTGCACAGTAATAATAATAATGCCCCTCTGTGCCCTGTACAGTAATAATAATAATGCCCCTCTGTGTCCTGCACAGTAATAACAATAATGCCCCTCTGTGTCCTGTACAGTAATAATAATAATGCCCCTCTGTGTCCTGTACAGTAATAATAATAATGCCCCTCTGTGTCCTGCACAGTAATAACAATAATGCCCCTCTGTGCCCTGTACAGTAATAATAATAATAATGCCCCTCTGTGTCCTGCACAGTAATAATAATAATGCCCCTCTGTGCCCTGTACAGTAATAATAATAATGCCCCTCTGTGTCCTGTACAGTAATAACAATAATGTCCCTCTGTGTCCTGCACAGTAATAACAATAATGCCCCTCTGTGTCCTGTACAGTAATAACAATAATAATGCCCCTCTGTGTCCTGTACAGTAATAATAATAATGCCCCTCTGTGTCCTGTATAGTAATAATAATAATGCCCCTCTGTGTCCTGTACAGTAATAACAATAATAATGCCCCTCTGTGTCCTGTACAGTAATAATAATAATGCCCCTCTGTGTCCTGTATAGTAATAATAATAATGCCCCTCTGTGTCCTGCACAGTAATAACAATAATGCCCCTCTGTGTCCTGTACAGTAATAACAATAATAATGCCCCTCTGTGTCCTGTACAGTAATAATAATAATGCCCCTCTGTGTCCTGTATAGTAATAATAATAATGCCCCTCTGTGTCCTGCACAGTAATAATAATAATGCCCCCTCTGTGCTCTGTACAGTAATAATAATAATGCCCCTCTGTGTCCTGTACAGTAATAATAATAATGCCCCTCTGTGTCCTGTACAGTAATAATAATAATGCCCCTCTGTGTCCTGTACAGTAATAACAATAATAATGCCCCTCTGTGTCCTGTACAGTAATAATAATAATGCCCCTCTGTGTCCTGTATAGTAATAATAATAATGCCCCTCTGTGTCCTGCACAGTAATAATAATAATGCCCCCTCTGTGCTCTGTACAGTAATAATAATAATGCCCCTCTGTGTCCTGTATAGTAATAATAATAATGCCGCTCTGTGTCCTGTACAGTAATAATAATAATGCCCCTCTGTGTCCTGCACAGTAATAATAATAATGCCCCTCTGTGTCCTGCACAGTAATAATAATAATGCCCCTCTGTGTCCTGCACAGTAATAATAATAATGCCCCTTTGTGTCCTGCACAGTAATAATAATAATGCCCCTCTGTGCCCTGTACAGTAATAATAATAATGCCCCTCTGTGTCCTGTACAGTAATAATAATAATGCCCCTCTGTGTCCTGCACAGTAATAATAATAAAGCCCCTCTGTGTCCTGCACAGTAATAATAATAATGCCCCTCTGTGTCCTGCACAGTAATAATAATAATGCCCCTCTGTGTCCTGTACAGTAATAATAATAATGCCCCTCTGTGTCCTGCACAGTAATAATAATAAAGCCCCTCTGTGCCATGCACAGTAATAATAATAATGCCCCTCTGTGTCCTGCACAGTAATAATAATAATGCCCCTCTGTGCCCTGCACAGTAATAATAATAATGCCCCTCTGTGTCCTGCACAGTAATAATAATAATGCCCCTCTGTGCCCTGCACAGTAATAATAATAATGCCCCTCTGTGTCCTGCACAGTAATAATAATAATGCCCCCTCTGTGCTCTGTACAGTAATAATAATAATGCCCCTCTGTGTCCTGTATAGTAATAATAATAATGCCCCTCTGTGTCCTGTATAGTAATAATAATAATGCCCCTCTGTGTCCTGCACAGTAATAATAATAATGCCCCTCTGTGTCCTGCACAGTAATAATAATAATGCCCCTCTGTGTCCTGCACAGTAATAATAATAATGCCCCTCTGTGTCCTGCACAGTAATAATAATAATGCCCCTTTGTGTCCTGCACAGTAATAATAATAATGCCCCTCTGTGCCCTGTACAGTAATAATAATAATGCCCCTCTGTGTCCTGTACAGTAATAATAATAATGCCCCTCTGTGTCCTGCACAGTAATAATAATAAAGCCCCTCTGTGTCCTGCACAGTAATAATAATAATGCCCCTCTGTGTCCTGCACAGTAATAATAATAATGCCCCTCTGTGTCCTGTACAGTAATAATAATAATGCCCCTCTGTGTCCTGCACAGTAATAATAATAAAGCCCCTCTGTGCCATGCACAGTAATAATAATAATGCCCCTCTGTGTCCTGCACAGTAATAATAATAATGCCCCTCTGTGCCCTGCACAGTAATAATAATAATGCCCCTCTGTGTCCTGTACAGTAATAATAATAATGCCCCTCTGTGTCCTGTACAGTAATAATAATAATGCCCCTCTGTGTACTGTACAGTAATAATAATAATGCCCCTCTGTGTCCTGTACAGTAATAATAATAAAGCCCCTCTGTGTCCCGCACAGTAATAATAATAATGCCGCTCTGTGTCCTGCACAGTAATAATAATAAAGCCCCTCTGTGTCCTGCACAGTAATAATAATAATGCCGCTCTGTGCCCTGTACAGTAATAATAATAATGCCCCTCTGTGTCCTGTACAGTAATAATAATAGTGCCCCTTTGTGTCCTGCACAGTAATAATAATAATGCCGCTCTGTGCCATGCACAGTAATAATAATAATGCCCCTCTGTGTCCTGCACAGTAATAATAATAATGCCGCTCTGTGCCATGCACAGTAATAATAATAATGCCCCTCTGTGTCCTGTACAGTAATAATAATAATGCCCCTCTGTGTCCTGCACAGTAATAATAATAATGCCCCTCTGTGCCATGCACAGTAATAATAATAATGCCCCTCTGTGTCCTGTACAGTAATAATAATAATGCCCCTCTGTGTCCTGCACAGTAAAAATAATAATGCCCCTTTGTGTCCTGCACAGTAATAATAATAATGCCCCTTTGTGTCCTACACAGTAATAATAATAATGCCCCTCTTTGTCCTGCACAGTAATAATAATAATGCCCCTCTGTGCCCTGTACAGTAATAATAATAATGCCCCTCTGTGTCCTGTACAGTAATAATAATAATGCCGCTCTGTGTCCTGCACAGTAATAATAATAATGCCCCTCTGTGTCCTGCACAGTAATAATAATAATGCCCCTCTGTGTCCTGCACAGTAATAATAATAATGCCCCTCTGTGTCCTGCACAGTAATAATAATAATGCCGCTCTGTGTCCTGCACAGTAATAATAATAATGCCCCTCTGTGTCCTGTACAGTAATAATAATAATGCCCCTCTGTGTCCTGCACAGTAATAATAATAATGCCCCTCTGTGCCATGCACAGTAATAATAATAATGCCCCTCTGTGTCCTGTACAGTAATAATAATAATGCCCCTCTGTGTCCTGCACAGTAATAATAATAATGCCGCTCTGTGCCCTGTACAGTAATAATAATAATGCTCCTCTGTGTCCTGCACAGTAATAATAATAATGCCCCTCTGTGTCCTGCACAGTAATAATAATAATGCCCCTCTGTGCCCTGTACAGTAATAATAATAATGCTCCTCTGTGTCCTGCACAGTAATAATAATAATGCTCCTCTGTGTCCTAAACAGTAATAATAATAATGCTCCTCTGTGTCCTGCACAGTAATAATAATAATGCCCCTCTGTGCCCTGTACAGTAATAATAATAATGCCCCTCTGTGTCCTGCACAGTAATAATAATAATGCCCCTCTGTGTCCTGCACAGTAATAATAATAATGCCCCTCTGTGTCCTGCACAGTAATAACAATAATGCCCCTCTGTGTCCTGTACAGTAATAATAATAATGCCCCTCTGTGTCCTGTATAGTAATAATAATAATGCTCCTCTGTGTCCTGTATAGTAATAATAATAATGCACCTCTGTGTCCTGCACAGTAATAATAATAATGCACCTCTGTGTCCTGCACAGTAATAATAATAATGCCCCTCTGTGTCCTGTACAGTAATAACAATAATAATGCCCCTCTGTGTCCTGTACAGTAATAACAATAATAATGCCCCTCTGTGTCCTGTACAGTAATAACAATAATAATGCCCCTCTGTGTCCTGTACAGTAATAATAATAATGCCCCTCTGTGTCCTGTATAGTAATAATAATAATGCCCCTCTGTGTCCTGCACACTAATAATAATAATGCCCCTCTGTGTCCTGTACAGTAATAATAATAATGCCCCTCTGTGTCCTGCACAGTAATAATAATAATGCCCCTCTGTGCCATGCACAGTAATAATAATAATGCCCCTCTGTGTCCTGTACAGTAATAATAATAATGCCCCTCTGTGTCCTGCACAGTAATAATAATAATGCCGCTCTGTGCCCTGTACAGTAATAATAATAATGCTCCTCTGTGTCCTGCACAGTAATAATAATATTGCCCCTCTGTGTCCTGCACAGTAATAATAATAATGCCCCTCTGTGCCCTGTACAGTAATAATAATAATGCTCCTCTGTGTCCTGCACAGTAATAATAATAATGCTCCTCTGTGTCCTGCACAGTAATAATAATAATGCTCCTCTGTGTCCTGCACAGTAATAATAATAATGCCCCTTTGTGCCCTGTACAGTAATAATAATAATGCCCCTCTGTGTCCTGCACAGTAATAATAATAATAATGCCCCTCTGTGTCCTGCACAGTAATAATAATAATGCCCCTCTGTGTCCTGCACAGTAATAACAATAATGCCCCTCTGTGTCCTGTACAGTAATAATAATAATGCCCCTCTGTGTCCTGTATAGTAATAATAATAATGCTCCTCTGTGTCCTGTATAGTAATAATAATAATGCACCTCTGTGTCCTGCACAGTAATAATAATAATGCACCTCTGTGTCCTGCACAGTAATAATAATAATGCCCCTCTGTGTCCTGTACAGTAATAACAATAATAATGCCCCTCTGTGTCCTGTACAGTAATAACAATAATAATGCCCCTCTGTGTCCTGTACAGTAATAATAATAATGCCCCTCTGTGTCCTGTATAGTAATAATAATAATGCCCCTCTGTGTCCTGCACAGTAATAATAATAATGCCTCTCTGTGTCCTGCACAGTAATAATAATAATGCCCCTCTGTGTCCTATACAGTAATAATAATAATGCCGCTCTGTGTCCTGCACAGTAATAATAATAATGCCCCTCTGTGTCCTGCACAGTAATAATAATAATGCCCCTCTGTGTCCTGCACAGTAATAATAATAATGCCGCTCTGTGTCCTGCACAGTAATAATAATAATGCCCCTCTGTGTCCTGTACAGTAATAATAATAATGCCCCTCTGTGTCCTGCACAGTAATAATAATAATGCCCCTCTGTGTCCTGCACAGTAATAATAATAATGCCCCTCTGTGTCCTGCACAGTAATAATAATAATGCCGCTCTGTGTCCTGCACAGTAATAATAATAATGCCGCTCTGTGTCCTGTACAGTAATAATAATAGTGCCCCTCTGTGTCCTGCACAGTAATAATAATAATGCCGCTCTGTGTCCTGCACAGTAATAATAATAATGCCCCTTTGTATCCTGCACAGTAATAATAATAATGCCGCTCTGTGTCCTGCACAGTAATAATAATAATGCCCCTTTGTATCCTGCACAGTAATAATAATAATGCCGCTCTGTGTCCTGCACAGTAATAATAATAATGCCGCTCTGTGTCCTGTACAGTAATAATAAAAATTGCCGCTCTGTGTCCTGCACAGTAATAATAATAATGCCCCTTTGTATCCTGCACAGTAATAATAATAATGCCCCTCTGTGTCCTGTACAGTAATAATAATAATGCCCCTCTGTGTCCTGCACAGTAATAATAATAATGCCCCTCTGTGTCCTGTACAGTAATAATAATAATGCCGCTCTGTGTCCTGTACAGTAATAATAATAATGCCGCTCTGTGTCCTGCACAGTAATAATAATAAAGCCCCTCTGTGTCCTGCACAGTAATAATAATAATGCCCCTCTGTGTCCTGCACAGTAATAACAATAATAATGCCCCTCTGTGTCCTGTACAGTAATAATAATAATGCCCCTCTGTGTCCTGCACAGTAATAATAATAATGCTCCTCTGTGTCCTGCACAGTAATAATAATAATGCCGCTCTGTGTCCTGTACAGTAATAATAATAATGCCGCTCTGTGTCCTGCACAGTAATAATAATAATGCCCCTTTGTATCCTGCACAGTAATAATAATAATGCCGCTCTGTGTCCTGTACAGTAATAATAATAATGCCCCTCTGTGTCCTGCACAGTAATAATAATAATGCCCCTCTGTGTCCTGCACAGTAATAACAATAATGCCCCTCTGTGTCCTGTACAGTAATAATAATAATGCCCCTCTGTGTCCTGCACAGTAATAATAATAATGCTCCTCTGTATCCTGTACAGTAATAATAATAATGCCCCTCTGTGTCCTGTATAGTAATAATAATAATGCTCCTCTGTGTCCTGTACAGTAATAATAATAATGCTCCTCTGTGTCCTGCACAGTAATAATAATAATGCCCCTCTGTGCCCTGTACAGTAATAATAATAATGCCCCTCTGTGTCCTGCACAGTAATAACAATAATGCTCCTCTGTGTCCTGTATAGTAATAATAATAATGCCCCTCTGTGCCCTGCACAGTAATAATAATAATGCCCCTCTGTGTCCTGTATAGTAATAATAATAATGCTCCTCTGTGTCCTGCACAGTAATAACAATAATGCTCCTCTGTGTCCTGTATAGTAATAATAATAATGCCCCTCTGTGCCATGCACAGTAATAATAATAATGCCCCTCTGTGTCCTGTATAGTAATAATAATAATGCTCCTCTGTGTCCTGTATAGTAATAATAATAATGCCCCTCTGTGCCATGCACAGTAATAATAATAATGCCCCTCTGTGTCCTGTATAGTAATAATAATAATGCTCCTCTGTGTCCTGTATAGTAATAATAATAATGCCCCTCTGTGCCATGCACAGTAATAATAATAATGCCCCTCTGTGTCCTGCACAGTAATAACAATAATGCTCCTCTGTGTCCTGTATAGTAATAATAATAATGCCCCTCTGTGCCATGCACAGTAATAATAATAATGCCCCTCTGTGTCCTGTATAGTAATAATAATAATGCTCCTCTGTGTCCTGTATAGTAATAATAATAATGCTCCTCTGTGTCCTGTATAGTAATAATAATAATGCCCCTCTGTGCCCTGCACAGTAATAATAATAATGCCCCTCTGTGTCCTGTACCGTAATAACAATAATAATGCCCCTCTGTGTCCTGCACAGTGATAATAATAATGCCCCTCTGTGTCCTGTACAGTAATAATAATAATGCCCCTCTGTGTCCTGTATAGTAATAATAATAATGCCCCTCTGTGTCCTGTATAGTAATAATAATAATGCTCCTCTGTGTCCTGCACAGTAATCATAATAATGCCCCTCTGTGTCCTGTACAGTAATAACAATAATAATGCCCCTCTGTGTCCTGTATAGTAATAATAATAATGCTCCTCTGTGTCCTGTACCGTAATAACAATAATAATGCCCCTCTGTGTCCTGTACAGTAATAATAATAATGCTCCTCTGTGTCCTGCACAGTAATAATAATAATGCTCCTCTGTGTCCTGCACAGTAATAATAATAATGCCCCTCTGTGTCCTGTACAGTAATAATAATAAAGCCCCTCTGTGTCCTGCACAGTAATAATAATAATGCCCCTCTGTGTCCTGCACAGTAATAACAATAATAATGCCCCTCTGTGTCCTGCACAGTAATAATAATAATGCTCCTCTGTGTCCTGCACAGTAATAATAATAATGCTCCTCTGTGTCCTGCACAGTAATAATAATAATGCCCCTCTATGTCCTGCACAGTAATAATAATAATGCTCCTCTGTGTCCTGCACAGTAATAATAATAATGCCCCTCTATGTCCTGTACAGTAATAATAATAATGCTACTCTGTATCCTGCACAGTAATAACAATAATGCCCCTCTGTGTCCTGCACAGTAATAATAATAATGCCCCTCTGTGTCCTGTACAGTAATAATAATAATGCTCCTCTGTGTCCTGCACAGTAATAATAATAAAGCCCCTCTGTGTCCTGCACAGTAATAATAATAATGCCCCTCTGTGTCCTGCACAGTAATAACAATAATGCCCCTCTGTGTCCTGCACAGTAATAATAATAATGCTCCTCTGTGTCCTCCACAGTAATAATAATAATGCCCCTCTGTGTCCTGTACAGTAATAATAATAATGCTACTCTGTATCCTGCACAGTAATAACAATAATGCCCCTCTGTGTCCTGCACAGTAATAATAATAATGCCCCTCTGTGTCCTGCACAGTAATAATAATAATGCCCCTCTATGTCCTGCACAGTAATAATAATAATGCCCCTCTGTGTCCTCCACAGTAATAATAATAATGCCCCTCTGTGCCCTGTACAGTAATAATAATAATGCGCCTCTGTGTCCTGCACAGTAATAATAATAAAGCCCCTCTGTGTCCTGCACAGTAATAATAATAATGCTCCTCTGTGTCCTGCACAGTAATAACAATAATAATGCCCCTCTGTGTCCTGTATAGTAATAATAATAATGCCCCTCTGTGTCCTGTATAGTAATAATAATAATGCTCCTCTGTGTCCTGTATAGTAATAATAATAATGCTCCTCTGTGTCCTGTATAGTAATAATAATAATGCCCCTCTGTGTCCTGTACAGTAATAACAATAATAATGCCCCTCTGTGTCCTGTATAGTAATAATAATAATGCTCCTCTGTGTCCTGTACCGTAAAAACAATAATAATGCCCCTCTGTGTCCTGTACAGTAATAATAATAATGCCCCTCTGTGTCCTGTATAGTAATAATAATAATGCCCCTCTGTGTCCTGTATAGTAATAATAATAATGCTCCTCTGTGTCCTGTATAGTAATAATAATAATGCTCCTCTGTGTCCTGCACAGTAATAATAATAATGCCCCTCTGTGTCCTGTACCGTAATAACAATAATAATGCCCCTCTGTGTCCTGTACAGTAATAATAATAATGCCCCTCTGTGTCCTGTATAGTAATCATAATAATGCACCTCTGTGTCCTGTACAGTAATAACAATAATAATGCCCCTCTGTGTCCTGTATAGTAATAATAATAATGCTCCTCTGTGTCCTGTATAGTAATCATAATAATGCACCTCTGTGTCCTGTACAGTAATAACAATAATAATGCCCCTCTGTGTCCTGTATAGTAATAATAATAATGCTCCTCTGTGTCCTGTACCGTAATAACAATAATAATGCCCCTCTGTGTCCTGTACAGTAATTATAATAATGCTCCTCTGTGTCCTGCACAGTAATAATAATAATGCTCCTCTGTGTCCTGCACAGTAATAATAATAATGCCCCTCTGTGTCCTGCACAGTAATAATAATAATGCTCCTCTGTGTCCTGCACAGTAATAATAATAAAGCCCCTCTGTGTCCTGCACAGTAATAATAATAATGCCCCTCTGTGTCCTGTACAGTAATAACAATAATAATGCCCCTCTGTGTCCTGTATAGTAATAATAATAATGCTCCTCTGTGTCCTGCACAGTAATAATAATAATGCCCCTCTGTGTCCTGCACAGTAATAATAATAATGCCCCTCTGTGTCCTGTATAGTAATAATAATAATGCCCCTCTGTGTCCTGCACAGTAATAATAATAATGCCGCTCTGTGCCCTGTACAGTAATAATAATAATAATGCCCCCTCTGTGTCCTGTACAGTAATAATAATAATGCCCCTTTGTGTCCTGCACAGTAATAATAATAATGCCGCTCTGTGTCCTGTACAGTAATAATAATGCCCCTCTGTGTCCTGCACAGTAATAATAATAATGCCCCTTTGTGTCCTGCACAGTAATAATAATAATGCCGCTCTGTGTCCTGTACAGTAATAATAATAATGCCCCTCTGTGTCCTGTACAGTAATAATAATAGTGCCCCTTTGTGTCCTGCACAGTAATAATAATAATGCCGCTCTGTGTCCTGTACAGTAATAATAATAATGCCCCTCTGTGTCCTGCACAGTAATAATAATAATGCCCCTCTGTGTCCTGCACAGTAATAACAATAATAATGCCCCTCTGTGTCCTGCACAGTAATAATAATAATGCTCCTCTGTGTCCTCCACAGTAATAATAATAATGCTCCTCTGTGTCCTGCACAGTAATAATAATAATGCCCCTCTATGTCCTGCACAGTAATAATAATAATGCCCCTCTGTGTCCTCCACAGTAATAATAATAATGCGCCTCTGTGTCCTGCACAGTAATAATAATAAAGCCCCTCTGTGTCCTGCACAGTAATAATAATAATGCTCCTCTGTGCCCTGTACAGTAATAATAATAATGCCCCTCTGTGCCCTGTACAGTAATAATAATAATGCGCCTCTGTGTCCTGCACAGTAATAATAATAAAGCCCCTCTGTGTCCTGCACAGTAATAATAATAATGCTCCTCTGTGTCCTGCACAGTAATAACAATAATAATGCCCCTCTGTGTCCTGTATAGTAATAATAATAATGCCCCTCTGTGTCCTGTATAGTAATAATAATAATGCTCCTCTGTGTCCTGTATAGTAATAATAATAATGCTCCTCTGTGTCCTGTATAGTAATAATAATAATGCCCCTCTGTGTCCTGTACAGTAATAACAATAATAATGCCCCTCTGTGTCCTGTATAGTAATAATAATAATGCCCCTCTGTGCCATGCACAGTAATAATAATAATGCCCCTCTGTGTCCTGTACAGTAAGAATAATAATGCCCCTCTGTGTCCTGCACAGTAATAATAATAATGCCCCTCTGTGTCCTGCACAGTAATAATAATAAAGCCCCTCTGTGTCCTGCACAGTAATAATAATAATGCCCCTCTGTGTCCTGCACAGTAATAATAATAATGCACCTTTGTGTCCTGCACAGTAATAATAATAATGCCCCTTTGTGTCCTGCACAGTAATAATAATAATGCCCCTCTGTGTCCTGCACAGTAATAATAATAATGCCCCTCTGTGTCCTGCACAGTAATAATAATAATGCCCCTCTGTGTCCTGCACAGTAATAATAATAATGCCCCTCTGTGTCCTGCACAGTAATAATAATAAAGCCCCTCTGTGTCCTGCACAGTAATAATAATAATGCCCCTCTGTGTCCTGCACAGTAATAATAATAATGCACCTTTGTGTCCTGCACAGTAATAATAATAATGCCCCTTTGTGTCCTGCACAGTAATAATAATAATGCCCCTCTGTGCCCTGTACAGTAATAATAATAATGCCCCTCTGTGTCCTGTACAGTAATAATAATAATGCCCCTCTGTGTCCTGCACAGTAATAATAATAAAGCCCCTCTGTGTCCTGCACAATAATAATAATAATGCACCTCTGTGTCCTGTACAGTAATAATAATAATGCCCCTTTGTGTCCTGCACAGTAATAATAATAATGCCGCTCTGTGTCCTGTACAGTAATAATAATAATGCCCCTCTGTGTCCTGTACAGTAATAATAATAGTGCCCCTTTGTGTCCTGCACAGTAATAATAATAATGCCGCTCTGTGTCCTGTACAGTAATAATAATAATGCCCCTCTGTGCCCTGTACAGTAATAATATTAATGCCGCTCAGTGTCCTGCACAGTAATAATAATAAAGCCCCTCTGTGTCCTGTACAGTAATAATAATAATGCTCCTCTGTGTCCTGCACAGTAATAATAATAATGCCCCTCTGTGCCCTGTACAGTAATAATATTAATGCCGCTCTGTGTCCTGCACAGTAATAATAATAATGCACCTTTGTGTCCTGCACAGTAATAATAATAATGCCCCTTTGTGTCCTGCACAGTAATAATAATAATGCCCCTCTGTGCCCTGTACAGTAATAATAATAATGCCCCTCTGTGCCCTGTACAGTAATAATAATAATGCCCCTCTGTGCCCTGTACAGTAATAATAATAATGCCCCTCTGTGTCCTGTACAGTAATAATAATAATGCCCCTCTGTGTCCTGTACAGTAATAATAATAATGCCCCTCTGTGTCCTGCACAGTAATAATAATAATGCCCCTCTGTGTCCTGCACAGTAATAATAATAATGCACCTTTGTGTCCTGCACAGTAATAATAATAATGCCCCTTTGTGTCCTGCACAGTAATAATAATAATGCCCCTCTGTGCCCTGTACAGTAATAATAATAATGCCCCTCTGTGTCCTGTACAGTAATAATAATAATGCCCCTCTGTGTCCTGCACAGTAATAATAATAAAGCCCCTCTGTGTCCTGCACAGTAATAATAATAATGCACCTCTGTGTCCTGCACAGTAATAATAATAATGCCCCTTTGTGTCCTGCACAGTAATAATAATAATGCCGCTCTGTGTCCTGTACAGTAATAATAATAATGCCCCTCTGTGTCCTGTACAGTAATAATAATAATGCCGCTCTGTGTCCTGCACAGTAATAATAATAAAGCCCCTCTGTGTCCTGTACAGTAATAATAATAATGCTCCTCTGTGCCCTGTACAGTAATAATATTAATGCCGCTCTGTGTCCTGCACAGTAATAATAATAAAGCCCCTCTGTGTCCTGTACAGTAATAATAATAATGCTCCTCTGTGCCCTGTACAGTAATAATATTAATGCCGCTCTGTGTCCTGCACAGTAATAATAATAATGCCCCTCTGTGTCCTGTACAGTAATAATAATAATGCTCCTCTGTGCCCTGTACAGTAATAATATTAATGCCGCTCTGTGTCCTGCACAGTAATAATAATAAAGCCCCTCTGTGTCCTGTACAGTAATAATAATAATGCCTCTCTGTGTCCTGTATAGTAATAATAATAATGCTCCTCTGTGTCCTGTATAGTAATAATAATAATGTTCCTCTGTGTCCTGCACAGTAATCATAATAATGCACCTCTGTGTCCTGTACAGTAATAACAATAATAATGCCCCTCTGTGTCCTGTATAGTAATAATAATAATGCTCCTCTGTGTCCTGTACCGTAATAACAATAATAATGCCCCTCTGTGTCCTGTACAGTAATTATAATAATGCTCCTCTGTGTCCTGCACAGTAATAATAATAATGCCCCTCTGTGTCCTGCACAGTAATAATAATAATGCTCCTCTGTGTCCTGCACAGTAATAATAATAAAGCCCCTCTGTGTCCTGCACAGTAATAATAATAATGCCCCTCTGTGTCCTGTACAGTAATAACAATAATAATGCTCCTCTGTGTCCTGCACAGTAATAACAATAATAATGCTCCTCTGTGTCCTGCACAGTAATAATAATAAAGCCCCTCTGTGTCCTGCACAGTAATAATAATAATGCCCCTCTGTGTCCTGTATAGTAATAATAATAATGCCCCTCTGTGTCCTGCACAGTAATAATAATAATGCTCCTCTGTGTCCTGCACAGTAATCATAATAATGCACCTCTGTGTCCTGTACAGTAATAACAATAATAATGCCCCTCTGTGTCCTGTATAGTAATAATAATAATGCTCCTCTGTGTCCTGTACCGTAATAACAATAATAATGCCCCTTCTGTGTCCTGTACAGTAATTATAATAATGCTCCTCTGTGTCCTGCACAGTAATAATAATAATGCCCCTCTGTGTCCTGCACAGTAATAATAATAATGCTCCTCTGTGTCCTGCACAGTAATAATAATAAAGCCCCTCTGTGTCCTGCACAGTAATAATAATAATGCCCCTCTGTGTCCTGTACAGTAATAACAATAATAATGCTCCTCTGTGTCCTGCACAGTAATAACAATAATAATGCTCCTCTGTGTCCTGCACAGTAATAATAATAAAGCCCCTCTGTGTCCTGCACAGTAATAATAATAATGCCCCTCTGTGTCCTGTATAGTAATAATAATAATGCCCCTCTGTGTCCTGCACAGTAATAATAATAATGCTCCTCTGTGTCCTGCACAGTAATAATAATAAAGCCCCTCTGTGTCCTGCACAGTAATAATAATAATGCCCCTCTGTGTCCTGTACAGTAATAACAATAATAATGCTCCTCTGTGTCCTGTACAGTAATAACAATAATAATGCTCCTCTGTGTCCTGCACAGTAATAATAATAAAGCCCCTCTGTGTCCTGCACAGTAATAATAATAATGCCCCTCTGTGTCCTGTATAGTAATAATAATAATGCTCCTCTGTGTCCTGTACCGTAATAACAATAATAATGCCCCTCTGTGTCCTGTACAGTAATAATAATAATGCTCCTCTGTGTCCTGCACAGTAATAATAATAATGCCCCTCTGTGCCATGCACAGTAATAATAATAATGCCCCTCTGTGTCCTGTACAGTAATAATAATAATGCCCCTCTGTGTCCTGCACAGTAATAATAATAAAGCCCCTCTGTGTCCTGCACAGTAATAATAATAATGCCGCTCTGTGCCCTGTACAGTAATAATAATAATGCTCCTCTGTGTCCTGCACAGTAATAATAATAATGCCCCTCTGTGTCCTGCACAGTAATAATAATAATGCCCCTCTGTGTCCTGCACAGTAATAATAATAATGCCCCTCTGTGTCCTGCACAGTAATAATAATAATGCCCCTCTGTGTCCTGCACAGTAATAATAATAATGCCCCTTTGTGTCCTGCACAGTAATAATAATAATGCCGCTCTGTGTCCTGTACAGTAATAATAATAATGCCCCTCTGTGTCCTGCACAGTAATAATAATAATGCCGCTCTGTGCCCTGTACAGTAATAATAATAATGCCCCTTTGTGTCCTGCACAGTAATAATAATAATGCCGCTCTGTGCCCGGTACAGTAATAATAATAATAATGCCCCCTCTGTGTCCTGCACAGTAATAATAATAATGCCCCTTTGTGTCCTGTACAGTAATAATAATAATGCCCCTTTGTGTCCTGCACAGTAATAATAATAATGCCGCTCTGTGCCCGGTACAGTAATAATAATAATAATGCCCCCTCTGTGTCCTGCACAGTAATAATAATAATGCCCCTTTGTGTCCTGCACAGTAATAATAATAATGCCGCTCTGTGTCCTGTACAGTAATAATAATGCCCCTTTGTGTCCTGCACAGTAATAATAATAATGCCGCTCTGTGTCCTGTACAGTAATAATAATAATGCCCCTCTGTGTCCTGTACAGTAATAATAATAGTGCCCCTTTGTGTCCTGCACAGTAATAATAATAATGCCGCTCTGTGTCCTGTACAGTAATAATAATAATGCCCCTCTGTGTCCTGCACAGTAATAATAATAATGCCCCCTCTGTGCTCTGCACAGTAATAATAATAATGCCCCTCTGTGTCCTGTATAGTAATAATAATAATGCCCCTCTGTGTCCTGCACAGTAATAATAATAATGCCCCTCTGTGCCATGCACAGTAATAATAATAATGCCCCTCTGTGTCCTGTACAGTAATAATAATAATGCCCCTCTGTGTCCTGCACAGTAATAATAATAATGCCCCTCTGTGTCCTGCACAGTAATAATAATAAAGCCCCTCTGTGTCCTGCACAGTAATAATAATAATGCCCCTCTGTGTCCTGCACAGTAATAATAATAATGCACCTTTGTGTCCTGCACAGTAATAATAATAATGCCCCTTTGTGTCCTGCACAGTAATAATAATAATGCCCCTCTGTGTCCTGCACAGTAATAATAATAATGCCCCTCTGTGTCCTGCACAGTAATAATAATAATGCCCCTCTGTGTCCTGCACAGTAATAATAATAATGCCCCTCTGTGTCCTGCACAGTAATAATAATAATGCCCCTTTGTGTCCTGCACAGTAATAATAATAATGCCCCTTTGTGTCCTGCACAGTAATAATAATAATGCCCCTCTGTGCCCTGTACAGTAATAATAATAATGCCCCTCTGTGTCCTGTACAGTAATAATAATAATGCCCCTCTGTGTCCTGCACAGTAATAATAATAAAGCCCCTCTGTGTCCTGCACAATAATAATAATAATGCACCTCTGTGTCCTGCACAGTAATAATAATAATGCCCCTTTGTGTCCTGCACAGTAATAATAATAATGCCGCTCTGTGTCCTGTACAGTAATAATAATAATGCCCCTCTGTGTCCTGTACAGTAATAATAATAGTGCCCCTTTGTGTCCTGCACAGTAATAATAATAATGCCGCTCTGTGTCCTGTACAGTAATAATAATAATGCCCCTCTGTGCCCTGTACAGTAATAATATTAATGCCGCTCTGTGTCCTGCACAGTAATAATAATAAAGCCCCTCTGTGTCCTGTACAGTAATAATAATAATGCTCCTCTGTGTCCTGCACAGTAATAATAATAATGCCCCTCTGTGCCCTGTACAGTAATAATATTAATGCCGCTCTGTGTCCTGCACAGTAATAATAATAATGCACCTTTGTGTCCTGCACAGTAATAATAATAATGCCCCTTTGTGTCCTGCACAGTAATAATAATAATGCCCCTCTGTGTCCTGCACAGTAATAATAATAATGCCCCTCTGTGTCCTGCACAGTAATAATAATAATGCCCCTCTGTGTCCTGCACAGTAATAATAATAATGCCCCTCTGTGTCCTGCACAGTAATAATAATAATGCACCTTTGTGTCCTGCACAGTAATAATAATAATGCCCCTTTGTGTCCTGCACAGTAATAATAATAATGCCCCTCTGTGCCCTGTACAGTAATAATAATAATGCCCCTCTGTGTCCTGTACAGTAATAATAATAATGCCCCTCTGTGTCCTGCACAGTAATAATAATAAAGCCCCTCTGTGTCCTGCACAGTAATAATAATAATGCACCTCTGTGTCCTGCACAGTAATAATAATAATGCCCCTTTGTGTCCTGCACAGTAATAATAATAATGCCGCTCTGTGTCCTGTACAGTAATAATAATAATGCCCCTCTGTGTCCTGTACAGTAATAATAATAGTGCCCCTTTGTGTCCTGCACAGTAATAATAATAATGCCGCTCTGTGTCCTGTACAGTAATAATAATAATGCCCCTCTGTGCCCTGTACAGTAATAATATTAATGCCGCTCTGTGCCCTGCACAGTAATAATAATAAAGCCCCTCTGTGTCCTGTACAGTAATAATAATAATGCCTCTCTGTGTCCTGCACAGTAATAATAATAATGCCCCTCTGTGCCCTGTACAGTAATAATATTAATGCCGCTCTGTGTCCTGCACAGTAATAATAATAAAGCCACTCGGTGTCCTGCACAGTAATAATAATAATGCCCCTCTGTGCCCTGTACAGTAATAATAATAATGCCCCTCTGTGTCCTGCACAGTAATAATAATAATGCCCCTTTGTGTCCTGCACAGTAATAATAATAATGCCGCTCTGTGTCCTGTACAGTAATAATAATAATGCCCCTCTGTGTCCTGTACAGTAATAATAATAGTGCCCCTTTGTGTCCTGCACAGTAATAATAATAATGCCGCTCTGTGTCCTGTACAGTAATAATAATAATGCCCCTCTGTGCCCTGTACAGTAATAATAATAATGCCCCTCTGTGTCCTGTACAGTAATAATAATAATGCCCCTCTGTGCCCTGCACAGTAATAACAATAATGCCCCCTCTGTGTCCTGTACAGTAATAATAATAATGCCCCTCTGTGCCCTGTACAGTAATAATAATAATGCCCCTCTGTGTCCTGCACAGTAATAATAATAATGCCCCTTTGTGTCCTGCACACTAATAATAATAATGCCCCCTCTGTGCCCTGCACAGTAATAATAATAATGCCCCTCTGTGTCCTGCACAGTAATAATAATAATGCCCCTCTGTGTCCTGCACAGTAATAATAATAATGCCCCTCTGTGTCCTGTACAGTAATAATAATGCTCCTCTGTGTCCTGCACAGTAATAATAATAATGCTCCTCTGTGTCTTGCACAGTAATAATAATAATGCCCCTCTGTGTCCTGCACAGTAATAATAATGCTCCTCTGTGTCCTGCACAGTAATAATAATAATGCCCCTCTGTGTCCTGTACAGTAATAATAATGCTCCTCTGTGTCCTGCACAGTAATAATAATAATGCCCCTCTGTGTCCTCCACAGTAATAATAATTATGACCCTCTCTGTCCTGCACAGTAATAATAATAATGCCCCTCTGTGTCCTGTATAGTAATAATAATAATGCCCCTCTGTGTTCTGCACAGTAATAATAATAATAATGCCCCCTCTGTGCCCTGTACAGTAATAAGAATAATGCTCCTCTGTGTCCTGCACAGTAATAATAATAATGCCCCTCTGTGTCCTGCACAGTAATAATAATAATGCCCCTCTGTGTCCTGTACAATAATAATAATGCCCCTCTGTGCCCTGCACAGTAATAATAATAATGCCCCTCTGTGTCCAGTACAGTAATAATAATAATGCTCCTCTGTGTCCTGCACAGTAATAATAATGCCCCTCTGTGCCCTGCACAGTAATAATAATAATGCCCCTCTGTGTCCAGTACAGTAATAATAATAATGCCCCTCTGTGCCCTGCACAGTAATAATAATAATTCCCCTCTGTGCCCTGTACAGTAATAATAATAATGCCCCTTTATGTCCTATATAGTAATAATAATAATGCCCCTCTGTGCCCTGTACAGTAATAACAATAATGCCCCTCTGTGCCCTGCACAGTAATAATAATAATGCTCCTCTGTGTCCTGCACAGTAATAATAATGCCCCTCTGTGCCCTGCACAGTAATAATAATAATGCCCCTCTGTGTCCAGTACAGTAATAATAATAATGCCCCTCTGTGCCCTGCACAGTAATAATAATAATTCCCCTCTGTGCCCTGTACAGTAATAATAATAATGCCCCTCTATGTCCTGTATAGTAATAATAATAATGCCCCTCTGTGTCCTGCACAGTAATAATAATAATGCCCCTCTGTGTCCTGTATAGTAATAATAATAATGCCCCTCTGTGCCCTGTACAGTAATAATAATAATGCCCCTCTGTGTCCTGTATATATAGTAATAATAATAATGCCCCTCTGTGCCCTGCACAGTAATAATAATAATGCCCCTCTGTGTCCTCTACAGTAATAATAATAATGCCCCTCTGTGTCCTGCACAGTAATAATAATAATGCCCCTCTGTGCCCTGTACAGTAATAATAATAATGCCCCTCTGTGTCCTGCACAGTAATAATAATAATGCTCCTCTGTGTCCTGTACAGTAATAATAATAATGCCCCTCTGTGTCCTGCACAGTAATAATAATAATGCCCCTCTGTGTCCTGCACAGTAATAATAATAATGCCCCTCTGTGCCCTGCACAGTAATAATAATAATGCCCCTCTGTGTCCAGTACAGTAATAATAATAATGCCCCTCTGTGTCCAGTACAGTAATAATAATAATGCCCCCTCTGTGCCCTGCACAGTAATAATAATAATGCCCCTCTGTGTCCAGTACAGTAATAATAATAATGCCCCCTCTGTGCCCTGCACAGTAATAATAATAATGCCCCTCTGTGTCCTGTACAGTAATAATAATAATGCCCCCTCTGTGCCCTGCACAGTAATAATAATAATGCCCCTCTGTGTCCAGTACAGTAATAATAATAATGCCCCTCTGTGTCCAGTACAGTAATAATAATAATGCTCCTCTGTGTCCTGTACAGTAATAATAATAATGCCCCTCTGTGCCCTGCACAGTAATAATAATAATGCCCCTCTGTGTCCAGTACAGTAATAATAATAATGCCCCTCTGTGTCCAGTACAGTAATAATAATAATGCTCCTCTGTGTCCTGTACAGTAATAATAATAATGCCCCTCTGTGCCCTGCACAGTAATAATAATAATGCCCCTCTGTGTCCAGTACAGTAATAATAATAATGCTCCTCTGTGTCCTGTACAGTAATAATAATAATGCCCCTCTGTGTCCTGTACAGTAATAATAATAATGCCCCTCTGTGCCCTGCACAGTAATAATAATAATGCCCCTCTGTGTCCTGCACAGTAATAATAATAATGCTCCTCTGTGTCCTGTACAGTAATAATAATAATGCCCCTCTGTGCCCTGCACAGTAATAATAATAATGCCCCTCTGTGTCCAGTACAGTAATAATAATAATGCCCCTCTGTGTCCAGTACAGTAATAATAATAATGCTCCTCTGTGTCCTGTACAGTAATAATAATAATGCCCCTCTGTGCCCTGCACAGTAATAATAATAATGCCCCTCTGTGTCCAGTACAGTAATAATAATAATGCCCCTCTGTGTCCTGTACAGTAATAATAATAATGCCCCCTCTGTGCCCTGCACAGTAATAATAATGCCCCTCTGTGCCCTGCACAGTAATAATAATAATGCCCCTCTGTGTCCAGTACAGTAATAATAATAATTCCCCTCTGTGCCCTGTACAGTAATAATAATAATGCCCCTCTATGTCCTGTATAGTAATAATAATAATGCCCCTCTGTGTCCTGCACAGTAATAATAATAATGCCCCTCTGTGTCCTGTATAGTAATAATAATAATGCCCCTCTGTGCCCTGTACAGTAATAATAATAATGCCCCTCTGTGTCCTGTATATATAGTAATAATAATAATGCCCCTCTGTACCCTGCACAGTAATAATAATAATGTCCCTCTGTGCCCTGCACAGTAATAATAATAATGCCCCTCTGTGTCCTCTACAGTAATAATAATAATGCCCCTCTGTGTCCTGCACAGTAATAATAATATTGCCCCTCTGTGTCCTGTACAGTAATAATAATAATGCCCCTCTGTGCCCTGCACAGTAATAATAATAATGCCCCTCTGTGTCCTGTATAGTAATAATAATAATGCCGCTCTGTGTCCTGTACAGTAATAATAATAATGCCCCTCTGTGTCCTGTATAGTAATAATAATAATGCCCCTCTGTGTCCTGTATAGTAATAATAATAATGCCCCTCTGTGTCCTGTATAGTAATAATAATAATGCCCCTCTGTGCCCTGCACAGTAATAATAATAATGCCCCTCTGTGTCCAGTACAGTAATAATAATGCCCCTCTGTGCCCTGTACAGTAATAATAATAATGCCCCTCTATGTCCTGTATAGTAATAATAATAATGCCCCTCTGTGCCCTGTACAGTAATAATAATAATGCCCCTCTGTGTCCTGTATATATAGTAATAATAATAATGCCCCTCTGTGTCCTGCACAGTAATAATAATAATGTCCCTCTGTGCCCTGCACAGTAATAATAATAATGCCCCTCTGTGCCCTGCACAGTAATAATAATAATGCCCCTCTGTGTCCTGTATAGTAATAATAATAATGCCCCTCTGTGCCCTACACAGTAATAATAATAATGCCCCTCTGTGCCCTGCACAGTAATAATAATAATGTCCCTCTGTGTCCTGTACAGAAATAATAATAATGTCCCTCTGTGTCCTGCACAGTAATAATAATAATGCCCCTCTGTGCCCTGTACAGTAATAATAATAATGCCCCTCTGTGCCCTGCACAGTGATAATAATAATGCCCCTCTGTGTCCTGTACAGTAATAATAATAATGCCCCTCTGTGTCCAGTACAGTAATAATAATGCCCCTCTGTGCCCTGCACAGTAATAATAATAATTCCCCTCTGTGCCCTGTACAGTAATAATAATAATGCCCCTCTATGTCCTGTATAGTAATAATAATAATGCCCCTCTGTGTCCTGCACAGTAATAATAATAATGCCCCTCTGTGTCCTGTATAGTAATAATAATAATGCCCCTCTGTGCCCTGCACAGTAATAATAATAATGCCCCTCTGTGTCCTGTATAGTAATAATAATAATGCCCCTCTGTGCCCTGCACAGTAATAATAATAATGCCCCTCTGTGCCCTGCACAGTAATAATAATAATGTCCCTCTGTGTCCTGCACAGTAATAATAATAATGCCCCTCTGTGCCCTGCACAGTGATAATAATAATGCCCATCTGTGTCCTGTATAGTAATAATAATAATGCCCCTCTGTGCCCTGCACAGTAATAATAATAATGCCCCTCTGTGTCCTGTATAGTAATAATAATAATGCCCCTCTGTGCCCTGCACAGTAATAATAATAATGCCCCTCTGTGCCCTGCACAGTAATAATAATAATGTCCCTCTGTGTCCTGCACAGTAATAATAATAATGCCCCTCTGTGCCCTGTACAGTAATAATAATAATGCCCCTCTGTGCCCTGCACAGTAATAATAATAATGCCCCTCTGTGCCCTGTACAGAAATAATAATAATGTCCCTCTGTGTCCTGCACAGTAATAATAATAATGCCCCTCTGTGCCCTGTACAGTAATAATAATAATGCCCCCTCTGTGCCCTGTACAGTAATAATAATATTTCCCCTCTGTGCCCTGTACAGTAATAATAATAATGCCCCTCTATGTCCTGTATAGTAATAATAATAATGCCCCTCTGTGTCCTGCACAGTAATAATAATAATGCCCCTCTGTGTCCTGTATAGTAATAATAATAATGCCCCTCTGTGCCCTGCACAGTGATAATAATAATGCACCTCTGTGTCCTGCACAGTAATAATAATAATGCCCCTCTGTGTCCTGTACAGTAATAATAATAATGCCCCCTCTGTGTCCTGCACAGTAATAATAATAATGTCCCTCTGTGTCCTGTACAGAAATAATAATAATGTCCCTCTGTGTCCTGTACAGTAATAATAATAATGCCCCTCTGTGTCCTGTACAGTAATAATAATAATGCCCCCTCTGTGTCCTGCACAGTGATAATGATAATGCCCCTCTGTGCCCTGCACAGTAATAATAATAATGCCCCTCTGTGCCCTGTACAGTAATAATAATAATGCCCCTCTCTGCCCTGCACAGTAATAATAATAATGCCCCTCTGTGTCCTGTACAGTAATAATAATAATGCCCCTCTGTGTCCTGTACAGTAATAATAATAATGCCCCTCTGTGTCCTGTACAGTAATAATAATAATGCCCCCTCTGTGTCCTGCACAGTGATAATGATAATGCCCCTCTGTGCCCTGCACAGTAATAATAATAATGCCCCTCTGTGCCCTGTACAGTAATAATAATAATGCCCCTCAGTGTCCTGCACAGTAATAATAATAATGCCCCTCTCTGCCCTGCACAGTAATAATAATAATGCCCCTCTGTGTCCTGTACAGTAATAATAATAATGCCCCTCTGTGTCCTGTACAGTAATAATAATAATGCCCCTCTGTGTCCTGTACAGTAATAATAATAATGCCCCCTCTGTGTCCTGCACAGTGATAATGATAATGCCCCTCTGTGCCCTGCACAGTAATAATAATAATGCCCTTCTGTGCCCTGCACAGTAATAATAATAATGCCCCTTTCTGCCCTGCACAGTAATAATAATAATGCCCCCTCTGTGTCCTGCACAGTAATAATAATAATGCCCCCTCTGTGCCCTGCACAGTAATAATAATAATGCCCCTCTGTGCCCTGCACAGTAATAATAATAATGCCCCTCTGTGTCCTGTACAGTAATAATAATAATGCCCCCTCTGTGTCCTGCACAGTAATAATAATAATGCCCCTCTGTGTCCTGTGTAGTAATAATAATAATGCCCCTCTGTGTCCTGTACAGTAATAATAATAATGCCCCCTCTGTGTCCTGCACAGTAATAATAATAATGCCCCTCTGTGTCCTGTGTAGTAATAATAATAATGCCCCTCTGTGTCCTGCACAGTAATAATAATAATGCCCCCTCTGTGTCCTGCACAGTAATAATAATAATGCCCCCTCTGTACCCTGCACAGTAATAATAATAATGCCCCCTCTGTGCCCTGCACAGTAATAATAATAATGCCCCTCTGTTCCCTGCACAGTAATAATAATAATGCCCCCTCTGTGCCCTGCACAGTAATAATAATAATGCCCCCTCTGTACCCTGCACAGTAATAATAATAATGCCCCCTCTGTGCCCTGCACAGTAATAATAATAATGCCCCTCTGTTCCCTGCACAGTAATAATAATAATGCCCCTCTGTGTCCTGTACAGAAATAATAATAATGTCCCTCTGTGTCCTGCACAGTAATAATAATAATGCCCCTCTGTGCCCTGTACAGTAATAATAATAATGCCCCTCTGTGCCCTGCACAGTGATAATAATAGTGCCCCTCTGTGTCCTGTACAGAAATAATAATAATGCTCCTCTGTGTCCTGTACAGTAATAATAATGCCCCTCTGTTCCCTGCAAAGTAATATTAATAATGCCCCTCTGTGTCCAGTACAGTAATAATAATGCCCCTCTGTTCCCTGCAAAGTAATATTAATAATGCCCCTCTGTGTCCAGTACAGTAATAATAATGCCCCTCTGTTCCCTGCAAAGTAATATTAATAATGCCCCTCTGTGCCCTGCACAGTAATAATAATAATTCCCCTCTGTGCCCTGTACAGTAATAATAATAATGCCCCTCTATGTCCTGTATAGTAATAATAATAATGCCCCTCTGTGTCCTGCACAGTAATAATAATAATGCCCCTCTGTGTCCTGTATAGTAATAATAATAATGCCCCTCTGTGCCCTGTACAATAATAATAATAATGCCCCTCTGTGTCCTGTATATATAGTAATAATAATAATGCCCCTCTGTGCCCTGCACAGTAATAATAATAATGTCCCTCTGTGCCCTGCACAGTAATAATAATAATGCCCCTCTGTGCCCTGCACAGTAATAATAATAATGCCCCTCTGTGTCCTGTATAGTAATAATAATAATGCCCCTCTGTGCCCTGCACAGTAATAATAATAATGCCCCTCTGTGCCCTGCACAGTAATAATAATAATGTCCCTCTGTGTCCTGCACAGTAATAATAATAATGCCCCTCTGTGCCCTGTACAGTAATAATAATAATGCCCCTCTGTGCCCTGCACAGTGATAATAATAATGCCCCTCTGTGTCCTGTATAGTAATAATAATAATGCCCCTCTGTGCCCTGCACAGTAATAATAATAATGTCCCTCTGTGTCCTGCACAGTAATAATAATAATGCCCCTCTGTGCCCTGTACAGTAATAATAATAATGCCCCTCTGTGCCCTGCACAGTAATAATAATAATGCCCCTCTGTGTCCTGTATAGTAATAATAATAATGCCCCTCTGTGCCCTGCACAGTAATAATAATAATGCCCCTCTGTGCCCTGCACAGTAATAATAATAATGCCCCTCTGTGCCCTGCACAGTGATAATAATAATGCCCCTCTGTGTCCTGCACAGTAATAATAATAATGCCCCTCTGTGTCCTGTACAGTAATAATAATAATGCCCCTCTGTGTCCTGTACAGTAATTATAATAATGCCCCTCTGTGTCCTGTACAGTAATAATAATAATGCCCCCTCTGTGTCCTGCACAGTAATAATAATATTGTCCCTCTGTGTCCTGTACAGTAATAATAATAATGCCCCTCTGTGTCCTGTACAGTAATTATAATAATGCCCCTCTGTGTCCTGTACAGTAATAATAATAATGCCCCTCTGTGTCCTGTACAGTAATAATAATAATGCCCCCTCTGTGCCCTGCACAGTAATAATAATAATGCCCCTCTGTGCCCTGCACAGTAATAATAATAATGCCCCTCTCTGCCCTGCACAGTAATAATAATAATGCCCCTCTGTGTCCTGTACAGTAATAATAATAATGCCCCTCTGTGTCCTGTACAGTAATAATAATAATGCCCCTCTGTGTCCTGTACAGTAATAATAATAATGCCCCCTCTGTGTCCTGCACAGTGATAATGATAATGCCCCTCTGTGCCCTGCACAGTAATAATAATAATGCCCCTCTGTGCCCTGCACAGTAATAATAATAATGCCCCTCTCTGCCCTGCACAGTAATAATAATAATGCCCCTCTGTGCCCTGTACAGTAATAATAATAATGCCCCTCTGTGTCCTGTACAGTAATAATAATAATGCCCCTCTGTGTCCTGCACAGTAATAATAATAAAGCCCCTCTGTGTCCTGTACAGTAATAATAATAATGCCCCTCTGTGTCCTGTACAGTAATAATAATAATGCCCCTCTGTGTCCTGTACAGTAATAATAATAAAGCCCCTCTGTGCCCTGTACAGTAATAATAATAATGCCCCTCTGTGTCCTGTACAGTAATAATAATAATGCCCCCTCTGTGTCCTGCACAGTGATAATGATAATGCCCCTCTGTGCCCTGCACAGTGATAATGATAATGCCCCTCTGTGTCCTGTACAGTAATAATAATAATGCCCCCTCTGTGTCCTGCACAGTAATAATAATAATGCCCCCTCTGTGCCCTGCACAGTAATAATAATGCCCCTCTGTGTCCTGCACAGTAATAATAATAATGCCCCTCTGTGTCCTGTGTAGTAATAATAATAATGCCCCTCTGTGTCCTGTACAGTAATAATAATAATGCCCCCTCTGTGTCCTGCACAGTAATAATAATAATGCCCCTCTGTGTCCTGTGTAGTAATAATAATAATGCCCCTCTGTGTCCTGTACAGTAATAATAATAATGCCCCCTCTGTGTCCTGCACAGTAATAATAATAATGCCCCTCTGTGTCCTGCACAGTAATAATAATAATGCCCCTCTGTGTCCTGTGTAGTAATAATAATAATGCCCCCTCTGTGTCCTGCACAGTAATAATAATAATGCCCCCTCTGTACCCTGCACAGTAATAATAATAATGCCTCCTCTGTGCCCTGCACCGTAATAATAATAATGCCCCTCTGTTCCCTGCACAGTAATAATAATAATGCCCCCTCTGTGCCCTGCACAGTAATAATAATAATGCCCCCTCTGTGCCCTGCACAGTAATAATAATAATGCCCCTCTGTTCCCTGCACAGTAATAATAATAATGCCCCTCTGTGTCCTGTACAATAATAATAATAATGCCCCTCTGTGTCCTGCACAGTAATAATAATAATGCCCCTCTGTGTCCTGTGTAGTAATAATAATAATGCCCCTCTGTGTCCTGCACAGTAATAATAATAATGCCCCCTCTGTGTCCTGCACAGTAATAATAATAATGCCCCTATGTGTCCTGTACAGTAATAATAAAAATGCCCCCTCTGTGCGCTGCACAGTAATAAAAATAATGCCCCTCTGTGTCCTGTGTAGTAATAATAGTAATGACCCTCTGTGTCCTGCACAGTAATAATAATAATGCCCCTCTGTGCCCCGCACAGTAATAATAATAATGCCCCCCTGTGTCCTGCACAGTAATAATAATAATGCCCCTCTGTGCCCTGTACAGTAATAATAATAATGCCCCTCTGTGCCCTGTACAGTAATAATAATAATGCCCCTCTGTGCCCTGCACAGTAATAATAATAATGCCCCTCTGTGCCCTGTACAGTAATAATAATAATGCCCCTCTATGCCCTGCACAGTAATAATAATAATGCCCCTCTGTGCCCTGCACAGTAATAATAATAATGCCCCTCTGTGTCCTGCACAGTAATAATAATAATGCCCCTCTGTGTCCTGCACAGTAATAATAATAATGCCCCTCTGTGCCCTGCACAGTAATAATAATAATGCCCCTCTGTGTCCTGCACAGTAATCATAATAATGCCCCTTTGTGCCCTGTACAGTAATAATAATAATGCCCCTCTGTGCCCTGCACAGTAATAATAATAATGCCCCTCTGTGTCCTGCACAGTAATAATAATAATGCCCCTCTGTGTCCTGTATAGTAATAATAATAATGCCCGTCTGTGTCCTGTACAGTAATAATAATAATGCCCCTCTGTGTCCTGCACAGTAATAATAATAATGCCCCTCTGTGTCCTGCACAGTAATAATAATAATGCCCCTCTGTGTCCTGTATAGTAATAATAATAATGCCCGTCTGTGTCCTGTACAGTAATAATAATAATGTCTCTCTGTGTCCTGCACAGTAATAATAATTATGCCCCTCTGTGTCCTGCACAGTAATAATAATAATGCTCCTCTGTGTCCTGCACAGTAATAATAATAATGCCTCTCTGTGCCCCGCACAGTAATAATAATAATGCCCCTCTGTGTCCTGCACAGTAATAATAATAATGCCTCTCTGTGTCCTGCACAGTAATAATAATAATGCCTCTCTGTGCCCCGCACAGTAATAATAATTATGCCCCTCTGTGCCCTGCACAGTAATAATAATAATGCCCCTCTGTGTCCTGCACAGTAATAATAATAATGCCTCTCTGTGCCCTGCACAGTAATAATAATAATGCCCCTCTGTGTCCTGCACAGTAATAATAATAATGCCCCTCTGTGACCTGCACAGTAATAATAATAATGCCCCTATGTGCCCTGCACAGTAATAATAATAATGCCCCTCTGTGTCCTGCACAGTAATAATAATAACGCCCCTCTGTGTCCTGCACAATAATGATAATAATGCAACTCTGTGTCCTGCACAATAATGATAATAATGTCCCTCTGTGCCCTCCACAGTAATAATAATAATGCCCCTCTGTGTCCTGCACAGTAATAATAATAATGCCCCTCTGTGTCCTGCACAGTAATAATAATAATGCCCCTCTGTGTCCTGCACAGTAATAATAATAATGCCCCTCTGTGTCCTGCACAGTAATAATAATAATGCCCCTCTGTGTCCTGCACAGTAATAATAATAATGCACCTCTGTGCCCTGCACAGTAATTATAATAATGCACCCCTGTGCCCTGCACAGTAATAATACCAGGGTAGATGAACACAGAACTTAAACACATGCTAAAAAGAAAGAAAGAAATGTTTATTAAATGGAAAGAGGGAGGCATATCTAAAGAAGATTATAATGCAGTCTGCAGATCCTGCAGGGCACGTATCAGGTTAGCTAAAGCTGACAATGAATTAAGGCTTGCAAGAGATGTCAAAAGCAATAAAAAAGGATTTTGGGGGTATGTCAAAAGTAAAAGAAAAGTCAAAGATGCTATAGGATTTTTACAGGATGAAAATGGAGAAATGGTAAGAGAGGATGTTGAGAAGGCCGAACTTTTTAATTCCTATTTTGCATCTGTTTTCTCTCAGAAAGAAAATGTAACATCAACTGTTCTTCACTGTCCTTTTAAAGGAATAGAAGAATCCAAGTTATCTGTAAACAGAAAGATTGTGAGGGAATATTTAGCTAACATAAATGAGTTCAAGTCTCCAGGTCCAGATGAATTACACCCCAGAGTACTGAAGGAGATCGTAGAAGAAATTTTAGAACCACTCTCCATAATCTTTGAAAATTCTCGGAGAACAGGAGAAGTCCCAGAAGACTGGAGAAGAGCAAATGTTGTTCCTATCTTCAAAAAGGGGAAGAAGGTGGACCCAGGGAACTATAGGCCGGTGAGTCTGACTTCTATACCAGGAAAGATCTTTGAAAAAATTATTAAACAACATGTATGTAAGTACATGGATAAGAATGAAGTGATTAACCAGAGTCAGCATGGGTTTGTAACTAACAGGTCATGTCAGACTAACTTAATTTCCTTCTATGACAGAATCACTGACTGGGTGGATCAGGGAAATGCTGTAGATATAGTATATCTTGACTTCAGCAAAGCATTTGACAAAGTATCTCACACCATCCTTATTGAAAAAATGACCAAGTATGCAATGGACCAGGCAACTGTTAGGTGGATTCATAACTGGCTTAGTGATCGGACTCAAAGGGTGGTTGTAAATGGCTTCACATCCAGCTGGATGAATGTCTCAAGTGGGGTACCACAGGGCTCAGTCCTGGGACCTGTATTGTTCAACATCTTCATCAATGATTTAGATGAAGGAATTGAGGGTAAACTGATTAAATTTGCTGATGACACAAAGCTAGGAGGGATAGCTAATACTAGAGAAGAGAGAGAGAGGATTCAAAAAGACCTAAATAAACTGGAGCAGTGGGCAGCAACTAACAGAATGGTTTTTAACAGGGAAAAATGCAAAGTACTACATCTGGGCAATAAAAATGAAAAAAGCATATACAGAATGGGAGGAATAGAGCTAAGCAACAGTACATGTGAAAAAGACTTAGGTATACTAATAGATCATAGACTGAACATGAGTCAACAGTGTGATGCAGCAGCAAAAAAGGCAAATACAATTCTGGGATGTATTAACAGAAGCATACAGTCTAGATCACGTGAAGTCATTATCGGTCTTTACTCCTCTTTGGTCAGACCTCATCTGGAATACTGTGTACAGTTTTGGGCACCACATTTTAAAAAAGACATCGACAAACTGGAGCAAGTTCAGAGAAGAGCGACCAGAATGGTGACTGGTCTGCAAACCATGTCCTATGAGGAACGGTTGCAGGATTTGGGAATGTTTAGCTTGCAAAAAAGAAGACTGAGAGGAGACTTAATAGCTGTCTACAAATATGTCAAGGGCTGTCACATTGTAGAAGGATCATCTTTATTCTCATTTGCACAAGGAAAGACTAGAAGCAATGGGATGAAACTAAATGGGAGGAGACACAGATTAGATATTAGAAAAAACTTTTTGACAGTTAGGGTGATTAATGAGTGGAACAGGCTGCCACGAGAGGTGGTGAGTTCCCCTTCAATGGACGTCTTCAAACAGAGGCTGGACAGACATCTGTCTGAGATGATCTAGTGAATCCTGCTTTGAGCAGGGGGTTGGACCAGATGACCCAGGAGGTCCCTTCCAACTCTACCATTCTATGATTCTATGATTCTATGAATAATAATGCCCCTCTGTGTCCTGTACAGTAATAATAATAATGCCCCTCTGTGTCCTGCACAGTAATAATAATAATGCCCCTCTGTGACCTGCACAGTAATAATAATAATGCACCTCTGTGTCCTGCACAGTAATAATAATAATGCCCCCTCTGTGCCCTGCACAGTAATAATAATAATGCCCCTCTGTGCCCTGCACAGTAATAATAATAATGCCCCCTTTGTGTCCTGTATAGTAATAATAATAATGCCCCTCTGTGTCCTGCACAGTAATAATAATAATGCCCCTCTGTGTCCTGCACAGTAATAATAATACTGCCCCTCTGTGCCCTGCACAGTAATTATAATAATGCCCCTCTGTGCCCTGCACAGTAATAATAATAATGCCCCTCTGTGTCCTGCACAGTAATAATAATAATGCCCCTCTGTGTCCTGCACAGTAATAATAATAATGCCCCCTCTGTGCCCTGCACAGTAATAATAATAATGCCCCTCTGTGCCCTGCACAGTAATAATAATAATGCCCCCTTTGTGTCCTGTATAGTAATAATAATAATGCCCCTCTGTGTCCTGCACAGTAATAATAATAATGCCCCTCTGTGTCCTGCACAGTAATAATAATACTGCCCCTCTGTGCCCTGCACAGTAATTATAATAATGCCCCTCTGTGCTCTGCACAGTAATAATAATAATGCCCCTCTGTGTCCTGCACAGTAATAATAATAATGCCCCTCTGTGTCCTGCACAGTAATAATAATAATGCCCCCTCTGTGCCCTGCACAGTAATAATAATAATGCCCCTCTGTGCCCTGCACAGTAATAATAATAATGCCCCCTTTGTGTCCTGTATAGTAATAATAATAATGCCCCTCTGTGTCCTGCACAGTAATAATAATAATGCCCCTCTGTGTCCTGCACAGTAATAATAATAATGCCCCCTTTGTGTCCTGTACAGTAATAATAATAATGCCCCTCTGTGCCCTGCACAGTAATTATAATAATGCCCCTCTGTGCCCTGCACAGTAATAATAATAATGCCCCTCTGTGCCCTGCACAGTAATAATAATAATGCCCCCTTTGTGTCCTGTACAGTAATAATAATAATGCCCCTCTGTGCCCTGCACAGTAATTATAATAATGCCCCTCTGTGCCCTGCACAGTAATAATAATAATGCCCCTCTGTGTCCTGCACAGTAATAATAATAATGCCCCTCTGTGTCCTGCACAGTAATAATAATAATGCCCCTCTGTGCCCTGCACAGTAATTATAATAGTGCACCTCTGTGCCCTGCACAGTAATAATAGTAATGCCCCTCTGTGTAATGCACAGTAATAATAATAATGCCCCTCTGTGTCCGGCACAGTAATAATAATAGTGCACCTCTGTGTCCTGCACATTAATAATAATAGTGCACCTCTGTGTCCTGCACAGTAATAATAATAGTGCACCTCTGTGTCCTGCACAGTAATAATAATAATGCCCCTCTGTGTCCTGCACAGTAATAATAATACTGCCCCTCTGTGCCCTGCACAGTAATTATAATAATGCCCCTCTGTGCCCTGCACAGTAATAATAATAATGCCCCTCTGTGTCCTGCACAGTAATAATAATAATGCCCCTCTGTGTCCTGCACAGTAATAATAATAATGCCCCTCTGTGCCCTGCACAGTAATTATAATAGTGCACCTCTGTGCCCTGCACAGTAATAATAATAATGCCCCTCTGTGTCCTGCACAGTAATAATAATAATGCCCCTCTGTGTCCTGCACAGTAATAATAATAATGCCCCTCTGTGTCCTGCACAGTAATAATAATAATGCCCCTCTGTGCCCTGCACAGTAATTATAATAGTGCACCTCTGTGCCCTGTACAGTAATAATAATAATGCCCCTCTGTGCCCTGCACAGTAATAATAATAATGCCCCTCTGTGTCCTGCACAGTAATAATAATAATGCACCTCTGTGTCCTGCACAGTAATAATAATAATGCCCCTCTGTGTCCTGCACAGTAATAATAATAATGCCCCTCTGTGTCCTGCACAGTAATAATAATAATGCCCCTCTGTGTCCTGCACAGTAATAATAATAATGCCCCTCTGTGTCCTGCACAGTAATAATAATAATGCCCCCTTTGTGTCCTGTATAGTAATAATAATAATGCCCCTCTGTGTCCTGCACAGTAATAATAATAATGCCCCTCTGTGTCCTGCACAGTAATAATAATAATGCCCCTCTGTGCCCTGCACAGTAATTATAATAATGCCCCTCTGTGCCCTGCACAGTAATAATAATAATGCCCCTCTGTGCCCTGCACAGTAATTATAATAATGCCGCTCTGTGCCCTGCACAGTAATAATAATAATGCCCCTCTGTGTCCTGCACAGTAATAATAATAATGCTCCTCTGTGTCCTGTACAGTAATAATAATAATGCCCCTCTGTGCCCTGCACAGTAATAATAATAATGCCCCTCTGTGTCCTGCACAGTAATAATAATAATGCCCCTCTGTGCCCTGCACAGTAATAATAATAATGCCCCTCTGTGCCCTGCACAGTAATTATAATAATGCCCCTCTGTGCCCTGCACAGTAATTATAATAGTGCACCTTTGTGCCCTGCACAGTAATAATAATAATGCCCCTCTGTGTCCTGCACAGTAATAATAATAATGCCCCTCTGTGTCCTGCACAGTAATAATAATAATGCCCCTCTGTGCCCTGTACAGTAATAGTAATAATGCCCCTCTGTGTCCTGCACAGTAATAATAATAATGTCCCCTCTGTGCCCTGCACAGTAATAATAATAATGCCCCTCTGTGCCCTGCACAGTAATAATAATAATTCCCCCTCTGTGTCCTGTATAGTAATAATAATAATGCCCCTCTGTGTCCTGCACAGTAATAATAATAATGCCCCTCTGTGTCCTGCACAGCAATAATAATAATGCCCCTCTGTGCCCTGCACAGTAATAATAATAATGCCCCTTTGTGTCCTGTATAGTAATAATAATAATGCCCCTCTGTGTCCTGCACAGTAATAATAATAATGCACCTCTGTGTCCTGCACAGAAATAATAATAATGCCCCTCTGTGTCCTGCACAGTAATAATAATAATGCACCTCTGTGTCCTGCACAGTAATAATAATAATGCCCCTCTGTGCCCTGCACAGTAATAATAATAATGCCCCTTTGTGTCCTGTATAGTAATAATAATAATGCCCCTCTGTGTCCTGCACAGTAATAATAATAATGCCCCTCTGTGCCCTGCACAGTAATAATAATAATGCCCCCTTTGTGTCCTGTATAGTAATAATAATAATGCCCCTCTGTGTCCTGCACAGTAATAATAATAATGCCCCTCTGTGTCCTGCACAGTAATAATAATAATGCCCCTCTGTGCCCTGCACAGTAATAATAATAATGCCCCTTTGTGTCCTGTATAGTAATAATAATAATGCCCCTCTGTGCCCTGCACAGTAATAATAATAATGCCCCTCTGTGTCCTGCACAGTAATAATAATAATGCCCCTCTGTGCCCTGCACAGTAATAATAATAATGCCCCTTTGTGTCCTGTATAGTAATAATAATAATGCCCCTCTGTGTCCTGCACAGTAATAATAATAATGCCCCTTTGTGTCCTGTATAGTAATAATAATAATGCCCCTCTGTGCCCTGCACAGTAATAATAATAATGCCCCTCTGTGTCCTGCACAGTAATAATAATAATGTCCCTCTGTGTCCTGCACAGTAATAATAATAATGCCCCTCTGTGCCCTGCAGAGTAATAATAATAATGCCCCTCTGTGTCCTGCACAGTAATAATAATAATGCCCCTCTGTGTCCTGCACAGTAATAATAATAATGCCCCTCTGTGTCCTGCACAGTAATAATAATAATGCACCTCTGTGCCCTGCACAGTAATTATAATAGTGCACCTCTGTGCCCTGCACAGTAATAATAATAATGCCCCCTCTGTGCCCTGCACAGTAATAATAATAATGCCCCTCTGTGCCATGCACAGTAATAATAATAATGCCCCTCTGTGTCCTGCACAGTAATAATAATAATGCCCCCTCTGTGCCCTGCACAGTAATAATAATAATGCCCCTCTGTGCCATGCACAGTAATAATAATAATGCCCCTCTGTGTCCTGCACAGTAATAATAATAATGCCCCCTCTGTGCCCTGCACAGTAATAATAATAATGCCCCTCTGTGCCATGCACAGTAATAATAATAATTCCCCCTCTGTGTCCTGTATAGTAATAATAATAATGCCCCTCTGTGTCCTGCACAGTAATAATAATGCCCCTCTGTGCCCTGCACAGTAATAATAATAATGCCCCTTTGTGTCCTGCACAGTAATAATAATAATGCCCCTCTGTGTCCTGCACAGTAATAATAATAATGCCCCTCTGTGTCCTGCACAGTAATAATAATAATGCCCCTCTGTGCCCTGCACAGTAATAATAATGCCCCTTTGTGTCCTCTATAGTAATAATAATAATGCCCCTCTGTGCCCTGCACAGTAATAATAATAATGCCCCTCTGTGTCTTGAACAGTAATAATAATAATGCCCCTCTGTGCCCTGAACAGTAACAATAATAATGCCCCTCTGTGTCCTGCACAGTAATAATATTAATGCCCCTCTGTGTCCTGAACAGTAATAATAATAATGCCCCTCTGTGTCCTGCACAGTAATAATAATGCCCCATTGTGTCCTGCACAGTAATAATAATAATAATGCCCCTCTGTGTCTTGAACAGTAATAATAATAATGCCCCTCTGTGTCCTGTACAGTAATAATAATAATGCCCCTCTGTGCCCTGTACAGTAATAATAATAATGCCCCTCTGTGTCCTGTATAGTAATAATAATAATGCCTCTCTGTGTCCTGCACAGTAATAATAATGCCCCATTGTGTCCTGCACAGTAATAATAATAATGCCCCTCTGTGTCTTGAACAGTAATAATAATAATGCCCCTCTGTGCCCTGTACAGTAATAATAATAATGCCCCTCTGTGTCCTGTATAGTAATAATAATAATGCCCCTCTGTGCCCTGTACAGTAATAATAATAATGCCCCTCTGTGTCCTGTACAGTAATAATAATAATGCCCCTCTGTGTCCTGTATAGTAATAATAATAATGCCTCTCTGTGCCCTGTACAGTAATAATAATAATGCCCCTCTGTGCCCTGTACAGTAATAATAATAATGCCCCTCTGTGCCCTGTACAGTAATAATAATAATGCCCCTCTGTGTCCTGCACAGTAATAATAATAATAATGCCCCTCTGTGTCCTGTACAGTAATAATAATAATGCCCCTCTGTGCCCTGTACAGTAATAATAATAATGCCCCTCTGTGCCCTGTACAGTAATAATAATAATGCCCCTCTGTGTCCTGCACAGTAATAATAATAATGCCCCTCTGTGTCCTGCACAGTAATAATAATAATGCCCCTCTATGTCCTGCACAATAATGATAATAATGCCCCCTCTGTGTCCTGCACAGTAATAATAATAATGCACCTCTGTGTCCTGCACAGTAATAATAATAATAATGCCCCTCTGTGTCCTGTACAGTAATAATAATAATGCCCCTCTGTGCCCTGCACAGTAATAATAATAATGCCCCTCTGTGCCCTGTACAGTAATAATAATAATGCCCCTCTGTGTCCTGCACAGTAATAATAATAAAAATGCCCCTCTGTGTCCTGTACAGTAATAATAATAATGCCCCTCTGTGCCCTGCACAGTAATAATAATAATGCCCCTCTGTGCCCTGTACAGTAATAATAATAATGCCCCTCTGTGCCCTGCACAGTAATTATAATAGTGCACCTCTGTGCCCTGCACAGTAATAATAGTAATGCCCCTCTGTGTAATGCACAGTAATAATAATAATGCCCCTCTGTGTCCGGCACAGTAATAATAATAGTGCACCTCTGTGTCCTGCACATTAATAATAATAGTGCACCTCTGTGTCCTGCACAGTAATAATAATAGTGCACCTCTGTGTCCTGCACAGTAATAATAATAATGCCCCTCTGTGTCCTGCACAGTAATAATAATACTGCCCCTCTGTGCCCTGCACAGTAATTATAATAATGCCCCTCTGTGCCCTGCACAGTAATAATAATAATGCCCCTCTGTGTCCTGCACAGTAATAATAATAATGCCCCTCTGTGTCCTGCACAGTAATAATAATAATGCCCCTCTGTGCCCTGCACAGTAATTATAATAGTGCACCTCTGTGCCCTGCACAGTAATAATAATAATGCCCCTCTGTGTCCTGCACAGTAATAATAATAATGCCCCTCTGTGCCCTGCACAGTAATAATAATAATGCCCCTCTGTGTCCTGCACAGTAATAATAATAATGCCCCTCTGTGCCCTGCACAGTAATTATAATAGTGCACCTCTGTGCCCTGTACAGTAATAATAATAATGCCCCTCTGTGCCCTGCACAGTAATAATAATAATGCCCCTCTGTGTCCTGCACAGTAATAATAATAATGCACCTCTGTGTCCTGCACAGTAATAATAATAATGCCCCTCTGTGTCCTGCACAGTAATAATAATAATGCCCCTCTGTGTCCTGCACAGTAATAATAATAATGCCCCTCTGTGTCCTGCACAGTAATAATAATAATGCCCCTCTGTGTCCTGCACAGTAATAATAATAATGCACCTCTGTGTCCTGCACAGTAATAATAATAATGCCCCTCTGTGTCCTGCACAGTAATAATAATAATGCCCCTCTGTGTCCTGCACAGTAATAATAATAATGCCCCTCTGTGTCCTGCACAGTAATAATAATAATGCCCCTCTGTGTCCTGCACAGTAATAATAATAATGCCCCTCTGTGCCCTGCACAGTAATAATAATAATGCCCCTCTGTGCCCTGCACAGTAATAATAATAATGCCCCCTTTGTGTCCTGTATAGTAATAATAATAATGCCCCTCTGTGTCCTGCACAGTAATAATAATAATGCCCCTCTGTGTCCTGCACAGTAATAATAATAATGCCCCTCTGTGCCCTGCACAGTAATTATAATAATGCCCCTCTGTGCCCTGCACAGTAATAATAATAATGCCCCTCTGTGCCCTGCACAGTAATTATAATAATGCCGCTCTGTGCCCTGCACAGTAATAATAATAATGCCCCTCTGTGTCCTGCACAGTAATAATAATAATGCTCCTCTGTGTCCTGTACAGTAATAATAATAATGCCCCTCTGTGCCCTGCACAGTAATAATAATAATGCCCCTCTGTGTCCTGCACAGTAATAATAATAATGCCCCTCTGTGCCCTGCACAGTAATAATAATAATGCCCCTCTGTGCCCTGCACAGTAATTATAATAATGCCCCTCTGTGCCCTGCACAGTAATTATAATAGTGCACCTTTGTGCCCTGCACAGTAATAATAATAATGCCCCTCTGTGTCCTGCACAGTAATAATAATAATGCCCCTCTGTGTCCTGCACAGTAATAATAATAATGCCCCTCTGTGCCCTGTACAGTAATAGTAATAATGCCCCTCTGTGTCCTGCACAGTAATAATAATAATGTCCCCTCTGTGCCCTGCACAGTAATAATAATAATGCCCCTCTGTGCCCTGCACAGTAATAATAATAATTCCCCCTCTGTGTCCTGTATAGTAATAATAATAATGCCCCTCTGTGTCCTGCACAGTAATAATAATAATGCCCCTCTGTGTCCTGCACAGCAATAATAATAATGCCCCTCTGTGCCCTGCACAGTAATAATAATAATGCCCCTTTGTGTCCTGTATAGTAATAATAATAATGCACCTCTGTGTCCTGCACAGAAATAATAATAATGCCCCTCTGTGTCCTGCACAGTAATAATAATAATGCACCTCTGTGTCCTGCACAGAAATAATAATAATGCCCCTCTGTGTCCTGCACAGTAATAATAATAATGCACCTCTGTGTCCTGCACAGTAATAATAATAATGCCCCTCTGTGCCCTGCACAGTAATAATAATAATGCCCCTTTGTGTCCTGTATAGTAATAATAATAATGCCCCTCTGTGTCCTGCACAGTAATAATAATAATGCCCCTCTGTGCCCTGCACAGTAATAATAATAATGCCCCCTTTGTGTCCTGTATAGTAATAATAATAATGCCCCTCTGTGTCCTGCACAGTAATAATAATAATGCCCCTCTGTGTCCTGCACAGTAATAATAATAATGCCCCTCTGTGCCCTGCACAGTAATAATAATAATGCCCCTTTGTGTCCTGTATAGTAATAATAATAATGCCCCTCTGTGCCCTGCACAGTAATAATAATAATGCCCCTCTGTGTCCTGCACAGTAATAATAATAATGCCCCTCTGTGCCCTGCACAGTAATAATAATAATGCCCCTTTGTGTCCTGTATAGTAATAATAATAATGCCCCTCTGTGTCCTGCACAGTAATAATAATAATGCCCCTTTGTGTCCTGTATAGTAATAATAATAATGCCCCTCTGTGCCCTGCACAGTAATAATAATAATGCCCCTCTGTGTCCTGCACAGTAATAATAATAATGTCCCTCTGTGTCCTGCACAGTAATAATAATAATGCCCCTCTGTGCCCTGCAGAGTAATAATAATAATGCCCCTCTGTGTCCTGCACAGTAATAATAATAATGCCCCTCTGTGTCCTGCACAGTAATAATAATAATGCCCCTCTGTGTCCTGCACAGTAATAATAATAATGCACCTCTGTGCCCTGCACAGTAATTATAATAGTGCACCTCTGTGCCCTGCACAGTAATAATAATAATGCCCCCTCTGTGCCCTGCACAGTAATAATAATAATGCCCCTCTGTGCCATGCACAGTAATAATAATAATGCCCCTCTGTGTCCTGCACAGTAATAATAATAATGCCCCCTCTGTGCCCTGCACAGTAATAATAATAATGCCCCTCTGTGCCATGCACAGTAATAATAATAATGCCCCTCTGTGTCCTGCACAGTAATAATAATAATGCCCCCTCTGTGCCCTGCACAGTAATAATAATAATGCCCCTCTGTGCCATGCACAGTAATAATAATAATTCCCCCTCTGTGTCCTGTATAGTAATAATAATAATGCCCCTCTGTGTCCTGCACAGTAATAATAATGCCCCTCTGTGCCCTGCACAGTAATAATAATAATGCCCCTTTGTGTCCTGCACAGTAATAATAATAATGCCCCTCTGTGTCCTGCACAGTAATAATAATAATGCCCCTCTGTGTCCTGCACAGTAATAATAATAATGCCCCTCTGTGCCCTGCACAGTAATAATAATGCCCCTTTGTGTCCTCTATAGTAATAATAATAATGCCCCTCTGTGCCCTGCACAGTAATAATAATAATGCCCCTCTGTGTCTTGAACAGTAATAATAATAATGCCCCTCTGTGCCCTGAACAGTAACAATAATAATGCCCCTCTGTGTCCTGCACAGTAATAATATTAATGCCCCTCTGTGTCCTGAACAGTAATAATAATAATGCCCCTCTGTGTCCTGCACAGTAATAATAATGCCCCATTGTGTCCTGCACAGTAATAATAATAATAATGCCCCTCTGTGTCTTGAACAGTAATAATAATAATGCCCCTCTGTGTCCTGTACAGTAATAATAATAATGCCCCTCTGTGCCCTGTACAGTAATAATAATAATGCCCCTCTGTGTCCTGTATAGTAATAATAATAATGCCTCTCTGTGTCCTGCACAGTAATAATAATGCCCCATTGTGTCCTGCACAGTAATAATAATAATGCCCCTCTGTGTCTTGAACAGTAATAATAATAATGCCCCTCTGTGCCCTGTACAGTAATAATAATAATGCCCCTCTGTGTCCTGTATAGTAATAATAATAATGCCCCTCTGTGCCCTGTACAGTAATAATAATAATGCCCCTCTGTGTCCTGTACAGTAATAATAATAATGCCCCTCTGTGTCCTGTATAGTAATAATAATAATGCCTCTCTGTGCCCTGTACAGTAATAATAATAATGCCCCTCTGTGCCCTGTACAGTAATAATAATAATGCCCCTCTGTGCCCTGTACAGTAATAATAATAATGCCCCTCTGTGTCCTGCACAGTAATAATAATAATAATGCCCCTCTGTGTCCTGTACAGTAATAATAATAATGCCCCTCTGTGCCCTGTACAGTAATAATAATAATGCCCCTCTGTGCCCTGTACAGTAATAATAATAATGCCCCTCTGTGTCCTGCACAGTAATAATAATAATGCCCCTCTGTGTCCTGCACAGTAATAATAATAATGCCCCTCTATGTCCTGCACAATAATGATAATAATGCCCCCTCTGTGTCCTGCACAGTAATAATAATAATGCACCTCTGTGTCCTGCACAGTAATAATAATAATAATGCCCCTCTGTGTCCTGTACAGTAATAATAATAATGCCCCTCTGTGCCCTGCACAGTAATAATAATAATGCCCCTCTGTGCCCTGTACAGTAATAATAATAATGCCCCTCTGTGTCCTGCACAGTAATAATAATAAAAATGCCCCTCTGTGTCCTGTACAGTAATAATAATAATGCCCCTCTGTGCCCTGCACAGTAATAATAATAATGCCCCTCTGTGCCCTGTACAGTAATAATAATAATGCCCCTCTGTGTCCTGCACAGTAATAATAATAATGCCCCTCTGTGTCCTGCACAGTAATAATAATAATGCCCCTCTATGTCCTGCACAATAATGATAATAATGCCCCCTCTGTGTCCTGCACAGTAATAATAATAATGCACCTCTGTGTCCTGCACAGTAATAATAATAATGCCCCTGTGTGTCCTGCACGGTAATAATAATAATGCCCCTCTGTGTCCGGCACAGTAATAATAATAATGCACCTCTGTGTCCTGCACAGTAATAATAATAATGCCCCTCTGTGTCCTGCACAGTAATAATAATAATGCCCCTCTGTGTCCGGCACAGTAATAATAATAGTGCACCTCTGTGTCCTGCACAGTAATAATAATAATGCCCCTCTGTGTCCTGCACAGTAATAATAATAATGCCCCTCTGTGTCCTGCACAGTAATAATAATAATGCCCCTCTGTGTCCTGCACAGTAATAATAATAATGCACCTCTGTGTCCTGCACAGTAATAATAATAATGCCCCTCTGTGTCCTGCACAGTAATAATAATAATGCCCCTCTGTGTCCGGCACAGTAATAATAATAGTGCACCTCTGTGTCCTGCACAGTAATAATAATAATGCCCCTCTGTGTCCTGCACAGTAATAATAATAATGCCCCTCTGTGTCCTGCACAGTAATAATAATAATGCCCCTCTGTGTCCTGCACAGTAATAATAATAATGCCCCTCTGTGTCCGGCACAGTAATAATAATAGTGCACCTCTGTGTCCTGCACAGTAATAATAATAGTGCACCTCTGTGTCCTGCACAGTAATAATAATAGTGCACCTCTGTGTCCTGCACAGTAATAATAATAATGCCCCTCTGTGTCCTGCACAGTAATAATAATAATGCCCCTCTGTGTCCTGCACAGTAATAATAATAATGCCCCTCTGTGTCCGGCACAGTAATAATAATAGTGCACCTCTGTGTCCTGCACAGTAATAATAATAATGCCCCTCTGTGTCCTGCACAGCAATAATAATAATGCCCCTCTGTGTCCTGCACAGTAATAATAATAATGCCCCTCTGTGCCCTGCACAGTAATAATAATAATGCCCCTCTGTGCCCTGTACAGTAATAATAATAATGCCCCTCTGTGTGCTGTATAGTAATAATAATAATGCCCCCTCTGTGCCCTGCACAGTAATAATAATAATGCACCTCTGTGCCCTGTACAGTAATAATAATAATGCCCCCTCTGTGCCCTGCACAGTAATAATAATAATGCACCTCTGTGCCCTGTACAGTAATAATAATAATGCCCCTCTGTGTCCTGCACAGTAATAATAATAATGCCCCTCTGTGCCCTGCACAGTAATAATGATAATGACCCTTTGTGTCCTGCACAGTAATAATAATAATGCCCCTCTGTGTCCTGCACAGCAATAATAATAATGCCCCTCTGTGCCCTGTACAGTAATATTAATAATGCCCCTGTGACGCCCTGCTACGCAATAGTGCCACATATCCTAGAGGGGTGCATTAAAGGATTTTTCCACAAGAGGCCACTCACAGCGTACACACACCTCCACCCTACCTCAGACCACCAGAGGGAGCCCGGATAGGAATATAAATACGGAGGGTGGAGTTAGGCAGCTCAGTCTAGTTTCAGTTTGCAGTCTAGAGAACACAGCTAAAGGTTCAGCAGCGGAGCACGTCTAGTCTAGACTCAAGCAGCTCAGGTTAGTGAGCCAGGAGCGTTGCCGACGCTCAGAGAGCGGCAGAAGAGGCAGCCAGCTAACTGCCAGTGTGCATAGCCTAGTGAGGGCCCGAGTAGGCCGAAGTCTAGAGGAGTGAATAGCATTGGGGGCAGAGGAGCTTTACGAGCTCACCCCAGAAAGCACTACCGGACACCGGGTCCGCTTCTACAGGGCTGTATACCCCCCTGTAGAGACAACCGGAAACCCCTGGAAGACTTCAGGTCCCAGGATCACCCAAGAGCTGATACGTAACAGAGCCAGGAGTCATGCAGCCCCCGCAAGCTGGAGAGTGCTCTCCAAAAGAAGGCCCTACCACAAAGTCAGCTGGTGCAGGACAGAAACCAAGTTAGGCCTAGCTCCAGGCAGGTCAGAAACTTACTACAGAGAGGCAAGAAACAGGAGGCCATACACCCGCTCCCTGGGGAGAATCCGGATGTGCACCCCTCACCCTACAGTGCTCCGGGGTGTCCCTGAACTGATTCCAGTAAAGGTACAGAAGTGACTTTCTTGTGTGCTCCCATTCTTGCTCTGACCCGGCTGGGTCCCCTCTGTCCTGCACCCCCCCTCCTACGCTGCCCTGAGGCCCTGCTCCACCTGTGGGGAGCGATACCATCTAAGCTGCCACAACACTGGCCTCAGTGGACTGCCGCAGCGCTGGTGACCCTCACCAGACATCACAGGTGGCGTCACGAACTTTGACATTTCATTTCCCCTTTTTTTTAAGAGAGACCCCAGGGTACGGGCCCGGGAGCCGACCACCGCGACATCCCCCAAGACCAGACATCAAGGCCCTGGCGCCGAGTAGTCCCCATCCCCTGGGCGCCACATCTCTCTAACTGGCGTCACGAACAGGATTGCGTGCCCGCGGCAATGGAAGGAGTTGTTACCGTTGCCACCGGGTACTGTGCGCCTTAAAAGACCGTAAAACTTACTGTGGTGAAGATTTCCCGCCATTGTCCACCATTTTTCCTGTTGCTTCGTGGGAACAAGAAGGGCGTAACCGCGCGAAACGCCCCACGCACTGACGCAGCGTCAGGTCCTGGCAGGAAGCCCCAACGAGCACGCTGACATGGAACGCAAGGTCCTACAAAGAGTCCGTCACCTGCGGAGCTGCGGCCTACAGAAAGAAGGTTGGCCCCGTTTCGCTAGGGGGGCGCCAAGATGTTGCAGCAACAGCCCGACGCCGCGGCCCAAGCTGACAGCCCCTATGATGCATCCGCGGCCGCCGCCGCGCAGGACGGAATAATCGCTCCATCGCCAGGTCCTGTAGCCCCCATTGTACCATTGACTTTACCGTACATCCCTGGAGCAAAGTGGCTCCCCCAGTACAGCGGCAAGCCAGACACCCTAACTGGATTCAAGCGCAAAATATGCAGCATCCTGGACATGTATTCTATGACGGGCAAACAAAGAGCTGCAGTTGTTGTGGGACAATTGACTGGTGCTGCGGAGAGAGAAGTAGAGACTTGGTCGGCAGCAGACCAGGAATCAGTGTCCGCAATTTTCAAAAAGTTACAAACTGCCTTTGAGGACCGCACTGAGGCAGACCTCCGGATGAGGTTCTACCAATGCTCTCAGAAGCCGGAGGACAGCGTTCGGGACTATGCCTGCCGTTTACAAGGGGCCCTGCGAGCTCTAAAACAGGTTAGTCCAATTAGCATAACTAATGAGAGTAAAATGCTAAAAGAACAATTTGTCTGGGGGCTGAGGTCCCAAGCCGAGAGCAGGACTGTGCGTTGGTGGTCCTTGGATCATCCAGATGCTACCTTTGACACCCTTAAGGACATGGCTATAAGGGGACTGCAACCCCTGGAGATAGCAGATACGTCTATCCAACGTTACCAGGGTGAGGCCACTCCAACGCCAGCAGCACTCACCTTTTCCCCGCTGGCTGCTGAAGCCAAAGTGCAAGCAGCGGCCCCTACTGAGCTGGACTGTCTGTGCTCAGAAGTGCGCCAGCTGACCAAAAACCTGGCCACTGTAATGAGTGCTCTGCAACTACCGACGGAGCCAGAGACGGAGGGAAAGATCCTGCTAGCCGACTGCCCTGAGGGTGTCCCCTGGATGAGAGGAAGGAGGAGGACGTTGCCGCCCCGGAGGAGGACAACGCCATCCCGTGGAAGGACCAACAACCAGTGCCATCCTCAACGAGAGTTTGTCTGCCACCGCTGCCAGAAGGCAGGCCACACAGTGCACAAGTGTCCATTAAACGAGCAAACCCTGGGTCCGAGGGCCAAAACCCAGGAATAGACTCAGCAGGCCCCTCAGACTGGCACCGCAGGTTCGTGGGAGGAAGACCTTTCCTGTCCATAATCCTGGACGGCATTGCGATACCTGCCCTGCTGGACACTGGATCTCAGGTAACAATTATGCCTGATGTCCTTTACAAGAGATACTGGTCCATGGACAGTCTCCAACCCCCAAACCCAGACTTTTCAGTATATGCCTCTAACAGCCTCCCTCTTAACCTAGTCGGGGTTAAGGATGTGACGGTAAAGGTGGGGAGAATGGAGCTGAAGGACCAGGGACTCATTGTAGTAGAGACTGTCTCTGATGATTCAGGACTGAATATGGTACTAGGCACTAACATTGTTGGTAACAGTTTGGAGGAGGTTGTGTTTTTGCTCCAACAGCTCGCTAACGCCGCCAGACCGGGGCAGAGAAGAGCACTCCAGAAGGAGATCCGAGCCCTGATGTACCAGCAGCAAGTAAAGATATCCGGTGGTGAGATTGGTAATGTGCGGGTAACAGACCCCATAACCATTGTGATCCCCCCAATGAGTGAAATGCTTATCTGGTGTAGAGCAGCCATAGGTCTTAGAGGACAGAGCTACCAGGCGGTGGTAGAGCCCCTTAGCTCAGAGCACAGACCCACGCTCTTAACTGCCAGAGGGGTAGTGGATGTATGCAATGGGAGGGCGCCCGTCCGTCTTCTCAACTATGGGGAGGACGAGGTCAGGTTACCACGTTATGCCACTGTTGCCAAGTTACATGCTGTAGATAATAACTCCATTCACACGGCGGAGTCCTTAACCTCACCAGACGAAGTGGAGGATAATGACCCGGCAACCCAGGTGGAGGATTGGTGTCAACAGCTCCATGTTGGGACAGACACCACTCCTGCCCATCAGAAACAGGGTGTACACCGGGTGGTTCAGGAATACAAGCAGGTATTCAGTAAGCACCCACTTGACTTTGGGAGGATTAAGGGGGTACAACATCATATCCCCACAGGTGACCATCCACCCATCAAAGAACGTTACAGGCCTATACCACCAGCACACTACCAGAAGGCAAAGGAAATGTTGCAGGACATGAAGAAGGCTGGGGTAGTAAGGGATAGTTGTAGTTCCCGGGCAGCTCCCCTAGTTTTAGTCAGGAAAAAGGACGGGAGCATGAGAATGTGTGTAGATTACAGACAGGTAAATCGCATTACACATAAAGATGCATATCCTTTACCACGTATAGAGGAATCCCTGGCTGCACTGAAGTCTGCAAATTACTTCTCCACCCTTGACCTCACTAGTGGGTACTGGCAAGTAGCTGTGGCTGAGGAGGATCGGGAGAAAACGGCCTTCACTACCCCGATGGGACTCTGCGAGTTCAACAGTATGCCGTTCGGACTCTGCAATGCCCCCGGAACGTTCCAGAGACTGATGGAGTGCTGCCTAGGACACCGCAACTTCGAGACTGTGTTACTATACCTGGATGACGTGATAGTATACTCCAAGACGTACGAGGACCACTTGAAGCACCTGGCGGAGGTATTTGAGTTACTGTCCCGGTATGGGATGAAGCTGAAGCCCTCAAAGTGCCACCTGCTCAAGAGAAAGGTACAGTACCTGGTGTTAGAACCTTGCTGTTAGGTTTTTTTTCCTTTGCTGGTCACATGACCTTGTTGGCCTATTTAATCCTGCTCCGCCCTTCTGGCTTTGCTGGACTTCATTGTATATCTACTTTCTAGCTAGCCTGTGCTCTGTATCTAACTCTGTTAGTTTGCTTGGTCTACGGACCTCTAGGTTCTATCTATTTTGTTTGTTCGTCTGTCTGCTGCTATTTCTGTTAGGAGGTGTCCCATATTCCTCCCAGTCCTTTGTACTTGTAGGGATTCCCTCCCCAAATCTATAGGTCTCCGTACAGACTAGATTAGGACTTTAGCAGGTCTGATCGCAGGATCAGGTTCCCTGTTACATCGTAGGGATTCAGCTGAGTCTTATAGTAGGGACAGATCTCCTCTCTTTCCTTAGCTTTGGTAGCAGAACATAACAGTAAGTCCAGCCTGTAAATTCTCTAAGGAAAGATTTTTTTTTGTTCCATCATGGTGTCGGTTCAGGATTTGGCTAAACACCTGCAGGGACTCTCTCTGGAAGTGGCCGAGCTCCGTCAGCACGTGAGTAACTGTCCTGGAGCATATTTCTTGGAGCCTAAGGTATGTTTGCCGGATTTATTTTTTGGTGAACATCGAGAATTTTTTTTCATTTAAAAATGCTTGCTTATTGTATTTTCGTTTGAGACCCAAGTCCTCTGGGGATGAATCCCAGCGCGTAGGGTTCATAATGTCACTTTTGCGCAAAGAGCCTCAGGAGTGGGCCTTTTCTTTGCAACCTAGTGATACATGCTTCAGATCAGTGGATAGTTTTTTTTCTGCTTTAGGACTATTATATGATGATCCTGACCGTGTGGCATCAGCTGAGACTGAGTTGAGACGTTTAAAACAAGGATCAGGTAATATGGAAAAATATTGTACACATTTTCGTCGTTGGTCCACTCAAACAGGGTGGAACGATTCTGCTCTGAAAAGTCTATTTCTTGCTGGGCTCAGTGAAAAGGTTAAAGACCTGCTAATTGCTTATCCTACACCTGAGGATTTGCAACAGGCTATGCAATTAGCTATACGGGTGGACAGAAGACTGCGTGCTAGGGTTAATGAGAGCAAATCCTCTGCTATGTCAGTTTCTGGTTATGATAATGTGTGTACTAACAGTGGTGAACCGATGGAGATTGGATCGGTGGCACCTCGCTCTCAAGAAAAACACCGTCGTTTTTCAGAAGGCTTGTGTTTCTATTGCGGGAAATCTGGTCATTTGATTAAAGGCTGTGAGCTTCGTATGAAGAAAGAAAAAAAAATGGTCAGTCACGCCCGTATTGCCTGTTTAAATTCCAAGGGTATATTTTTAGCTGCTTCCACGATTGCTCAGGAAAAATTAATGGAATTTCGGGTGTTTGTTGATTGCGGGTCTACACTGAATGTTATTGATGGGGGATTCGAGGAAAAACTCAATTTAAAACCTGAACCTTTATCATCCCCCATTGCTGTGGTTTCTGTGGATGGCTCCCCTTTGAAGAATATTACTCTCAAGGTCAGTGAATTTCCTCTCACTATTAATGGTGTTCACCATGAGAAATTGGATTTGGTAGTGTTGAATAACTTGCCTTCTCCAGTAATATTGGGTTTGCCCTGGTTAAAATTTCACAATCCTGTACTGGATTGGTCTACCAGTGAAATTAAATCCTGGAGCCATAAATGTTATGACAAGTGTTGTAACGGGCGTATTGCAGCTTTGGATAGGGGAGAATTGCCTGTTCCTATTCAGGATTTTTGGAGAGTTTTTTCTGAGAAGGAATCGCAGGTTTTGCCTCCCCATAGAGACTATGATTGTTCTATTGAATTTGTCCCTGGAGCGACTCTTCCTAAAAGTCGTTTATTTAACCTTACTATTCCTGAGAGGAAGGCTTTGGAGGAATACATACAGACAAGTTTGGCCGCCGGTCACATTAGGCCCTCTAAGTCTCCTGTGGCGGTTGGATTTTTTTTTGTAAAAAAAAAGGACGGCGGTTTACGTCCTTGTCTGGATTTTCGTGAGATTAACAAAATTACGGTACGCAATCCTTACCCACTGCCATTGATTCCTGATCTGTTTAACCAGTTATTGGGGGCCAAGTGGTTCTCTAAAATTGACCTTAAGGGGGCATACAATCTGTTGCGCATGAAGGAGGGTGATGAATGGAAGACTGCTTTTAACACTCCTGTGGGTCATTTTGAGAATCTGGTTATGCCTTTTGGTCTTACTAATGCTCCTGCATTTTTTCAGAATCTGATTAATGACATCCTTAGACCTTTGATCGGTAAAAATGTGGTTGTGTATTTGGATGACATTTTGATTTATTCGCCGGATCTGGAGTCTCATTGGCGGAGCGTGCGTGAGGTATTACAGTTATTAATGGACAATTCGCTTTTTGCTAAGCTGGAGAAATGTGAGTTCGCTGTACAGAGAATTAGTTTTTTGGGCTACATTATCTCCAGCAAAGGTTTTGAGATGGATCCGGTTAAGGTTCAGGCTGTGCAGGAATGGCCTAGGCCTATTGGTTTGAAATCAATACAGAGGTTTTTGGGTTTCGCCAATTACTATAGAAAATTCATAAAAAATTTTTCTAGTATTGTCAAACCTCTGACTGATCTCACCAGGAAAGGTGCTGATGCGGTTCAGTGGTCTTCTGAGGCCATTGAAGCTTTTGTGTATCTCAAGGAGAGGTTCACCTCTGCTCCCATCCTTATGCAGCCTGATGTGACTAGGCCGTTTTTGGTTGAGGTTGATGCTTCCTCTGTGGGGGTTGGCGCAGTATTGTCTCAGGATAACGGGGATGGATTACATCCCTGTGCATTTTTTTCAAAAAAATTTTCGGAGACTGAATTGAATTACGATATTGGTAATCGGGAATTATTGGCTATTAAACTCGCATTTGAACACTGGCGCCACTTCTTGGAAGGTGCGGAATTTCCCGTTCAGGTTCTTACGGATCATAAAAATCTGATATATCTTGACGCTGCCAAGCGCCTGAATGCCCGTCAGGCTAGGTGGGCACTGTTTTTCTCGCGGTTTAATTTCTCCGTTACTTACATCCCTGGTACTAAGAATGTTAAGGCGGATGCCTTGTCTCGCAGTTTTTCTCCCATAGTCGGTGCTGAGAAAGAGGAAAACATTTTACAAGAAGGTGTTGTGATAGCTGCTTTAGACTCCGTTTTGGAAGATGAGATTCTTAAAGCTCAGGAGAATGCCCCATCTAACACTCCTCATGGGAGGTTGTTTGTGCCTGGGACTTTTAGGAGAGATTTGTTTGTTGAGTGTCACGAATCTCGGTTGGCAGGTCATCCCGGAATCTCTGAGACCAAGAGACTGGTGGGTCGCAGTTTTTGGTGGCCTGGATGGCAGAAGGAAGTCATTAAGTGGGTGCGCCAATGTACTATATGTGCTAGATCTAAGTCCTCACATACTCCTGCTGCGGGGTTGCTTTGTCCTTTGGAGGTCCCCAGTGCTCCTTGGACACATTTGGCTATGGACTTTATAACTGACCTTCCCCCCTCTGAGGGTTTTACTGTCATCTGGGTGGTCGTGGACCGTTTTAGCAAGATGTGTCACTTGGTTCCCTTCGTCAAACTGCCCTGCGCTAAAACTCTCGCTAAGGCCTTTGTCAAGGAAATTGTCAGACTTCATGGCGTTCCTACTGACATTGTTTCTGATAGGGGTCCTCAGTTCGTGGCTCGTTTTTGGCGTGCCTTTTGTGACAGGTTGGGAATTCATTTGTCGTTTTCGTCCGGATATCATCCTGAATCTAATGGCCAGACAGAAAGGAAAAACCAGGATGTTGAGCAGTTCTTGCGTTGTTTTGTGGCAGACAATCAAGAGGGGTGGTCTGAGTTTCTGCCACTTGCCGAATTTGCTCTGAACAATCATACATCTTCTTCTGCTGGTTGTTCGCCTTTTTTTTGTTGTTCTGGGAGACATCCGTCGTTTGGGTCGTTCTCCAAGTTGGGATCTGCCGTGCCTGAGGAGGAGAATTTTTCCGGTGATTTGGAAAGAGTTTGGACGGATGTGCGTGGTAATCTTCAGGAGGCCAACAGAAAATCTAAAGACTACTTTGATAGGAAACGACAGGAGGTTTTGTTCGCTGTTGGTGACATGGTTTGGTTGTCCTCTAGGAATCTGCGGTTGAGGATTCCTTCTAAGAAATTGGGTCCCAAGTTTGTAGGGCCCTTTAAGGTGCTTCAGGTTGTCAACCAATCTGCTGTTAGGTTGGAGGTTCCTACCTCCTGGAGAATTAATCCGGTCTTTCATGTCTCTCTGTTAAAAAAAGCTGTTGTGTCGGATGGTGACGCCTCTGCCTCTGTTCCTCCGGTGGTGGAGGACGGGGAATATGAAATTTCTCGCATCCTTGACTCTAGACGGTATAGAGGTAGTTTGCAGTATCTTGTGGCCTGGAAAGGTTTCGGACCCGAGGATAACTCTTGGGTGAGGTCAGATGATGTTTCTGCGTCCAGACTTATCAGAGCGTTTCACAGGAGATTTCCTGATAAGCCTGGTCCTAGGGGATCCGGAGGATCCTCTTAGAAGGGGGGGTACTGTTAGAACCTTGCTGTTAGGTTTTTTTTCCTTTGCTGGTCACATGACCTTGTTGGCCTATTTAATCCTGCTCCGCCCTTCTGGCTTTGCTGGACTTCATTGTATATCTACTTTCTAGCTAGCCTGTGCTCTGTATCTAACTCTGTTAGTTTGCTTGGTCTACGGACCTCTAGGTTCTATCTATTTTGTTTGTTCGTCTGTCTGCTGCTATTTCTGTTAGGAGGTGTCCCATATTCCTCCCAGTCCTTTGTACTTGTAGGGATTCCCTCCCCAAATCTATAGGTCTCCGTACAGACTAGATTAGGACTTTAGCAGGTCTGATCGCAGGATCAGGTTCCCTGTTACATCGTAGGGATTCAGCTGAGTCTTATAGTAGGGACAGATCTCCTCTCTTTCCTTAGCTTTGGTAGCAGAACATAACACCTGGGGCACATTGTCAGCCCAGAGGGAGTAGCACCGGACCCGGAGAAGGTCACTGCCATCCAGAAATGGCCGGAGCCGAAGAGCCTCAAGGAGGTACGTCAGTTCCTGGGACTGATAGGATACTACTGGAGGTTTGTAAAAGATTACACCAAGAAAGCAGCGCCTCTGCAAGACCTCCTGGTAGGGCAGTCCCCCAAAGGCAGAAATCCCCCATTCCACTGGGGTAAAGAACAGGCTGAATCATTTCAAGAAATGAAGGAGATCCTGACAGGCGACGAGATCCTAGCCTACCCTGACTACAGTCAACCGTTCCTGCTGTACACTGATGCCAGCAACGAGGGATTAGGAGCTGTGTTAAGTCAGAAGCAGAATGGCCGAGAGAAGGTGATCGCCTATGCAAGCAGGAAGCTCCGCCCGACCGAGAGGAACCCAGAGAACTATAGCAGCTTCAAGTTGGAGTTCCTGGCCCTGGTCTGGGCCATCACTGAAAGGTTCAAGCACTATCTGGCCTCCAGTAAGTTCACTGCCTTCACAGATAACCCCTTGACCCATCTTGAAACAGCTAAGTTGGGGGCACTGGAACAACAATGAATGTCTCGGCTGTCAAACTACCAATTCACTATTAAGTACCGGACGGGCCGCAAGAACGCCAACGCCGATGCCCTGTCCAGGATGCCTCACCAGTCAGACACAGAAGAAGAAGTGGATGACCTGGGGGAGATTGAGCTACCTGCCTTTCACCGGAATGGGATGATCCACGAGCAACGAGCCTCCAGGAGGCAACGTGGTAAGACGTTAAACCCTTTGCCTCACCACAGCTGGAAGGAGACCCAGGACAGAGACCCGATTGTCAGCCGTATAAAGGAGCTGATAATCCAAGAAGGTTCCTCCCTGGAGAAGGACGCGTCTCCACAAGCCAAGCAGCTGTAGAATGAGAGAAGCCGGCTGTTCATCTATAGAGAGAATCTGTGCCGGAGGTACGTCAATCCAAAAACCCACGAGATGGTATGGCAGATAGTGGTTCCCAAGACGGACATCCAGATGGTGTTGGAGGCCTACCACGATCAGGCGGGGCACTTTGGCTGGAAGAAGCTAGAAACCCTGCTGAAGTGTCGATTCTACTGGGTAGGAATGCGCAGCTCCATTGAGAGGTGGTGCCGAGACTGTGGACCCTGTGGCCTCAGAAGAAAAGACAACAGCAGCCAGAAGGTACCCCTGCAACCCATCAAGACGACTCGACCCCTGGAGATCGTGGCCCTGGACCATGTCAAGCTGTCACCCAGCAGGTCAGGATATTCTTACGCCCTGACCATGGTGGATCACTACTCTAGGTTCCTGGTGGTCGCCCCCATCAAAGACCTGACGGCAGAGACAGCAGCAAAGACGTTTCAGGTGTACTTCTGCAGACCCCATGGATACCCTGAGCAGGTGCTGACAGACCAAGGCCCAGCCTTCGAGGCAGAGTTGTTTAAGGAGTTCTGCCATTTGTATGGGTGTAAGAAGATAAGAACTACACCGTACCACCCACAAACCAATGGTCTCTGTGAAAAGATGAACAACATCGTCATCGACCTGCTGAAGACCATACCACTTGAGGAGAGAAATCAGTGGCCAGACCTACTACCTGACCTGGTAGATCTGTACAATCACATACCAGTAAGTTCCACCAATTGCACTCCAGCATATCTCATGCGAGCAAGACCAGGAAAGCTGCCCATGGACCAGGAGCTTGGTGTAGTAGAACCAGAAGCAGATATGTCCACTGAAGACTGGGGCACGACCAGACAGCAGCAGTACAGAAGAGTACAGGCCTGTGTCGAAGACAGTCTCACTCGGGTGAGGGATAAACAGGAAGCACAATACAACAGGAGTGCACCCGCAGAACCCTTCACACCAGGAGAACTGGTATTGAAAAGAAAGCGGAGGAACCACAAGCTTGATGACCAGTGGGAGAGAGAACCCTACACTGTGTTGAATTCAAGGTTTGATAACAGGAAGACGTGTTTGATCAGCAAAGATGGAGGAAGAACAACTGCAACAGTATCTAGGGACCACCCGAAGTTGTGTCCAGACCTGCTAAAACCCCAAGAAGTGACTCTCATTATCCAGGAGGAATCTGAAGAAGCAGTAATCCATACTGATTTAGGAGATTTCCCGGCAGATTGGCCTCAAATTGGAGGAGCAGTCATAATCCCAGTACTCCACTTCTTCCAACAGCCAGAAGACCCTCCACAGCAAGTTGAACCTGTAAGTGCTGCAGAAGAGCCTGCTCAGGAAGAGTCCCTGGAAGAAGGATCCCCGGCAGGAGTAGAGCAAGAAGGCCCAGCCAATGGTACACTTGCCAGTCCCATGGAGAGGTTAAGGCAATTTTACAACTTACCCACACGAAGAACTGACAGGGTAACTGATAATACAGACACTGATACCTCACAGACCACCGCACTACGCAGATCAACACGTAGCACGAGAGGTCAACCCCCTGTCAGGTATAGTGAATAGTTAAAACTCTGACAAATGTAGATAGTTACCCTGGGGTATTATGGTGTATTGTATATTATACAGTGTATTGTGTAATGCACACGCCCGGGCTGAGCGGCGTGTGCGTGTGATTCCACTGGACCGTGCCGGAGAGTGAATGCCTGGAGGGGCGTAACTAGGTATTCACCCGATCCGACCAGGGTCGCACGACGGCATACGACGCCAGTGCACCAAGGAGGAACCGAGCAGAGGGACCAGGTGCTACTCCAGGACAGACCCCGGACACGGCTGTTGACCCACACAGGGGAATACAGGAACAGACTGGTTAGGCTGGCACACAGACTGGTGGGAATAGGCAGGCACGACTGGTATGCAGGCAGGCGGGTATGCAGGCAGGGGGGTACAGACAAGCACGGCTAGAGTGCAGACAGGGAGGCACTAGCAGGTAGGAACACAGGCGGGATAGGACCCAGTACACACTGGGACTCTGGAACAGAACCACAGAAGTGGCGGACAAACACAGCAGAGTGAGGCCGCCCAGAGAGGTGAACGAGAGCAGGGCAGGACGAGACCGCCCAGAGCGGTGAGCAAGAGCAGGGCAGGACGAGACCGCCTGGAGCGGTGAGCAAGAGCAGAGCAGGACGAGGCCGCCTGGAGCGATGAGCAAGAGCAAAGCAGGACGAGGCCGCCTGGAGCGGTGAGCAAGAGCAGAGCAGGACGAGACCGCCTGGAGCGGTGAGCAAGAGCAGAGCAGGACGAGACCGCCTGGAGCGGTGAGCAAGAGCAGAGCAGGACGAGACCGCCTGGAGCGGTGAGCAAGAGCAGAGCAGGACGAGACCGCCTGGAGCGGTGAGCAAGAGCAGAGCAGGACGAGACCGCCTGGGGCGGTGAGCAAGAGCAAAGCAGGACGAGACCGCCAGGAGCGGTGAGCAAGAGCAGAGCAGGACGAGACCGCCTGGAGTGGTGAGCAAGAGCAGAGCAGGGCGAGACCGCCTGGAGCGGTGAGCAAGAGCAGAGCAGGACGAGACCGCCTGGAGCAGTGAGCAAGAGCAGAGCAGGACGAGACCGCCTGGAGCGGTGAGCAAGAGCAGAGCAGGACGAGACCGCCTGGAGCGGTGAGCAAGAGCAGAGCAGGACGAGACCGCCTGGAGCGGTGAGCAAGAGCAGAACAGGACGAGACCGCCTGGAGCGGTGAGCAAGAGCAGAGCAGGACGAGACCGCCAGGAGCGGTGAGCAAGAAGGAGAGAGCAGAACGAGACTGCCGGAGCAGTGAGAAAGAAGGAGAGAGCAGAACGAGACTGCCGGAGCAGTGAGAAAGAGGGAGCTGAGCGAGACTGCCGGAGCAGTGAGGTAAAGGGAGAGAGCAGAACGAGACTGGAACTGAGTGTACGGAAGAGACCGACACTGCAGCGGGATACAGGAGCGGGTCTGGGAATACGGCCCCCAGAGAGGCGGGATGAACAGGCAAGGAGCATGTTCAGACAGGACAGACAAGATACAGGAGCGGGTCTAGGTAATCGGCCCCTAGAAGGCGGGAGGAACAGGCTAGGAGCGTGTTCAGACAGGACAGACAAGATACAGGAGCGGGTCTAGGTAATCGGCCCCTAGAAGGCGGGAGGAACAGGCTAGGAGCATGTTCAGACAGGACAGACAAGATACAGGAGCGGGTCTAGGTAATCGGCCCCTAGAAGGCGGGAGGAACAGGCTAGGAGCGTGTTCAGACAGGCCTGGAAATACAGCCTCCAGGATAGGCAGACAAGAGAAACACAGAACGGGACCTGGCACCTTCAGAGTGCAAGCACCCACTGAAAGAAACACAATGCTCAGGCAGGGATTGATTGGAGCAGCTGGGTTATATACCAGGTGACAGACAGCAATAGGCTGAGGACGCACAAGGGGTGTGACCCACAGCAGGTACAAAAAGCAGGAAGTGATCGGGCGCCGCCCTTAAGCAGCAGAAACAGAGACAAACAGACAGCATGGAGGGAAGCCAGAGAGACATTCTGGACTGGAGACCATGTGCGCGCTCTTGCACAGTGGGAGACGGACCACCATGCAAGGGCGCCGCCAGGTATGTTACAGTACCCCCCCCTTACGCCCCCTCTTCTTCAGGCCTGCCAGAATCTTCCGCAGGGAATTCGAGGGCCAATCCTTCACTTTAAGGAGATCACTCCCACTGTCCACAGGAAAAACTGGTCTCATCTGGTTAGCTAGGATGCTACCTCCTATCCAGCCATCCTCAGCAACAGACGAAACGGGTGGAGTACCAGGAACAGCACACAAGGAAGTCTCTCTCCACAAATTTTCAGGTGGCACCCCAGAGGGTACAGGAGACAACTGGAAGTCCTCCACCGGGTTGGAGGTGAGCAGAGACTTGGGGGTAAACTCTGCTTCGAGGTACATCTTGTCAAGCTCACAGGAAGAATTAGACGGGTTATCAGGTACAGGATGAGGAAAAATCACTGTCTCTTTGTTATCTGGTGGTACCCCGGAGGATTCAGGAAACAACTGGAGGTCCTCCGCCGGGTCAGAAGAGTGCAGAGGCTCGGAGAAAACATCTGCTTCAGAGTACACTAGGTCGGACTCACTGGACGAAGCAAGCGAGGTATCGGGTACCGAGTATAGGAAAGTCTCTGTCCATTCACCACCAGGTGGCACCCCGAAGGGTTCTGGAGACAACTGGAGGTCCTCCGCCCGGTTGGAGGGGTGTAGAGACTCGGGAGTAACCTCTGCTTCGGAGTACACTAGGTTGGACTTACTGGACGAAGCGAGCGAGGTATCAGGTGCAGAGTATAGGAGAGTCTCTGTCCTTTCGCTACCAGGTAGCACCCCGAAGGTTTCTGGAGACAACTGGAGGTCCTCCGCCTGGTCAGAGGGGTGTAGAGACTCATGGGTAACCTCTGCTTCAAAGTACACTAGGTTGGACTCACTGGACGAAGCGAGCGAGGTATCAGGTACAGAGTATAGGAGAGTCTCTGTCCTTTCGCTACCAGGTAGCACCCCGAAGGGTTCCGGAGACAACTGGAGGTCCTCCGCCTGGTCGGAGGGGTGTAGAGACTCATGGGTAACCCCTGCTTCAGAGTACACTAGGTTGGACTCACTGGACGAAGCGAGCGAGGTATCAGGTACAGAGTATAGGAGAGTCTCTGTCCTTTCGCTACCAGGTAGCACCCCGAAGGGTTCTGGAGACAACTGGAGGTCCTCCGCCTGGTCAGAGGGGTGTAGAGACTCATGGGTAACCTCGGCTTCAGAGTACACTAGGTTGGACTCACTGGACGAAGCGAGCGAGGTATCAGGTACAGAGTATAAGAGAGTCTCTGTCCTTTCGCTACCAGGTAGCACCCCGAAGGGTTCTGGAGACAACTGGAGGTCCTCCGCCTGGTCGGAGGGGTGTAGAGACTCGGGGGTATCTACCACTTTGGGGTACCCATTGTCAGGCTCACAGGACGGAGCGGACAAAGTATCGAGTACCAGGTGTAGAGAAGTCTCTCTCCATTTGTCATCGAGTGGTATCCCGGAGGATTCAGGAGGCAACTGGGGGTCCTCCGCCAGGTAGTAGAGGTGCACAGACTCTGAGGTAATCACAGCTTCGGAGCATCCTTGGACATGCACACCGGTTAAAGTGGGTGAAGCATCTGATGCCGGGTGCAGGAAGTTCTCCTGTGTGGAGTCTGGATGGGCAGTAGTCTCTTCGGGCAGGAGAACTGGTGCACTACCCATGCACATTACCCGTTGGGGCTTCTCCGGGATACAGGGAGATGAAGCTTCAGTAGGGACTTCAAGGTTGGGGTCAGGAGGTCTCAGGGAGGACAGACCCTGGCGTGACGGCTTGCCTCTACGTCTAGCACGTCTGGACTGCCTCTTGAGGTTGGGAGAAGTATTCCGGAGAGCGTAGTCACCCTGTGAGGATTCTGGGTGGGCAGTAGTCTCATTGGGCTGGAGGACTATTGCGCTACCCACACACATTACCCATCGGGGCTGCTCCGGGATATTGGGAAGTGAAGCTTCAGCAGGAGCCTCCGGGTTAGGATCATCGAAGACCATTAGAAAGGCCACCAGGAAGGCCATTATGTCCAGGACGATAGGATCCTGTGTCTCCCATAGGGGGTTGATCCATTCCAAGGCATCACCCGCCAGGTAAGGCATAATGAATCCCACCTTAACCCGATCGGTGGGAAAACATAGAGGGTAGAACTTGAAGTGTAGCATGCATTGCTCCACAAATGCACGACTCTGTCTTGGATCCCCATAGTAACGTGGCGGATCCGCAGGAACGAGAGCAGATAGATCCATCTGGACGGGTGCGTAATTAGCCAGGAACTCAGCTAGAGAAAAAAAATTGTATTTATTTATTTTTAATGCATGTATTCGCTGGAAAACTTCTCAAAGAGCGAAGGCCGTGGGGCTCAACGGGAACCATGGCCTGAGCATGCTGTAATGCACACGCCCGGACTGAGCGGCGTGTGCATGTGATTGTAGTGATTCCACTGGACCGTGCCGGAGAGTGAATGCCTGGAGGGGCGTAACTAGGTATTCACCCGATCCGACCAGGGTCACACGACGGCATACGACGCCAGTGCACCAAGGAGGAACCGAGCAGAGGGACCAGGTGCTACTCCAGGACAGACCCCGGACACGGCTGTTGACCCACACAGGGGAATACAGGAACAGACTGGTTAGGCTGGCACACAGACTGGTGGGAATAGGCAGGCACGACTGGTATGCGGGCAGGCGGGAAAGCAGGCAGGGGGGTACAGGCAAGCACAGCTAGAGTGCAGACAGGGAGGCACTAGCAGGTAGGAACACAGGCGGGATAGGACCCAGTACACACTGGGACTCTGGAACAGAACCACAGATGTGGCAGACAAACACAGCAGAGTGAGGCCGCCCAGAGAGGTGAGCGAGAACAGGGCAGGACAAGGCCGCCTGGAGCGGTGAGCAAGAGTAGAGCAGGACAAGGCCGCCAGGAGCGGTGAGCAAGAGCAGAGCAGGACGAGACCGCCTGGAGCGGTGAGCAAGAGTAGAGCAGGACGAGACCACCTGGAGCGGTGAGCAAGAGCAAAGCAGGACGAGACCGCCAGGAGCGGTGAGCAAGAGCAGAGCAGGACGAGACCGCCTGGAGCGGTGAGCAAGAGTAGAGCAGGACAAGGCCGCCAGGAGCGGTGAGCAAGAGCAGAGCAGGACGAGACCGCCTGGGGCGGTGAGCAAGAGCAATGCAGGACGAGACCGCCTGGAGCGGTGAGCAAGAGCAGAGCAGGACGAGACCGCCTGGAGCGGTGAGCAAGAGCAGAGCAGGACGAGACCGCCTGGAGCGGTGAGCAAGAGCAGAGCAGGACGAGACCGCCTGGAGCGGTGAGCAAGAGCAGAGCAGGACGAGACCGCCTGGAGCGGTGAGCAAGAGCAGAGCAGGACGAGACCGCCTGGAGCGGTGAGCAAGAGCAGAGCAGGACGAGACCACCTGGAGCGGTGAGCAAGAGCAGAGCAGGACGAGACCGCCTGGAGCGGTGAGCAAGAGCAGAGCAGGACGAGACTGCCGGAGCGGTGAGCAAGAGCAGAGCAGGACGAGACCGCCTGGAGCGGTGAGCAAGAGCAGAGCAGGACGAGACCGCCTGGAGCGGTGAGCAAGAGCAGAGCAGGACGAGACCGCCTGGAGCGGTGAGCAAGAGCAGAGCAGGACGAGACCGCCTGGAGCGGTGAGCAAGAGCAGAGCAGGACGAGACCGCCCGGAGCGGTGAGCAAGAGCAGAGCAGGACGAGACCGCCCGGAGCGGTGAGCAAGAGCAGAGCAGGACGAGACCGCCCGGAGCGGTGAGCAAGAGCAGAGCAGGACGAGACCGCCCGGAGTGGTGAGCAAGAGCAGGGCAGGACGAGACCGCCCAGAGCGGTGAGCAAGAGCAGGGCAGGACGAGACCGCCCGGAGCGGTGAGCAAGAGCAGAGCAGGACGAGACCGCCTGGAGCGGTGAGCAAGAGCAGAGCAGGACGAGACCGCCTGGAGCGGTGAGCAAGAGCAGAGCAGGACGAGACCGCCTGGAGCGGTGAGCAAGAGCAGAGCAGGACGAGACCGACTGGAGCGGTGAGCAAGAGCAGAGCAGGACGAGACCGCCTGGAGCGGTGAGCAAGAGCAGAACAGGACGAGACCGCCTGGAGCGGTGAGCAAGAGCAGAGCAGGACGAGACCGCCAGGAGCGGTGAGCAAGAAGGAGAGAGCAGAACGAGACTGCCGGAGCAGTGAGAAAGAAGGAGAGAGCAGAACGAGACTGCCGGAGCAGTGAGAAAGAGGGAGCTGAGCGAGACTGCCGGAGCAGTGAGGTAAAGGGAGAGAGCAGAACGAGACTGGAACTGAGTGTACGGAAGAGACCGACACTGCAGCGGGATACAGGAGCGGGTCTGGGAATACGGCCCCCAGAGAGGCGGGATGAACAGGCAAGGAGCGTGTTCAGACAGGACAGACAAGATACAGGAGCGGGTCTAGGTAATCGGCCCCTAGAAGGCGGGAGGAACAGGCTAGGAGCGTGTTCAGACAGGACAGACAAGATACAGGAGCGGGTCTAGGTAATCGGCCCCTAGAAGGCGGGAGGAACAGGCTAGGAGCGTGTTCAGACAGGACAGACAAGATACAGGAGCGGGTCTAGGTAATCGGCCCCTAGAAGGCGGGAGGAACAGGCTAGGAGCGTGTTCAGACAGGCCTGGAAATACAGCCTCCAGGATAGGCAGACAAGAGAAACACAGAACGGGACCTGGCACCTTCAGAGTGCAAGCACACACTGAATGAAACACAATGCTCAGGCAGGGATTAATTGGAGCAGCTGGGTTATATACCAGGTGACAGACAGCAATAGGCTGAGGACGCAAAAGGGGTGTGACCCACAGCAGGTACAAAAAGCAGGAAGTGATCGGGCGCCGCCCTTAAGCAGCAGAAACAGACACAAACAGACAGCATGGAGGGAAGCCAGAGAGACACTCTGGACTGGAGACCAAGTGCGCGCTCTTGCACAGTGGGAGACGGACCACCATGCAAGGGCGCCGCCAAGTATGTTACATATTGCCTTTAAATATGCATCTAATTTATGTCTTTTTCCTGAATGGACAATTCAAGTGATATGGACACTTTGCTTATTTGTTTTCCATTACCCTATGGGTATCTAAGAACTCTGTGGCTGAGGACTATGTGCAGCCCAAAGACTTTCTATGTACATATTTGCACTCCCTGGAGTGCCCCTTTGAGCAACCACTCTGGAAGAGACTTGGACTTTCTGGTTGCTCACTGCCTACTGCTTTTGCATTGTATATATATATATATTTATTCATGTTTTGGTTATGCAACGTTCAAAGTGTCCTAACCTCCCATAAAGGGAAGATTGTTACTGTTTATTATTGTTTACAAAATATGCTTCAGCCCCGGAGTGCTGAGTTTAACTAGGGGGGAATGTGGCGTCCTGCAATAGTGCCACAGATCCTAGAGGGGTGCATTAAAGGATTTCTCCACAAAAGGCCGCTCACAGCATACACACACCTCCACCCTACCTCCACCCTACCTCAGACCACCAGAGGGAGCCTGGATAGGGATATTAATACGGAGGGTGGAGTTAGGCAGTTCAGTTCCTGCTCACAGTCAGAGCAGAACAGTCTAGTTTCAGTTTCAGGAACAGAGCAGGAAGATCCTGCAAGTACAGCCTGTGAGTATGCTGCAGCCACAGAGCAGAGCAGTTTAGTCTAGAGAACACAGCTAATAATTCAGCAGCGGAGCACCAGGCTCCTGCTATTCTAGACTCAAGCAGCTCAGCTTAGTGAGCCAGGAGCGTTGCCGACGCTCAGGGAGCGGCAGAAGAAGCAGCCAGTTAGCTGCCAGTATGTATAGCCTAGTGAGGGCCCGAGTAGGCCGAAGGCTAGAGGAGTGAATAGCATTGGGGGCAGAGGAGCTTTACCAGCTCACCCCAGAAAGCATCTACTGGACACCGGGTCCGCGTCTACAGGGCTGTATATCCCCCTGTAGAGACAACCGGAGACCCCTGGAAGACTTCAGGTCCCAGGATCACCTAAGAGCTGATACGTAACAGAGCCAGGAGTCACGCAGGCCCCGCAAGCTGGAGAGTGCTCTCCAAAAGAAGGCCCTACCACAAGGTCAGCCGGTGCAGGACAGAAACCAAGTTAGGCCTAGCTCCAGGCAAGTCAGAAACTTACTACAGAGAGGCAAGAAACAGGAGGCCGTACACCCGCTCCCTGGGGAGAATCCGGACGTGCACCCCTCACCCTACAGTGCTCCGGGGTGTCCCTGAACTAATTCCAGTAAAGGTACAGAAGTGACTTTCTTGTGTGCTCCCATTCTTGCTCTGACCCGGCTGGGTCCCATCTGTCCTGCATCCCCCCCTCCTACGCTGCCCTGAGGCCCTGCTCCACCTGTGGGGAGCGATACCATCTAAGCTGCCACAACACTGGCCTCAGCGGACTGCCGCAGCGCTGGTGATCCTCACCAGACATCACAGGTGGCGTCACGAACTTTGACATTTTCATTTCTCCCTTTTGTTAAGAGAGACCCCAGGGTACGGGCCCGGGAGCCGACCACCGCGACATCCCCCATCCCCTGGGCGCCACACTCACATCTCCCCATATACTGTATGATGTCCTCACGTCTCCCCATATACTGTATGAGGTCCCCAAAACCTCCCTACATACAGTATGATGTCCTGTACAGCTCCCTATATACAAAATTATGTCCCCACAGTATATACAGTATAATGTCACCACTACTACCCTATACATAATATGAAGTCGTCAATGCTCCCTATATACAGTATATCCCCATAACTCCCTATATGCTATATGATGTCCCCACTACTCCCCTTTACGTAATATGAAGTCCTCAATGTTCCCTATATGCAGAATGATGTCACCAGATTCCTACATACAGTATGATGCCCCAACGGATCACTATGTACAGAATATCCCCACAACTCACTATATACAGTACAATGTCCCCATAGCTTCCCTATACATAATATGAAGTTCCCAATGATCCCTATATACATTACAATGTCCCCATAGATTCCTATGTACAGTATGATGTCTCCATAGCTCCTTATATACATTATGATGCTCCCACGTCTCCCTTTATAGAGTATGATGTCCCTACAGCTCCGCATATACAGTATGATGTCCCTACAGCTCCCCATATGCAGTATGATGTCCCTACAGCTCCCTATACACAGTATGATGTCCCCCAATCTCCCTATCTACAGTATAATATCCCTAAAGCTTCCTTTATACATTATGATGGTCACACAGCTCCCTATATACAGTACGATGGCCCCACAGCTCCCTACTGTATATACAGTACACTATCTCTAAAGCTCCCTTTATACAGTATGATGGTCACACAGCTTCCTATATACAGTATGATGACCCCACAGCTCCCCATTTACAGTATGATGGCCCCACAGATCCCCATATACAGTATGATGGCCTCACAGCTCTCTATATATAGTATAATATTTCTAAAGCTCCCTTCATACAGTATGATGGTCACACACCTCCCTATATACAGTATAATATCTCTAAGGCTCCCTTTATACAGTATGATGGTCACACAGCTCCCTATATACAGTATGATGGCCCCACAGCTCCCCATATACAGTATGATGGCCCCACAGAGCCCTCTATGCAGTATGTTGGTCACACAGCTCCCTATATACAGTATGATGTCCCCACAGCTCCCCATATACAGTATGATGGCCCCACAGAGCCCTCTATGCAGTATGTTGGTCACACAGCTCCCTATATACAGTATATCTCTAAAGCTCTCTTTATACAGTATGATGGTCACACTGCTCCCTATATACAGTATGATGTACCCACAGCTCCCCATATACAGTATGATGGCCCCACAGAGCCCTCTATGCAGTATGTTGGTCACACAGCTCCCTATATACAGTATGATGTCCCCACAGCTCCCCATATACAGTATGATGGCCCCACAGAGCCCTCTATGCAGTATGTTGGTCACACAGCTCCCTATATACAGTATGATGACCCCACAGCTCCCCATATACAGAATGATTGGCCCGCAGATCCCTCTATGCAGTATGATGATCACACTGCTCCCTATATACAGTATGATGGCCCCACAGCTCCCTATATACAGTATGATGACCCCACAGATCCCTCTATGCAGTATGATGGTCACACAGCTCCCTATATACAGTATGATGGCCTCACCGCACCCTATATACAGTATAATATCTCTAAAGCTCCCTTTATACAGTACGATGGCCCCACAGCTCCCTATGTACAGTATAATATCTCTAAAGCTCTCTTTATACAGTATGATGGTCACACTGCTCCCTATATACAGTATGATGACTCCACAGCTCCCGATATACAGTATGATGGCCCCACAGATCCCTCTATGCAGTATGATGGTCACACAGCTCCCTATATACAGTATAATGGCCCCACAGCTCCCCATATACAGTATGATGGCCCCACAGATCCCTCTATGCAGTATGATGGTCACACTGCTCTCTATATACAGTATGATGACCCCACAGCTCCCCATATACAGTATGATGGCCCCACAGATCCCTCTATGCAGTATGATTTTCACACTGCTCTCTATATACAGTATGATGACCCCACAGCTCCCCATATACAGTATGATGGCCCCACAGATCCCTCTATGCAGTATGATGGTCATACTGCTCCCTATATACAGTATGATGTCCCCACGGCTCCCCATATACAGTACGATGGCCCCACAGATCCCTCTATGCAGTATGATGGTCACACAGCTCCCTATATACAGTATGATGACCCCACGGCTCCCCATATACAGTATGATGGCCCCACAGATCCCTCTATGCAGTATGATGGTCATACTGCTCCCTATATACAGTATGATGACCCCACGGCTCCCCATATACAGTATGATGGCCCCACAGATCCCTCTATGCAGTATGATGGTCACACAGCTCCCTATATACAGTATGATGACTCCACAGCTCCCCATATACAGTATGATGGCCCCACAGATCCCTCTATGCAGTATGATGGTTACACTGCTCCCTATATACAGTATGATGACTCCACAGCTCCCCATATACAGTATGATGGCCCCACAGATCCCTCTATGCAGTATGATGGTCACACAGCTCCCTATATACAGTATGATGACTCCACAGCTCCCCATATACAGTATGATGGCCCCACAGATCCCTCTATGCAGTATGATGGTCACACTCCCTATATACAGTATGATGACCCCACAGCTCCCCATATACAGTATGATGGCCCCACAGATCCCTCTATGCAGTATGATGGTCATACTGCTCCCTATATACAGTATGATGACCCCACGGCTCCCCATATACAGTATGATGGCCCCACAGATCCCTCTATGCAGTATGATGGTCACACAGCTCACTATATACAGTATGATGACCCCAAAGCTCCCCATATACAGTATGATGGCCCCACAGATCCCTCTATGCAGTATGATGGTCACACTGCTCCCTATATACAGTATGATGGCCCCACAGCTCCCCATATACAGTATGATGGCCCCACAGATCCCTCTATGCAGTATGATGGTCACACTGCTCCCTATATACAGTATGATGACCCCACAGCTCCCCATATACAGTATGATGGCCCCACAGATCCCTCTATGCAGCATGATGGTCACACTGCTCCCTATATACAGTATGATGACCCCACAGCTCCCCATATACAGTATGATGGCCCCACAGCTCCCCATATACAGTATGATGGCCCCACAGATCCCTCTATGCAGTATGATGGTCATACTGCTCCCTATATACAGTATGATGACCCCACAGCTCCCCATATACAGTATGATGGCCCCACAGATCCCTCTATGCAGTATGATGGTCACACTGCTCTCTATATACAGTATGATGACCCCACAGCTCCCCATATACAGTATGATGGCCCCACAGATCCCTCTATGCAGTATGATGGTCACACTGCTCTCTATATACATTATGATGACCCCACAGCTCCCCATATACAGTATGATGGCCCCACAGATCCCTCTATGCAGTATGATGGTCACACTGCTCCCTATATACAGTATGATGGCCCCACAGCTCCCCATATACAGTATGATGGCCCCACAGATCCCTCTATGCAGTATGGTCACACTGCTCCCTATATACAGTATGATGGCCCCACAGCTCCCCATATACAGTATGATGGCCCCACAGATCCCTCTATGCAGTATGATAGTCATACTGCTCCCTATATACAGTATGATGACCCCACAGATCCCTCTATGCAGTATGATGGTCACACGGCTCCCTATAAACAGTATGATGGCCCCACAGATCCCTCTATGCAGTATGATGGTCATACTGCTCCCTATATACAGTATGATGACCCCACAGATCCCTCTATGCAGTATGATGGTCACACTGCTCTCTATATACAGTATAATATCTCTAAAGCTCCCTTTATACAGTACGATGGCCCCACAGCTCCCTATGTACAGTATATCTCTAAAGCTCTATTTATACAGTATGATGGTCACACAGCTCCCTATATACAGTATGATGACTCCACAGCTCCCCATATACAGTATGATGGCCCCACAGATCCCTCTATGCAGTATGATAGTCATACTGCTCCCTATATACAGTATGATGACCCCACAGCTCCCCATATACAGTATGATGGCCCCACAGCTCCCTCTATGCAGTATGATAGTCATACTGCTCCCTATATACAGTATGATGACCCCACAGCTCCCCATATACAGTATGATGGCCCCACAGATCCCTCTATGCAGTATGATGGTCACACAGCTCACTATATACAGTATGATGACCCCACAGCTCCCCATATACAGTATGATGGCCCCACAGCTCCCTCTATGCAGTATGATGGTCATACTGCTCCCTATATACAGTATGATGACCCCACAGCTCCCCATATACAGTATGATGGCCCCACAGATCCCTCTATGCAGTATGATGGTCACACTGCTCTCTATATACAGTATGATGACCCCACAGCTCCCCATATACAGTATGATGGCCCCACAGATCCCTCTATGCAGTATGATGGTCACACTGCTCTCTATATACATTATGATGACCCCACAGCTCCCCATATACAGTATGATGGCCCCACAGATCCCTCTATGCAGTATGATGGTCACACTGCTCCCTATATACAGTATGATGGCCCCACAGCTCCCCATATACAGTATGATGGCCCCACAGATCCCTCTATGCAGTATGGTCACACTGCTCCCTATATACAGTATGATGGCCCCACAGCTCCCCATATACAGTATGATGGCCCCACAGATCCCTCTATGCAGTATGATAGTCATACTGCTCCCTATATACAGTATGATGACCCCACAGATCCCTCTATGCAGTATGATGGTCACACGGCTCCCTATAAACAGTATGATGGCCCCACAGATCCCTCTATGCAGTATGATGGTCATACTGCTCCCTATATACAGTATGATGACCCCACAGATCCCTCTATGCAGTATGATGGTCACACTGCTCTCTATATACAGTATAATATCTCTAAAGCTCCCTTTATACAGTACGATGGCCCCACAGCTCCCTATGTACAGTATATCTCTAAAGCTCTATTTATACAGTATGATGGTCACACAGCTCCCTATATACAGTATGATGACTCCACAGCTCCCCATATACAGTATGATGGCCCCACAGATCCCTCTATGCAGTATGATAGTCATACTGCTCCCTATATACAGTATGATGACCCCACAGCTCCCCATATACAGTATGATGGCCCCACAGCTCCCTCTATGCAGTATGATAGTCATACTGCTCCCTATATACAGTATGATGACCCCACAGCTCCCCATATACAGTATGATGGCCCCACAGATCCCTCTATGCAGTATGATGGTCACACAGCTCACTATATACAGTATGATGACCCCACAGCTCCCCATATACAGTATGATGGCCCCACAGCTCCCTCTATGCAGTATGATGGTCATACTGCTCCCTATATACAGTATGATGACCCCACAGCTCCCCATATACAGTATGATGGCCCCACAGATCCCTCTATGCAGTATGATGGTCACACAGCTCTCTATATACAGTATGATGACCCCACAGCTCCCCATATACAGTATGATGGCCCCACAGATCCCTCTATGCAGTATGATGGTCACACTGCTCTCTATATACATTATGATGACCCCACAGCTCCCCATATACAGTATGATGGCCCCACAGATCCCTCTATGCAGTATGATGGTCACACTGCTCCCTATATACAGTATGATGGCCCCACAGCTCCCCATATACAGTATGATGGCCCCACAGATCCCTCTATGCAGTATGATGGTCACACTGCTCCCTATATACAGTATGATGACCCCACAGCTCCCCATATACAGTATGATGGCCCCACAGATCCCTCTATGCAGTATGATGGTCACACAGCTCTCTATATACAGTATGATGACCCCACAGCTCCCCATATACAGTATGATGGCCCCACAGATCCCTCTATGCAGTATGATGGTCACACTGCTCTCTATATACATTATGATGACCCCACAGCTCCCCATATACAGTATGATGGCCCCACAGATCCCTCTATGCAGTATGATGGTCACACTGCTCCCTATATACAGTATGATGGCCCCACAGCTCCCCATATACAGTATGATGGCCCCACAGATCCCTCTATGCAGTATGATGGTCATACTGCTCCCTATATACAGTATGACGGCCCCACAGATCCCTCTATGCAGTATGATGGCCCCACAGATTCCTCTATGCAGTATGATGGTCATACTGCTCCCTATATACAGTATGATGGCCACACAGCTCCCCATATACAGTATGATGGCCCCACAGATCCCTCTATGCAGTATGATGGCCCTACAGCTCCCTATATACAGTATACTGGCCCCACAGATCCCTCTATGCAGTATGATGGCCCCACAGCTCCCTCTATGCAGTATGATGGTCACACAGCTCACTATATACAGTATGATGACCCCACAGCTCCCCATATACAGTATGATGGCCCCACAGCTCCCTCTATGCAGTATGATGGTCATACTGCTCCCTATATACAGTATGATGACCCCACAGCTCCCCATATACAGTATGATGGCCCCACAGATCCCTCTATGCAGTATGATGGTCACACAGCTCACTATATACAGTATGATGACCCCACAGCTCCCCATATACAGTATGATGGCGCCACAGCTCCCTCTATGCAGTATGATGGTCACACAGCTCACTATATACAGTATGATGACCCCACAGCTCCCCATATACAGTATGATGGCGCCACAGCTCCCTCTATGCAGTATGATGGTCATACTGCTCCCTATATACAGTATGATGTCCCCACGGCTTCCCATATACAGTACGATGGCCCCACAGATCCCTCTATGCAGTATGATGGTCACACAGCTCACTATATACAGTATGATGACCCCACGGCTCCCCATATACAGTATGATGGCCCCACAGCTCCCTCTATGCAGTATGATGGTCATACTGCTCCCTATATACAGTATGATGTCCCCACGGCTCCCCATATACAGTACGATGGCCCCACAGCTCCCTCTATGCAGTATGATAGTCATACTGCTCCCTATATACAGTATGATGACCCCACAGCTCCCCATATATAGTATGATGGCCCCACAGATCCCTCTATGCAGTATGATGGTCATACTGCTCCCTATATACAGTATGATGTCCCCACGGCTCCCCATATACAGTACGATGGCCCCACAGCTCCCTCTATGCAGTATGATGGTCACACTGCTCCCTATATACAGTATGATGACCCCACAGATCCCCATATACAGTATGATGGCCCCACAGATCCCTCTATGCAGTATGATGGTGTGACGCTCTAGCCCACCCTGAGCTGCGGGGTTACTCGGAGCCGGGTCAGTGTAGGTGTCTCGGGGGCTGCAGTCGTGACCTGGACTCGGTCCGTGCCCAGGGCGGGCACATAAAAAAATATTGGGCTTTCAAGTAAGAGTGGTATTTCGACTACGCCACCTGCGGTTTCCGGTGATGGGCACCAGCGCTGCTTCAGTCCACCGAGGCCGGTGTTACGGGCAGCTTAGATGGGACGGCTCCCCGCAGGCGGAGCAGGGCCTCAGGGCAGTGTGAGGAGGAATGGTGGGTGCAGTGCCGCGCAGGAAATAACAGGCTGAGGCGGGGTGTGAAGTCATCCAGGTCTTTACTCACTTGGGATGAACTTTTAGCCACAAAGCTTCCCTCTGCTCCTCGCGGCGTACTGCGGCCACCGGGAAGGGGGTCCAGCACTTCCAATGTAGATCAGGAGCACCTGTCGAGACCCCTCTGGTGTGTGTTCCTCTCCTTGGTAAGTTCTCCCACTAAGTCTTCTCCTGACTGTTTGTGTGGTTAGAACGAGGTGTAAGGCCGGGTCCCACTGGATAAACGCAGGTAGAGAGGTACAGGTGGCGTAGGCCGCTCCGTCCGTATCCCTCCTGGGATCCACTAAGCCTCCGGGCTTTTCTGACTGAGACGTGAAGTAACAAAGTCAGATATCGGGGGCCGGTCACCCCTCTTGCAGCAGGAGTCCCTCTGACTAGGCCAGAATAAAGAATACAGGTGGCGACTCCGCTCCGTCCGTATCCCCCAGGGATCCTTTTGCCTGTGGAGCTTGTCTCCTCCGCTCCCCTCCAAGGCCTTCTTAGAACAGGACCCTGACCGGGTAGAGACAGTGGTTAACTCTGACCCGCTCCTCGTCTCAAGGCCAGAGAACGAGGACCGTGTATCTTTAGTCAGCTGCAGACTTTTGCTGGACTCTGGCAGAAGACCACAATCAGAGAGGAAGACCACAATCAAAGACCTTAAACTTAAGATGGCCGTAGATTAAATATGAAAGAATAAGTGTGACGCGCCCCCTGGGCCTGTGCTGTGCAGGGGATTCCCGGAGCCGGATCGCTGGGGGTTGTAGTCCTCCGTGGCTGTGACCCGGTCCGTGCCCAGGGCGGTTAAACCAGTGGCAGTCTTAGTAACGTGACAAATGTCCGACTACGCCACCCGTGGATTGCGGTCAATGGGGACCGCCGCTGCAGGGCAGACCGCTGAGGCTGGTATTATGTGTGCAGCTTAGAATGGGATAACTCCCCACGAGAGGAGTATAGCCTCAGGGCAGTTAGTGTGGATGATGGGAGTGATGGTGTGAGCATCCCAATACTGATGGTGCTGGTGCGGCGATGAAACACAGAGACGTGGGGTTGCAGTTTCCAATTCTTTACTCACAGTTGTTATTCGTGTCAATCCTGCAGGCGATGACTGCCCAAGCCGTGCTGCGTCCACCAGGCAAGGGGCTCGACCAACTCCCTGGCAATTCCAGAGCGTGGCACATGGCTCCCTTCTCTGGCCGTCCCCACCAGTGACCCACCTTTGTCCAGCTCCCTCGGGCCTTCTCTTGGCGAAACCTATCTCCGGTATCCCTGACCCTATGTGGTATGCTTTCCTGGTGGATGTAGTGAGGGGTCGCACCAAGATGTGGTCACAACCTCCGGTCTTTGGCTGAGGAATCTGTTGCCTCTACCAATTTGGGTTCCGGTACCCTGCTCTGCCAACCATTCACCCTGTATCTCCTGGGCATATGGGGTTCCTTCTGTCCTCGTGTCTCTGGGCCTTTCTCTGTGTTCCTGTTCCCTTCTTTCCTTTCTTTCTTCCTTTGCTGTTCCTTCTCCTCTCTGTTGTCTCAGGCCTCCACTCCAGGCCCTCCTCTTGGAGCTGGGCCCAGACTGAGCCACAGCTCTCCGTCAGCCCTCTCTGGCTGAACTCCTTCTCTCACTGAACTGGACCCAGTCCTAAGATGGTGCCCACCTTATATACTTCCCTCTATCTGTGAGCCCAGGTGACTAGCAACCAATGGGCTCCTACCTATGCCCAGAGACCCACCCCTGTCTGCTCCTACACCACTGGGTTTTCCTCCCCCCTCCCCACTCCAGCCAGGGACAGATGCTGTCGTGCCTGCACTCCTGTCTAGTGGGAGCACCGTTGAGCCGTCCCTCGGAAATGGGGTGTATGTGATGCATGCAGCCTACCGAGTCCTGGTCCACCCTCCATCCTTACCCGGGAGTGGAATACTACACCTCTGGTTTGAGGTGCAATACCCCTGTAGCGGCCTAACCCTCGGGGCGCTACAAGTGTTTCCTAGAAGTGTTCCCCCTATCTTTAGTTCCCCCCATCTCCTCTATCCCGGGCCGGGGCAGCACCCTGGTGCATTTAGGCCCCCTACAGGACAGGAGTGGTGTAGTGTTGAGTGGTGAAGTGGGGTCCTGAGAGATGCTCCATCCTGAGGTGCAGTACCCCTGTGGCGACTGAACCCTCAGGGGTGCCACAATGGTCACACTGCTCTCTATATGCCGTATGATGACCCCACAGCTCCCCATATACAGTATGATAGCCCCACAGATCCCTCTATGCAGTATGATGGTCACACTGCTCCCTATATACAGTATGATGGCCCCACAGATCCCTCTATGCAGTATGATGGTCATACTGCTCCCTATATACAGTATGATGACCCCACAGCTCCCCATATACAGTATGATGGCCACACAGCTCCCCATATACAGTATGATGGCCCCACAGATCCCTCTATGCAGTATGATGGCCACACAGCTCCCCATATACAGTATGATGACCCCACAGATCCCTCTATGCAGTATGATGGTCATACTGCTCCCTATATACAGTATGATGGCCACACAGCCCCCCATATACAGTATGATGGCCCCACAGATCCCTCTATACAGTATGATGGTCACACAGCTCCCTATATACAGTATGATGGCCCCACAGATCCCTCTATGCAGTATGATGGCCACACAGCCCCCCATATACAGTATGATGGCCCCACAGATCCCTCTATACAGTATGATGGTCACACAGCTCCCTATATACAGTATGATGGCCCCACAGCTCCCTCTATGCAGTATGATGGTCATACTGCTCCCTATATACAGTATGATGGCCCCACAGATCCCTCTATGCAGTATGATGGCCACACAGCTCCCCATATACAGTATGATGACCCCACAGATCCCTCTATGCAGTATGATGGTCATACTGCTCCCTATATACAGTATGATGGCCACACAGCCCCCCATATACAGTATGATGGCCCCACAGATCCCTCTATACAGTATGATGGTCACACAGCTCCCTATATACAGTATGATGGCCCCACAGATCCCTCTATGCAGTATGATGGCCCCACAGCTCCCTATATACAGTATGATGGCCCCATAGATCCCTCTATGCAGTATAATGGCCCCACAGATCCCTCTATGCAGTATGATGGCCCCACAGCTCCCTATATACAGTATGATGGCCCCACAGATCCCTCTATGCAGTATGATGGTCACACAGCTCCCTATATACAGTATAATGGCCCCACAGCTCCCCATATACAGTATGATGGCCCCACAGATCCTTCTATGCAGTATGATGGTCACACAGCTCCCTATATACAGTATGCTGGCCACACAGCTCCCCATATACAGTATGATGGCCCCACAGATCCCTCTATGCAGTATGATGGCCCCACAGCTCCCTATATACAGTATGATGGCCCCATAGATCCCTCTATGCAGTATGATGGCCCCACAGATCCCTCTATGCAGTATGATGGCCCCACAGATTCCTCTATGCAGTATGATCGTCATACTGCTCCCTATATACAGTATGATGACCCCACAGATCCCTCTATGCAGTATGATGGCCCCACAGATCCCTCTATGCAGTATGATGGCCCCACAGATTCCTCTATGCAGTATGATCGTCATACTGCTCCCTATATACAGTATGATGGCCCCACAGATCCCTCTATGCAGTATGATGGCCCCACAGATCCCTCTATGCAGTATGATGGCCCCACAGCTCCCTATATACAGTATGATGGCCCCACAGATCCCTCTATGCAGTATGATGGCCCCACAGCTCCCTATATACAGTATGATGGCCCCACAGCTCCCTCTATGCAGTATGATGGTCATACTGCTCCCTATATACAGTATGATGGCCCCACAGATCCCTCTATGCAGTATGATGGCCACACAGCTCCCCATATACAGTATGATGACCCCACAGATCCCTCTATGCAGTATGATGGTCATACTGCTCCCTATATACAGTATGATGGCCACACAGCCCCCCATATACAGTATGATGGCCCCACAGATCCCTCTATACAGTATGATGGTCACACAGCTCCCTATATACAGTATGATGGCCCCACAGATCCCTCTATGCAGTATGATGGCCACACAGCCCCCCATATACAGTATGATGGCCCCACAGATCCCTCTATACAGTATGATGGTCACACAGCTCCCTATATACAGTATGATGGCCCCACAGCTCCCTCTATGCAGTATGATGGTCATACTGCTCCCTATATACAGTATGATGGCCCCACAGATCCCTCTATGCAGTATGATGGCCACACAGCTCCCCATATACAGTATGATGACCCCACAGATCCCTCTATGCAGTATGATGGTCATAATGCTCCCTATATACAGTATGATGGCCACACAGCCCCCCATATACAGTATGATGGCCCCACAGATCCCTCTATACAGTATGATGGTCACACAGCTCCCTATATACAGTATGATGGCCCCACAGATCCCTCTATGCAGTATGATGGCCCCATAGATCCCTCTATGCAGTATAATGGCCCCACAGATCCCTCTATGCAGTATGATGGCCCCACAGCTCCCTATATACAGTATGATGGCCCCACAGATCCCTCTATGCAGTATGATGGTCACACAGCTCCCTATATACAGTATAATGGCCCCACAGCTCCCCATATACAGTATGATGGCCCCACAGATCCTTCTATGCAGTATGATGGTCACACAGCTCCCTATATACAGTATGCTGGCCCCACAGCTCCCCATATACAGTATGATGGCCCCACAGATTCCTCTATGCAGTATGATGGCCCCACAGCTCCCTATATACAGTATGATGACCCCATAGATCCCTCTATGCAGTATGATGGCCCCACAGATCCCTCTATGCAGTATGATGGCCCCACAGATTCCTCTATGCAGTATGATCGTCATACTGCTCCCTATATACAGTATGATGACCCCACAGATCCCTCTATGCAGAATGATGGCCCCACAGATCCCTCTATGCAGTATGATGGCCCCACAGATTCCTCTATGCAGTATGATCGTCATACTGCTCCCTATATACAGTATGATGGCCCCACAGATCCCTCTATGCAGTATGATGGCCCCACAGATCCCTCTATGCAGTATGATGGCCCCACAGCTCCCTATATACAGTATGATGGCCCCACAGATCCCTCTATGCAGTATGATGGCCCCACAGCTCCCTATATACAGTATGATGGCCCCACAGCTCCCTCTATGCAGTATGATGGTCACACAGCCCCCTGTATCATTTGAGGTGTGCTCAGACATGAGGCCACACACCTTCCTCCACAGCTCCAGGTGTTGCTGTCACCATGTCTGGCTTATGGTGACACTATCCAGCGGTATTTCTTGCCCGGCCTGTACATACGATGATTGTGCCGCCACATCGTGCACAGATCACTGACCATCCTGTACTGTGAATTCTCACATCCCGATGAGGAAACATTAACTTCCTTTCTGCGCCCTTTGAGCTCCACATTGTCCACATCGGCCGAGTCTCCTGATACCTTGTAATTATTATTACACTGATTACAGCGATGCTGAGATATGGGGACACGTGGTGACCACGGCTGAGCGACACAAGCGGTAGAGACGCTGTCCATGGGGCTGACGATTCACCTCGCCACATTCTTACAGGTGTCACTGATCAGACGCGATGATCGACCACCAGGGATATTATACTATGTATATATTAAGGATATTATGTAATAAATGTGTAAAGGGTTCTCATTAGTGTTGAGCGAGTATGTTCTACTAACCCTTTCTCTGAGTATGTTCTATTAACCCTTTCTCCGAGTATGTTCTATTAACCCTTTCTCCGAGTATGCTCGGGCCGAGCTCCGAGTATTTACAGCTGCTCGGTGATCTGGTTGAATCGCTCCCCATGATTTGCGACTGTTTGACAGCTTTATTACATGTGATTGTCTATTTCTTACACATTCCGCACATGTAATAAAGCTGTCAAACAGTCAGAAATCATGGGGAGTGATTCAACCAGATCACCGAGCAGCTGTAAATACTCGGAGCTCGGCCGGAGCATACTCGGACAGAACATACTCGCTCAACCCTAGTTCTTATGTATCAGAAAAGAGTTCCTCTGTGTGGCTGCAGACTTCTCTCCTTAGACTGGACAACCCCTTTAACCACTTACCCATCAGGGATATTCCGCATTAACCCTCTAGGGGTTCAGATGCGAAATATGACTGGATCTCTAAAACTGCATTGGTTAATTATTAACCCACTAGAAGCCACTGGCTGGTGGCTAGCTGACTGGCAACGTCTCCACTTCCGGTGCCGGTGCAAACCACTGAGCGACCGATGCGGATCCAGGAGTCTGCTGGTCGGTATTAACGAGGGGGATATTCTGAACGGTCCCATCCTGGGGGGAAGCTTTTATTTGCCCAATCACGTTTAATATGATCTGATCTGATTTGCATGGAGGCCTGAAACATCGAAGCGTGTCTGGAGGGAGGAGGAGAGGGGAGTGTGGAGGGAGGAGGAGAGGGGAGTGTGGAAAGGAGGAGGAGAGGGGAGTCTGGAGGGAGGAGGAGAGGGGAGTGTGGAGGGAGGAGGAGAGGGGAGTGTGGAAAGGAGGAGGAGAGGGGAGTCTGGAGGGAGGAGGAGAGGGGAGTGTGGAGGGAGGAGGAGAGGGGAGTGTGGAAAGGAGGAGGAGAGGGGAGTCTGGAGGGAGGAGGAGAGGGGAGTGTGGAGGGAGGAGGAGAGGGGAGTGTGGAAAGGAGGAGGAGAGGGGAGTCTGGAGGGAGGAGGAGAGGGGAGTGTGGAGGGAGGAGGAGAGGGGAGTGTGGAAAGGAGGAGGAGAGGGGAGTCTGGAAGGGAGGAGGAGAGGGGAGTCTGGAGGGAGGAGGAGAGGGGAGTGTGGAGGGAGGAGGAGAGGGGAGTGTGGAAAGGAGGAGGAGAGGGGAGTCTGGAGGGAGGAGGAGAGGGGAGTGTGGAGGGAGGAGGAGAGGGGAGTGTGGAAAGGAGGAGGAGAGGGGAGTCTGGAGGGAGGAGGAGAGGGGAGTGTGGAAAGGAGGAGGAGAGGGGAGTCTGGAAGGGAGGAGGAGAGGGGAGTCTGGAGGGAGGAGGAGAGGGGAGTGTGGAAAGGAGGAGGAGAGGGGAGTCTGGAGGGAGGAGGAGAGGGGAGTGTGGAGGGAGGAGGAGAGGGGAGTGTGGAGGGAGGAGGAGAGGGGAGTCTGGAGGGAGGAGGAGAGGGGAGTCTGGAGGGAGGAGGAGAGGGGAGTCTGGAGGGAGGAGGAGAGGGGAGTGTGGAAAGGAGGAGGAGAGGGGAGTCTGGAGGGAGGAGGAGAGGGGAGTGTGGAGGGAGGAGGAGAGGGGAGTCTGGAGGGAGGAGGAGAGGGGAGTCTGGAGGGAGGAGGAGAGGGGAGTGTGGAGGGAGGAGGAGAGGGGAGTGTGGAAAGGAGGAGGAGAGGGGAGTCTGGAGGGAGGAGGAGAGGGGAGTCTGGAGGGAGGAGGAGAGGGGAGTGTGGAGGGAGGAGGAGAGGGGAGTCTGGAGGGAGGAGGAGAGGGGAGTCTGGAAGGGGGAGGAGAGGGGAGTCTGGAGGGAGGAGGAGAGGGGAGTCTGGAGGGAGGAGGAGAGGGGAGTGTGGAGGGAGGAGGAGAGAGGGGAGTCTGGAGGGAGGAGGAGAGGGGAGTCTGGAGGGAGGAGGAGAGGGGAGTCTGGAGGGAGGAGGAGAGGGGAGTCTGGAGGGAGGAGGAGAGGGGAGTGTGGAAAGGAGGAGGAGAGGGGAGTCTGGAGGGAGGAGGAGAGGGGAGTGTGGAAAGGAGGAGGAGAGGGGAGTCTGGAGGGAGGAGGAGAGGGGAGTGTGGAAGAAAGGAGGAGAGGGGAGTCTGGAGGGAGGAGGAGAGGGGAGTGTGGAGGGAGGAGGAGAGGGGAGTCTGGAGGGAGGAGGAGAGGGGAGTCTGGAGGGAGGAGGAGAGGGGAGAGTGGAAGAAAGGAGAAGGAGAGGGGAGAGTGGAAGAAAGGAGGAGAGGGGAGTCTGGAGGGAGGAGGAGAGGGGAGTGTGGAGGGAGGAGGAGAGGGGAGTCTGGAGGGAGGAGGAGAGGGGAGTCTGGAGGGAGGAGGACAGGGGAGTCTGGAGGGAGGAGGAGAGGGGAGTCTGGAGGGAGGAGGAGAGGGTAGTCTGGAGGGAGGAGGAGAGGGGAGTGTGGAAGAAAGGAGGAGAGGGGAGTCTGGAGGGAGGAGGAGAGGGGAGTCTGGAGGGAGGACAGGGGAGTCTGGAGGGAGGAGGAGAGGGGAGTCTGGAGGGAGGAGGAGAGGGGAGTCTGGAGGGAGGAGGACAGGGGAGTCTGGAGGGAGGAGGAGAGGGGAGTGTGCAAGAAAGGAGGAGAGGGGAGTCTGGAAGGGGGGAGGAGAGGGGAGTCTGGAAGGGGGAGGAGACGGGAGTCTGGAGGGAGGAGGAGAGGGGAGTCTGGAGGGAGGAGGAGAGGGGAGTCTGGAAGGGAGAAGGAGAGGGGAGTCTGGAGGGAGGAGGAGAGGGGAGAGTGGAAGAAAGGAGAAGAAGAGGGGAGAGTGGAAGAAAGGAGGAGAGGGGAGTCTGGAAGGGAGGAGGAGAGGGGATTCTGGAGGGAGGAGGAGAGGGGAGTCTGGAAGGGAGGAGGAGAGGGGAGTCTGGAGGGAGGAGGAGAGGGGAGTCTGGAAGGGAGGAGGAGAGGGGAGTCTGGAGGGAGGAGGAGAGGGGAGTCTGGAGGGAGGAGGAGAGGGGAGTGTGGAAAGGAGGAGGAGAGGGGAGTCTGGAAGGGAGAAGGAGAGAGGAGTCTGGAGGGAGGAGGAGAGGGGAGTCTGGAGGGAGGAGGAGAGGGGAGTCTGGAAGGGAGAAGAAGAGGGGAGTCTGTAGGGAGGAGGAGAGGGGAGTCTGGAGGGAGGAGGAGAGGGGAGTCTGGAAGGGAGAAGGAGAGGGGAGTGTGGAAGAAAGGAGGAGAGGGGAGTCTGGAAGGGAGGAGGAGAGGGGAGTCTGGAAAGGAGGAGAGGGGAGTCTGGAAAGGAGGAGAGGGGAGTCTGGAAGGGGGGAGGAGAGGGGAGTCTGGAAGGGAGAAGGAGAGGGGAGTCTGGAAGGGAGGAGGAGAGGGGATTCTGGAGGGAGGAGGAGAGGGGAGTCTGGAAGGGAGGAGGAGAGGGGAGTCTGGAGGGAGGAGGAGAGGGGAATCTGGAAGGGGAGGAGAGGGGAGTCTGGAAGGGAGGAGGAGAGGGGAGTCTGGAGGGAGGAGGAGAGGGGAGTCTGGAAAGGAGGAGGAGAGGGGAGTCTGGAAGGGAGAAGGAGAGAGGAGTCTGGAGGGAGGAGGAGAGGGGAGTCTGGAGGGAGGAGGAGAGGGGAGTCTGGAAGGGAGAAGGAGAGGGGAGTCTGGAGGGAGGAGGAGAGGGGAGTCTGGAGGGAGGAGGAGAGGGGAGTCTGGAGGGAGGAGGAGAGGGGAGTCTGGAAGGGAGAAGGAGAGGGGAGTGTGGAAGAAAGGAGGAGAGGGGAGTCTGGAAGGGAGGAGGAGAGGGGAGTCTGGAAGGGAGGAGGAGAGGGGAGTCTGGAAGGGAGGAGGAGAGGGGATTCTGGAGGGAGGAGGAGAGGGGAGTCTGGAAGGGAGGAGGAGAGGGGAGTCTGGAGGGAGGAGGAGAGGGGAGTCTGTAAGGGAGGAGGAGAGGGGAGTCTGGAAGGGAGGAGGAGAGGGGAGTCTGGAAGGGAGAAGGAGAGGGGAGTCTGGAGGGAGGGAGGAGAGGGGAGAGTGGGGGGAGGAGGAGAGGGGAGTCTGGAAGGGAGAAGGAGAGGGGAGTGAGGAAGAAAGGAGGAGAGGGGAGTCTGGAAGGGAGGAGGAGAGAGGAGTCTGGAAGGGAGGAGGAGAGGGGAGTCTGGAAGGGAGAAGGAGAGGGGAGTCTGGAGGAAGGAGGAGAGGGGAGTCTGGAGGGAGGAGGAGAGGGGAGTCTGGAGGGAGGAGGAGAGGGGAGTCTGGAAGGGAGAAGGAGAGGGGAGCCTGGAGGGAGGAGGAGAGGGGAGTCTGGAGGGAAGAGGAGAGGGGAGTCTGGAAGGGAGGAGAGGGGAGTCTGGAGGGAGGAGGAGAGGGGAGTGTGGAAGGGAGGAGGAGAGGGGAGTCTGGAGGGAGGAGGAGAGGGGAGTCTGGAGGGAGGAAGAGAGGGGAGTCTGGAAGGGAGAAGGAGAGGGGAGTCTGGAAGGGAGAAGGAGAGGGGAGTGTGGAAGGGAGGAGGAGAGGAGAGTGTGGAAGAAAGGAGGAGAGGGGAGTCTGGAAGGGAGAAGGAGAGGGGAGTGTGGAAGGGAGGAGGAGAGGGGAGTGTGGAAGGGAGGAGGAGAGGGGAGTCTGGAGGGAGGAGGAGAGGGGAGTCTGGAAGGGAGAAGGAGAGGGGAGTGTGGAAGGGAGGAGGAGAGGGGAGTCTGGAAAGGAGGAGGAGAGGGGAGTCTGGAAGGGAGGAGGAGAGGGGAGTCTGGAAAGGAGGAGGAGAGGGGAGTCTAGAAGGGAGAAGGAGAGAGGAGTCTGGAGGGAGGAGGAGAGGGGAGTCTGGAGGGAGGAGGAGAGGGGAGTCTGGAAGGGAGAAGGAGAGGGGAGTCTGGAAGGGAGAAGGAGAGGGGAGTGTGGAAGGGAGGAGGAGAGGGGAGTGTGGAAGAAAGGAGGAGAGGGGAGTCTGGAAGGGAGGAGGAGAGGGGAGTCTGGAGGGAGGAGGAGAGGGGAGTCTGGAGGGAGGAGGAGAGGGGAGTCTGGAAGGGAGAAGGAGAGGGGAGTCTGGAGGGAGAAGGAGAGGGGAGTCTGGAGGGAGGAGGAGAGGGGAGTCTGGAAGGGAGAAGGAGAGGGGAGTGTGGAAGGGAGGAGGAGAGGGGAGTCTGGAAAGGAGGAGGAGAGGGGAGTCTGGAAGGGAGGAGGAGAGGGGAGTCTGGAAAGGAGGAGGAGAGGGGAGTCTGGAAGGGAGAAGGAGAGAGGAGTCTGGAGGGAGGAGGAGAGGGGAGTCTGGAGGGAGGAGGAGAGGGGAGTCTGGAAGGGAGAAGGAGAGGGGAGTCTGGAAGGGAGAAGGAGAGGGGAGTGTGGAAGGGAGGAGGAGAGGGGAGTGTGGAAGAAAGGAGGAGAGGGGAGTCTGGAGGGAGGAGGAGAGGGGAGTCTGGAGGGAGGAGGAGAGGGGAGTCTGGAAGGGAGAAGGAGAGGGGAGTCTGGAAGGGAGGAGGAGAGGGGAGTCTGGAGGGAGGAGGAGAGGGGAGTCTGGAAGGGAGAAGGAGGGAGGAGTCTGGAAGGGAGAAGGAGAGGGGAGTCTGGAGGGAGGAGGAGAGGGGAGTCTGGAAGGGAGGAGGAAAGTGGAGTGTGGAAGAAAGGAGGAGAGGGGAGTGTGGAAGAAAGGAAGAGAAGGGAGTGTGGATGAATGGAGGAGAGGGGAGTGTGGAAGAAAGGAGGAGAGGGGAGTCTGGAAGGGAGGAGGAGAGGGGAGTGTGGAAGAATGAAGGAGAGGAGAGTGTGGAAGGGAGGAGGAGAGGGGAGTCTGGAAGGGGGGAGGAGATGGGAGTCTGGAAGAGGGGAGGAGAGGGGAGTCTGGAAGGGAGGAGGAGAGGGGAGTCTGGAAGGGGGGAGGAGAGGGTAGTCTGGAAGGGGGAGGAGAGGGGAGTCTGGAAGGGAGGAGGAGAGGGGAGTCTGGAAGGGGGGAGGAGAGGGTAGTCTGGAAGGGGGAGGAGAGGGGAGTCTGGAAGGGGGAGGAGAGGGGAGTCTGGAAGGGGGGAGGAGAGGGGAGTCTGGAAGGGAGGAGGAGAGGGGAGTCTGGAGGGCGGGAGGAGAGGGGAGTCTGGAATGGGGGAGGAGAGGGGAGTCTGGAAGGGAGGAGGAGAGGGGAGTCTGGAAGGGAGGAGGAGAGGGGAGTGTGGAAGAAAGGAGGAAAGGGGAGTCTGGAAGGGAGGAGGAGGAGGAGAGGGGAGTGTGGAAGAAAGGAGGAGAGGAGAGTGTGGAAGGGAGGAGGAGAGGGGAGTCTGGAAGGGGGGAGGAGAGGGGAGTCTGGAAGGGGGGAGGAGAGGGGAGTCTGGAAGAAAGGAAGAGAGGGGAGTCTGGAAGGGAGGCGGAGCGGGGAGTCTGGAAGGGGGGGGGAGAGGGGAGTGTGGAAGGGAGGAGAGAGGGGAGTGTGGAAGGGGGGAGGAGAGGGGAGTCTGGAAGGGAGGCAGAGAGGGGAGTCTGGAAGGAAGGAGGAGAGGGGAGTCTGGAGGGAGGAGGACAGGGGAGTCTGGAAGGGGGGGAGGAGGACAGGGACTCTGGAGGGAGGAGGACAGGGAGTCTGGAGGGAGGAGGAGAAGGGAGTCTGGAAGAAGGAGGAGAAGGGAGTCTGGAAGGGAAGAGGAGAGGGAAAGCCAGAGGAGGAGGACAGAGGAAGTCTTGAGGGAGGAAGACAGGGGAGTCTGGAAGGGAGGCAGAGAGGGGAGTTTGGAAGAAAGGAGAAGAGAGGAAGTCTGGAGTGAGGAGGACAGGGGCATTTGGAAGGGAGGCAGAGAGGGGAGTCTGGAAGAAAGGTGGAGAGCGGAGTCTGCAGGGAGGAGGACAGGGGATTCTGGAAGGGATGAGGATGGGGATTCTGGAAGGGAGGAGGACAGGGGAGTCTGGAGGGAGAAGGATAGGGGAGTCTGGAAGAGAGGAGGATGGAGGAGTCTGGAAGGGAGGAAGAGAGAGGAGTCTGGAAGAAAGGAGGAGAGGAGAGTCTGGAAGAAAAGATGAGAGGGGAGTCTGGAAGGGAGGAGGAGAGGGGAGTCTGGAAGGGAGGAGGGGAGGCTGGAGGAGGAGGACAGAGGAAGTCTTGAGGGAGGAGGACAGAGGGGTTTGGAGGGAGGAGGACAGAGGGGTCTTGAGCAAGGAAGACAGGACAACAGAGGTTTCTGAAAGAGAGGATGGAGGATGGAGGACGGAGGAGTCTGGTGGGGACTTAGGAGTCTGGAGAATGAGTCTGTTGGGGACAGAGGAGTGTGGAGGAGGAGCACAGAGTAGTCTGGTGGGGACAGAGGAGCTTGAAGAGGAGGACAGAGGAGTCTAGAGAAGAAGCACGCAGGGATCTGGTAGGGTCAGAGATGTCTTAAGAACAGGCGAACAGAGGAGTCTGGGGCTGAACATAGCAGTATCTGGTGGGGTCAGAGCAGTTTGGAAGAGACAAGGGAGGCTGGAGAAGAGGCCAGAGGAGTCTGAAGGAGGAGTACAGAGGAGAGACCAGAGGAGTCTGTAGAGGGAGAGCTACTTTCCTCTGTGTACCTGGAGGGATCACTTGCTCACCTGGTCTACCAGTCATGCATTTACATGGGGGGAGTGGAGGGAGTAGCCGACAGCTGTATAAAGTGTCTGCGCCTCCTAAATCCTGAATGATATCGATCTTCACAGTAAACCTGCAGATTATTGATTCCTCCACCCACCAGGGCCATTGTGTTATCTCATCACATCAGAACTTTCTACATGTTGACCCTCTAGGGTCCAGACCACCTGGGCGGTCACATACACTGGGGATATTATGTAACAAGCAGAGCCTTATTATTAGTCACCGATTGATCAGACTCAGCGGCAATGATTGACAGCTCGCTGCACATTATCGGCTCCGTGACTTTATATTCTCAGAACTGGTTTATGGCTGCAGATTATTGGTATCTCGGTTCTGCTGATCAATGAGCTAATCTCAGGACAAGCAATGAATTTTGTCATCTGTCGCATAGCAGCAGATCCTGCACCTCCCGCCATCGTAAACTTCACTTTCACCCTGTGCAGAACATCGCGCAACAAATGGAAAATGTTACAAAAAGCAGAAAAAGCTGGAAAAATGAACCGGGACCCTGTAGGTGGGAGAGGAGAGTGACCCTGCAGGAGGTGGGAGAGGAGAGTGACCCTGCAAGAGGTGGAAGAGGAGAGCGACCCTGCAAGAGGTGTTAGAGGAGAGTGACCCTGCAAGAGGTGTTAGAGGAGAGTGACCCTGCAAGAGGTGGTAGAGGAGAGCGACTCTGCAAGAGGTGGTAGAGGAGAGCGACTCTGCAAGAGGTGGGAGATGAGAGTGACCCTGCAGGAGGAGGGAGAGGAGAGTGACCCTGCAGGAGGTGGGAGATCAGAGCGACCCTGCAAGAGGTGGGAGAGGAGAGCAACCCTGCAAGAGGTGGGAGAGGAGAGTGACCCTGCAGGAGGTGGGAGAGGAGAGCAACCCTGCAAGAGGTGGGAGAGGAGAGTGACCCTGCAGGAGGTGGGAGAGGAGAGCGACCCTGCAAGAGGTGGGAGAGGAGAGCGACCCTGCAAGAGGTGTTAGAGGAGAGTGACCCTGCAGGAGGTGGGAGAGGAGAGCAACCCTGCAAGAGGTGGGAGAGGAGAGTGACCCTGCAGGAGGTGGGAGAGGAGAGCAACCCTGCAAGAGGTGGGAGAGGAGAGTGACCCTGCAGGAGGTGGGAGAGGAGAGCGACCCTGCAAGAGGTGTTAGAGGAGAGTGACCCTGCAGGAGGTGGGAGAGGAGAGCGACCCTGCAGGAGGTGGGAGAGGAGAGTGACCCTGCCGGAGGTGGGAGAGGAGAGCAACCCTGCAAGAGGTGGGAGAGGAGAGTGACCCTGCAGGAGGTGGGAGAGGAGAGCAACCCTGCAAGAGGTGGGAGAGGAGAGTGACCCTGCAGGAGGTGGGAGAGGAGAGCGACCCTGCAAGAGGTGTTAGAGGAGAGTGACCCTGCAGGAGGTGGGAGAGGAGAGCGACCCTGCAGGAGGTGGGAGAGGAGAGTGACCCTGCAGGAGGTGGGAGAGGAGAGTGACCCTGCAGGAGGTGGGAGAGGAGAGCAACTCTGCAAGAGGTGGGAGAGGAGAGTGACCCTGCAGGAGGTGGGAGAGGAGAGTGACCCTGCAGGGGTGGGATAGGAGAGTGACCCTGCAAGAGGTGGGAGAGGAGAGCGACCCTGCAAGAGGTGGGAGAGGAGAGTGACCCTGCAGGAGGTGGGAGAGGAGAGCAACCCTGCAAGAGGTGGGAGAGGAGAGTGACCCTGCAGGAGGTGTTAGAGGAGAGCGACCCTGCAAGAGGTGGGAGAGGAGAGTGACCCTGCAGGAGGTGGGAGAGGAGAGTGACCCTGCAGGGGGTGGGATAGGAGAGTGACCCTGCAAGAGGTGGGAGAGGAGAGCGACCCTGCAAGAGGTGGGAGAGGAGAGTGACCCTGCAGGAGGTGGGAGAGGAGAGCAACCCTGCAAGAGGTGGGAGAGGAGAGTGACCCTGCAGGAGGTGTTAGAGGAGAGCGACCCTGCAAGAGGTGGGAGAGGAGAGCGACCCTGCAAGAGGTGTTAGAGGAGAGTGACCCTGCAGGAGGTGGGAGAGGAGAGTGACCCTGCAAGAGGTGGGAGAGGAGAGTGACTCTGCAAGAGGTGGGAGAGAAGAGTGACCCTGCAAGAGGTGGGAGAGGAGAGTGACCCTGCAGGAGGTGGGAGAGGAGAGCGACCCTGCAAGAGGTGGGAGAGGAGAGCGACCCTGCAAGAGGTGGGAGAGGAGAGCGACCCTGCAAGAGGTGGGAGAGGAGATTGACCCTGCAGGAGGTGTTAGAGGAGAGCGACCCTGCAAGAGGTGGGAGAGGAGAGCGACCCTGCAAGAGGTGTTAGAGGAGAGTGACCCTGCAGGAGGTGGGAGAGGAGAGTGACCCTGCAAGAGGTGGGAGAGGAGAGTGACTCTGCAAGAGGTGGGAGAGAAGAGTGACCCTGCAAGAGGTGGGAGAGGAGAGTGACCCTGCAGGAGGTGGGAGAGGAGAGCAACCCTGCAAGAGGTGGGAGAGGAGAGCGACCCTGCAAGAGGTGGGAGAGGAGAGCGACCCTGCAAGAGGTGGGAGAGGAGAGCGACCCTGCAAGAGGTGGGAGAGGAGAGTGACCCGGCAGGAGGTGGGAGAGGAGAGTGACCCTGCATGAGGTGGGAGAGGAGACCAACCCTGCAAGAGGTGGGAGAGGAGAGTGACCCTGCAGGATGTGGGAGAGGAGAGCAACCCTGCAAGAGGTGGGAGAGGAGAGTGACCCTGCAGGAGGTGTTAGAGGAGAGCGACCCTGCAAGAGGTGGGAGAGGAGAGCGACCCTGCAAGAGGTGTTAGAGGAGAGTGACCCTGCAGGAGGTGGGAGAGGAGAGTGACCCTGCAAGAGGTGTTAGAGGAGAGTGACCCTGCAAGAGGTGGGAGAGGAGAGCGACCCTGCAAGAGGTGTTAGAGTAGAGTGACCCTGCAGGAGGTGGGAGAGGAGAGTGACCCTGCAAGAGGTGGGAGGGGAGAGTGACCCTGCAGGAGGTGGGAGATGAGAGCGACCCTGCAGGAGGTGGGAGAGGAGAGTGACCCTGCAGGAGGTAGTAGAGGAGAGTGACCCTGCAAGAGGTGGGAGAGGAGAGTGACCCTGCAAGAGGTGGGAGAGAAGAGTGACCCTGCAAGAGGTGGGAGATGAGAGCGACCCTGCAGGAGGTGGGAGATGAGAGCGACCCTGCAGGAGGTGGGAGAGGAGAGTGACCCTGCAGGAGGTGGGAGATGAGAGCGACCCTGCAGGAGGTGGGAGAGGAGAGTGACCCTGCAGGAGGTGGGAGGGGAGAGTGACCCTGCAAGAGGTGGGAGAGGAGAGTGACCCTGCAAGAGGTGGTAGAGGAGAGTGACCCTGCAGGAGGTGGGAGAGGAGAGTGACCCTGCAAGAGGTGGGAGAGGAGAGTGACTCTGCAAGAGGTGGGAGAGAAGAGTGACCCTGCAAGAGGTGGGAGAGGAGAGTGACCCTGCAGGAGGTGGGAGAGGAGAGCAACCCTGCAAGAGGTGGGAGAGGAGAGCGACCCTGCAAGAGGTGGGAGAGGAGAGCGACCCTGCAAGAGGTGGGAGAGGAGAGTGACCCGGCAGGAGGTGGGAGAGGAGAGTGACCCTGCATGAGGTGGGAGAGGAGACCAACCCTGCAAGAGGTGGGAGAGGAGAGTGACCCTGCAGGATGTGGGAGAGGAGAGCAACCCTGCAAGAGGTGGGAGAGGAGAGTGACCCTGCAGGAGGTGTTAGAGGAGAGCGACCCTGCAAGAGGTGGGAGAGGAGAGCGACCCTGCAAGAGGTGTTAGAGGAGAGTGACCCTGCAGGAGGTGGGAGAGGAGAGTGACCCTGCAAGAGGTGTTAGAGGAGAGTGACCCTGCAAGAGGTGGGAGAGGAGAGCGACCCTGCAAGAGGTGTTAGAGTAGAGTGACCCTGCAGGAGGTGGGAGAGGAGAGTGACCCTGCAAGAGGTGGGAGGGGAGAGTGACCCTGCAGGAGGTGGGAGATGAGAGCGACCCTGCAGGAGGTGGGAGAGGAGAGTGACCCTGCAGGAGGTAGTAGAGGAGAGTGACCCTGCAAGAGGTGGGAGAGGAGAGTGACCCTGCAAGAGGTGGGAGAGAAGAGTGACCCTGCAAGAGGTGGGAGATGAGAGCGACCCTGCAGGAGGTGGGAGATGAGAGCGACCCTGCAGGAGGTGGGAGAGGAGAGTGACCCTGCAGGAGGTGGGAGATGAGAGCGACCCTGCAGGAGGTGGGAGAGGAGAGTGACCCTGCAGGAGGTGGGAGGGGAGAGTGACCCTGCAAGAGGTGGGAGAGGAGAGTGACCCTGCAAGAGGTGGTAGAGGAGAGTGACCCTGCAGGAGGTGGGAGAGGAGAGTGACCCTGCAGGAGGTGGGATAGAAGAGTGACCCTGCAGGAGGTGGGAGAGGAGAGTGACCCTGCAGGAGGTGGGAGAGGAGAGTGACCCTGCAGGAGGTGGGAGGGGAGAGTGACCCTGCAGAATGGGGGTGAGGAGAGTGACCCGGCAAGAGGTGGGAGAGGAGAGTGACCCTGCAAGAGGTGGTAGAGGAGAGTGACCCTGCAGGAGGTGGGAGAGGAGAGTGACCCTGCAGGAGGTGGGATAGAAGAGTGACCCTGCAGGAGGTGGGAGAGGAGAGTGACCCTGCAGGAGGTGGGAGAGGAGAGTGACCCTGCAGGAGGTGGGAGGGGAGAGTGACCCTGCAGGAGGTGGGAGAGGAGAGCAACGCTGCAGGAGGTGGGAGAGGAGAGTGACCCTGCAGCAGGTGGGAGAGGAGAGTGACCCTGCCGGACATTGTAGTGAGGGGCCCTGTGCAATACCATTGTGTTCCCAATCTCACAACATATCACAAGGTATCATAGAGTATCACAGTTTATTATAATGTATCACAAGGTATTGCAGTGTATCATAACTAGTATCACAACTTATCAGTTTTGCCGCCAGATCCGTTTTTCTGAGCTCTGAATCTTCTTTGTGCATATTTATCAGAAGCGTCCATCCCCTGCACCACAACAATTATGTGCTTTATCATTATTAATATTTACTGTTATAGTGCCATTTATTCCATGGCGCTTTACATGTGATCGGAGTATTCATATAAAAACAATTACAATGATCTTTAACAAAACGAGATGGTGACTGGTACAGGAGGAGCGAGGACCCTGCCCGCGAGGGTTCACAATCTACAAGGGATGGGTGAGGATACAGTAGGTGAGGGTAGAGCTGGTCATGCAGCGGTATGGTGGAGCGAGGACCCTGCCCGCGAGGGCTCACAGTCTATAAGGGATGGGTGAGGATACAGTAGGTGGGGGTAGGGCTGGTCGTGCAGCGGTATGGTGGAGCGAGGACCCTGCCCCCGAGGGCTCACAGTCTACAAGGGATGGGTGAGGATGCAGTAGGTGAGGGTAGAGCTGATCATACAGCGGTATGGTGGGGCGAGGACCCTGCCCGCGAGGGCTCACAGTCTACAAGGGATGGGTGAGGATACAGTAGGTGAGGGCAGAGCTGGTCGTGCAGCGGTATGGTGGAGCGAGGACCCTGCCCGCGAGGGCTCACAGTCTACAAGGGATGGGTGAGGATACAGTAGGTGAGGGTAGAGCTGGTCGTGCTGCGGTATGGTGGAGCGAGGACCCTGCCCGCGAGGGCTCACAATCTACAAGGGATGGGTGAGGATACAGTAGGTGGGGGTAGAGCTGGTTGTGCTGCGGTATGGTGGAGCGAGGACCCTGCCCGCGAGGGCTCACAGTCTACAAGGGATGGGTGAGGATACAGTAGGTGGGGGTAGAGCTGGTCGTGCTGCGGTATGGTGGAGCGAGGACCCTGCCCGCGAGGGCTCACAGTCTACAGAGGATGGGTGAGGATACAGTAGGTGGGGGTAGAGCTGGTGATGCAGCGGTATGGAGGAGCGAGGACCCTGCCCGCGAGGGCTCACAATCTACAAGGGATGGGTGAGGATACAGTAGGTGAGGATAGGGCTGGTCGTGCAGCGGTATGGTGGAGCGAGGACCCTGCCCGCGAGGGCTCACAGTCTACAAGGGATGGGTGAGGATACAGTAGGTGAGGGTAGAGCAGATCGTGCAGCGGTATGGTGGAGCGAGGACCCTGCCCCCGAGGGCTCACAGTCTACAAGGGATGGGTGAGGATACAGTTGGTGAGGGTAGAGCTGGTCGTGCAGCGGTATGGTAGAGCGAGGACCCTGCCCGCGAGGGCTCACAGTCTACAAGGGATGGGTGAGGATACAGTAGGTGAGGGCAGAGCTGGTCGTGCAGCGGTATGGTGGAGCGAGGGTTACTGCAGGTTGTAGGCTTGTCGGAAGAGATGGCTCTTCAGGTTCCTTCTGAAGGTTTCCACGGTAGGCGAGAGTCTGATATGTTGGGGTACAGAGTTCCAGAATAGGGGGGATGCACGGGAGAAATCTTGTATGCGATTGTGGGAGGAGGAGATAAAAGGGGAGTAGAGCAGGAGATCTTGTGAGGATCGGAGGTTGCGTGCAGGTATGTACCGGGAGACTAGGTCACAGATGTATGGAGGAGACAGGTTGTGGATGGCTTTATATGCCAAGGTTAGGGTTCTGAACTGGAGTCTCTGGGCAATGGCGAGCCAGTGAAGGGTTTGACAGAGTGGAGAGGCCAGGGAATAGCGGGGGGAGAGGTTGATTAGTCGGTCAGCAGAGTTTAGGATGGATTGGAGGGGTGCGAGAGTGTTAGGGGGGAGGCCACAGAGCAGGAGGCTGCAGTAGTTGAGGTGGGAGATGATGAGGGCGTGCACTAGTGTTTTTGCAGATTCGTAGTTGAGGAATGTGCGGATCCGGGAGATATTTCTGAGTTGGAGTCGGCAGGAGGTGAAGTTGACGCGCCCCTGGGCCTGTGTCGCGCTGCGTTGCGCACGCGGGAGCTTACCCGGAGCCGGATCTGTTGAGGGTTGTAGTCTCGTGGCGGTGACCCGGTCCGTGCCCCGGTCCGTGCCCAGGGAGTCAAACTGAGCGGCGATGTATCAGCGGTAGATGTTGGACGACTACGCCACCCGTTGAGTACAGCTAAGGAGCTGCTGCTGCAGGGCAGACCGCTGAGGCCGGTGGTAGGATTGTGCAGTGTGATAGTATAACCCCCAACGGGAGGGGTATGGCCTCAGGGCAGCCGACGTGGATGATGGGGGTAGCAGGAACCACTCGGAGACGGTACGGTGTAGTTCAGGGTCTTTACTGGTGACAAAGATAGACCCTCCCAGAGTACTGGCTAGCGATTGGGGCCTGGTCAGTCCTTGAGCAGATGGGATCTCCCCTGGCCAGGCGGAGTTGTAGGCCTCCCAAACTAACTGTACTCTTCTGGCTACCTTGCTAGAGGCGGGTATAAGTAGCCCACGTCCCTGAGTGTACCGTGTGGTGCTCACCCGTATGGCCGGTGACTCGGGGCCTTCTAGTAGCTTCCGCTCCACGACGGCGGTGCTGGTCCCATGCGTGTGACCGTGCCTTCGGGTTTCTTGGCCAGAGGACCTGGAATCCCCTGCCTGACGGATTCTGCTGCTGGGTAGGAGTTAGTCCCCACAGCCTCGGACTCCGGGTCCGGTAAGAAATCTTCTCAGTCAGGGCGAGCTCTGCAGCTGCCAGCCCCTGACTCCTTGTAACACTGCTCCCACAGAGCTCCTGATGTTCTGTTCCTATATTTGCTTCTTTTCTCTGTCTCTACTTCTTCTCTACTCACTAACCCTGCCTCAGCCCTAGGTTTATATAGGGGAAGTTCTTCCCCTCCCAGGACTGGGCAGGAGGTGTGGCATGCATAGGATTCCTGACCAAGAGACCTCCCACCTGCTCTCAGACATAACATTGCTGTTACTGTGGAAACCAGATCCCTGGGGTGCCACATTCCCCCCTAGTGAAATTTAGTACCCCGGGACTAAACATATTTTAGAAAAACATAACAAGATATAACAATAACAATACAATAAAGAAACACATAAAGGTGGTCACGGCATGTCCGTAACCGGGTGCAGTCTTTGAAGAAAGCAAGGTGTCCATTTCACCAAAACAGGGAGACGTAACCAGGTAGGGGTCTGTCCTGCCCCGAGTCCTTAACAGTCTTTAGTCCGTCCTGGGTTACGCTCCAACTATGTACACAGGATTCCCGGTAAATCCACCAAAGACTCCTATAAACAACGCCGGAGAGTTCCACCTGTTGCCGTCGCATCAGTGCCCGGATCTCTTTTTGGAGCACTCGCTGCTCGCCGGAGCTGGCGTTCTTGGCAACCTGCTGTAAAAGGAAAATCACCTCTGCAAGACCATTTTCAATTACATTAGTTCCTAGAGTTATCTTTGGGTGACTCTCGTGTTTGTCAATGTCTACAATGATCAGTCCCTGTGCTGCCAGTTCAACTCTACCAATTTTAATGGTCACCTCTTTAAATCCGATCTGTGGCACGGGCTGACCATAGCTGGCGATGATACTCAAGTCGTCGTCAGGGTAGCGGGTAATATCCGAGTCATTCCAGTACTGCTTGAAGAGCACGTACGGGATGGTGGTGACCTGTGACCCGGTGTCCAGTAGGGCACTCATAGGAATGCCATCCAGTACCACAGGCAAGACTGGACGTCCTCCCACATATTTGTCGCGCCAGTTCGATGGGCCTGATGATCTTTTTCCTAGGGGTTGGCCCTCTACCCTAGGTTGTGCCAGTTTAAAGGACAGTACCTTGCCATATGTCCGGGTTGATTACAGCGGCGGCAGATGGGTCGTCCGTCCTCGTTGTATCGGTCGCTGGGTCTTCCTCTGGCCGGTGGGGTCCTCCTTGGTCGACGCCACGGGATGTCCTCCGGTCCGGATGCCAGCTGGATCTTCCCTGGAGTAGAAACCTGTAAAGACTGCACAGTTCGGGTTAGCGCAGCAACGCTTTTAGCTAGCTCTTGGACCTGATGGTGCAGGTCTGGAGCCGGGTCATTGCTCAAAGCCTGCGCATCAGCTCCCACAGGCCCTGCCGACAAGGGCGCCGCCTCCTGGTGGTAAGTAGTAGTGGGGCGTCTGTGGGTCACAACGCCACCTGGTGCCGGTTCTCGGAGCACCCGGATGGCTCTGTCCTTGAACTGTGCAAATCCCAGATGAGGGTCCTGTAAGGCCATTGCCCGCAACTGGGTTCGGTGGGCATTGCAATATAAACCCTCTATAAATTGTTCAGTCAACAGCCTGTCCTCGTCTCCCACGCCGTCAGGGTCGGTCTGCTTAATGGCTCTCAGGGCCTCTTGTAGGTTCAGGGCATAGTCCCTTATACTCTCATGTGCCCGCTGTTTGCACCCGTAGAATCTAAGCTTGATCTCGGCTGAGGTGCGGGTATCAAAGGTGTCCCTCAGCCGGGTTAGTATCCCTGCGACAGTCCTCCCCCCAGGTGGCCAGGACTTTACCTCCCTTCGGGCTGCCCCAGTTAATTGGGCCACCAGGATGCTCACTTTTTGCTCTTCTGTGAGGGGGTACACCTGGAAGAGGCTATCCAGCTTTTCTCTAAAGTCATGCAGGGTATGTAACTCCCCTGAGTACTGGGGTAGCCAGGCCGCTCCCGGGATATAGGGCATGGTGAAAGGCATGACTGCAGCAGCGATGGCGGGGGTTGAGGCAGTGAAGCTCTCCTCCGTATCCGACATCCTCCTCCCCCCTAGTGGACCGTGGCCTACCTTGCGATGATCCTCTTCCGTAGGCCGCGGCTCCGCAGTAGATCGTCAGGGTTGAGGACCTTCCGTCGCGCTCCTGTGACGTCGGCGTCTGCTGGGCTCCTTCCAGGACCTTACGCGACGTCCGGACGTGAGGCGGGGCTTCAGTTCTCGCGCGCTTTCGGAGTCCACGCCCCTCTTCTTCCCGCGTGACGTCTTCAAGATGGCGTCCAACGGCGGGAAAACTCCACGGAAGGCGGGAAGAAGGCTGAAAATGGCGCCGGATGGCGGGAATCTTCACCGATGGCGGGAAGAAGGCTGAAGATGGCGCCGGATGGCGGGAATCTTCACCACAGGTAAGTTTGAACAGTCTCTTTCAGGCACGCAGTACCCGGTGGTTGCGGGCACGAAATCCTGCCGACTACGCCAAAAGTTGACGCGCCCCTGGGCCTGTGTCGCGCTGCGTTGCGCACGCGGGAGCTTACCCGGAGCCGGATCTGTTGAGGGTTGTAGTCTCGTGGCGGTGACCCGGTCCGTGCCCAGGGAGTCAAACTGAGCGGCGATGTATCAGCGGTAGATGTTGGACGACTACGCCACCCGTTGAGTACAGCTAAGGAGCTGCTGCTGCAGGGCAGACCGCTGAGGCCGGTGGTAGGATTGTGCAGTGTGATAGTATAACCCCCAACGGGAGGGGTATGGCCTCAGGGCAGCCGACGTGGATGATGGGGGTAGCAGGAACCACTCGGAGACGGTACGGTGTAGTTCAGGGTCTTTACTGGTGACAAAGATAGACCCTCCCGGAGTACTGGCTAGCGATTGGGGCCTGGTCAGTCCTTGAGCAGATGGGATCTCCCCTGGCCAGGCGGAGTTGTAGGCCTCCCAAACTAACTGTACTCTTCTGGCTACCTTGCTAGAGGCGGGTATAAGTAGCCCACGTCCCTGAGTGTACCGTGTGGTGCTCACCCGTATGGCCGGTGACTCGGGGCCTTCTAGTAGCTTCCGCTCCACGACGGCGGTGCTGGTCCCATGCGTGTGACCGTGCCTTCGGGTTTCTTGGCCAGAGGACCTGGAATCCCCTGCCTGACGGATTCTGCTGCTGGGTAGGAGTTAGTCCCCACAGCCTCGGACTCCGGGTCCGGTAAGAAATCTTCTCAGTCAGGGCGAGCTCTGCAGCTGCCAGCCCCTGACTCCTTGTAACACTGCTCCCACAGAGCTCCTGATGTTCTGTTCCTATATTTGCTTCTTTTCTCTGTCTCTACTTCTTCTCTACTCACTAACCCTGCCTCAGCCCTAGGTTTATATAGGGGAAGTTCTTCCCCTCCCAGGACTGGGCAGGAGGTGTGGCATGCACAGGATCCCTGACCAAGAGACCTCCCACCTGCTCTCAGACATAACATTGCTGTTACTGTGGAAACCAGATCCCTGGGGTGCCACAGAAAGGGCTTGGATATGTGATGTGAAGGAGAGATCAGAGTCCAGGGCTACCCCCAGGCAGCGAGCTTGTGGGACTGGGGAGAGTGAACAGCCATTGACGTTGATGGATAGGTCAGATGGGGGGGCAGAGTGATGTGGGGGAAAGATGATGAATTCGGTTTATCCATGTTATGATTTAGAAATCTGTCTGAGAAGAAGGATGAGATAGGGGACAGACATTGTGGGATTTTGGTTAGTATGGAGGAGATATCGGGTCCAGAGAGGAAGATCTGTGTGTCATCAGCATAGAGGTGATACTGAAAACCGTGAGACTCTATGAGCTGTCCCAGGCCTAAGGTGTAGATGGAGAAGAGCAGAGGTCCTAGAACTGAACCTTGGGGGACACCGACAGATAGGGGGTGAGTTGAGGAGGTGGTGTGTGAATGGGAGACACTGAATGTCCGGTCTGTTAGATATGAGGAGATCCAAGATAGGGCTTTAGACACTTTTGTGCTTTGTTGGACAAGAGGGTGTGACTTTATCAGGAAGGGGCGTGGTTTGAGATGCAACAACATGGGTCAAAATGTTAGTGGCAATTTGTGGCTCAGAAAGCAAACGAATAGGCGATGAAAGGTTGGAAAGCGATTCATTGTAGTGGGGGTTTCTCTCCGCGGCCTGGAAGAAGAGTTCAGCAGACAATGCCGATCTAGCCTCCTAATGAAGGCCAAGCTAGCCTCCTAATGAAGGCCGATCTAGCCGCCTAAAGGCCCCGTCACACTTAGCGACGCTGCAACGATCCCGACAACGATACGACCTGTCAGGGATCGTTGCTGCGTCGCTATGTGGTCGCTGGTGAGCTGTCAAACAGGCAGGCTCACCAACGATCAGGGGAGCAGCGACATCGTGGAAAGAATCTTTCCACGATGTCCTGCTCCTGGTTACGAGCCTGCTGAAGCAGGAGCAGGCTGGTAACTATGGTAAACATCGGGTTACTAGGGGCACACGCGCTCCTAGTAACCCGTTGTTTATCATGGTTACCACTCTGCTACAGTGAGCGGGAGGTTACCACTCACTTTAGCAGGCTCGTAACCATGATAAACAACGGGTTACTAGGTGCGCATGTGCCCCTAGTAACCCGATGTTTACCATAGTTACCAGCCTGATCGCTGCTCCCGCTGGTCACACACAGCGATGTGTGCTGACCAGCGGGAGAGCAACGACCAAAAAATGGTCCAGGACACTTTGCAGCGATCAGCGACCTCACAGCAGGGGCCTGATCGCTGCAAAGTGTCACACATAGCGACATCGCAGGTGAGGTCGCTGTTGCTGTTGTTGTTTGGTGACACAGCAGCGATCTCGCTATGTGAGACGGGGGCTTAAGGAAGGCCAAGCTAGCCTCCTAATGAAGGCCGAGGTAGCCTCCTAATGAAGGCCAAGCTAGCCTCCTAATGAAGGCCGAGCTACTAGCCTCCTAATGAAGCCCAAGCTAGCCTCCTAATGAAGGCCGGTCCTCCCTTCACACCCTAGCCGCTGATGTCCCCACAGTATCCGCATGGTGTTACAAAGGTCCGGACATTTGTGTTAAAAATCGCTGAATGGTCGCGGTCGCCGTCCACGACCAATCAGCAGTATTGGCGCCAAATTTAAACCCCGCTCTGCTGATTGGTCGCGGTTGCCGGCCGTGACCAATCGGCAGTATTGGCGTCAAATTTAAACCCCGCTCAGCTGATTGATCGCGGTTGCCGGCCGTGACCAATCGGCAGTATTGGCGCCAAATTTAAACCCCGCTCTGCTGATTGGTCGCGGTTGCCGGCCGCGAACAATCAGCAGTATTGGCGCCAAATTTAAACCCCGCTCTGCTGATTGATCGCGGTTGCCGGCCGTGACCAATCGGCAGTATTGGCGCCAAATTTAAACCCCGCTCTGCTGATTGGTCGCAGTTGCCGGCCGCGAACAATCAGCAGTATTGGCGCCAAATTTAAACACCACTCTGCTGATTGGTCGTGGTGGCCAGCCGTGACCAATCAGCGATTTTGGCGCCAAATTTAAACACCGCTCTGCTAATTGGTCGCGGATGCCGGCCGTGACTAATCAGCATTATTGGCGCCAAATTTAAACACCGCTCTGCTGATTGATCGCGGTCGCTGGCCGAGATCAATCAGCAGTATTGGCGCCAAATTTAAACACCGCTCTGCTGATTAGTCGCGGTCGCCGTCCGTGACCAATCAGCAGTATTGGCGCCAAATTTAAACACCGCTCTGCTCATTGGTCGCGGTCGCCGTCCGCGACCAATCAGCAGTATTGGCGCCAATTTTAAACCCCGCTCTGCTGATTGGTCGCGGTTGCCGACCGTGACCAATCAGCAGCATTGGCGCCAAATTTAAACCCCGCTCTGCTGATTGGTCGCGGTTGCCGGCCGCGACCAATCAGCAGTATTGGCGCCAAATTTAAACACCACTCTGCTGATTGGTCACGGTGGCCAGCCGCGACCAATCAGCGATTTTTGCGCCAAATTTAAACACCGCTCTGCTGATTGGTCACGGCCGGCGATTGCGACCAATCAGCATTATTGGTGCCAAATTTAAACCCCGCTCTTCTGATTGGTCGCGACCGCCGGCCGCCACCAATCAGCGATTTTGGCGCCAAATTGAAACCCCGCTCTGCTAATTGGTCGCGGATGCCGGCCGCGACTAATCAGCATTATTGGCGCCAAATTTAAACCCCGCTCTGCTGATTGGTCGTGGTTGCTGGCCGCGACCAATCAGCAGTATTGGCGCCAAATTTAAACACCGCTCTGCTGATCGGTCGCGGTGGCCAGCCGCGACCAATCAGCGATTTTGGCGCCAAATTTAAACACTGCTCTGCTGATTGCGCCCGGTCGGCCGCATACATATTCTAGAATACCCGATGCGTTAGAATCGGGCCACCATCTAGTCTTCTATAAGGATCTTTGATTCCATTGTTTCCTTTCCACTATTTTACCCTCCTAGAAATTCACTGCGCTGATCCTGACAGACTCCCCCCCTATATGTAACCTCCATTGCTAGAAGTATTGTGTCCTATACATTATATTATATGTGTATCTCTTCCTAGAACAGATCTAATCTACAGAGGAATATTTCTCACTACTGATATATTTACATGTAACCAAATATCATATACACTGCTCAAAAATATAAAGGGAACACTTAACCAACACAATGTAACTCCAAGTCAATAACGCGTCTGTGACATCTACCTGTCCAGTTATGAAGCAACACTGACTGTGAATCAATGTCTCCTGCCGTTGTGCAAATGGAACAGACAACTGGTAGAAATGATCGGTGATTAGCAAGATACCCCCTATAAAGGAGCGGTTCTGCAGGTGGTGACCAGAGCATTTCTCTGTTCTCATCCTTTTTGGCTGTTGTTTTGGTCACTTTTTTATTTTGCCATTGCTCTCACCCCTAGAGGTACAGTAGCATGAGGCGGTATCTACAGTACAACCCACAGAAGTTGCTCAGGTAGTGCAGCTCATCCAGGATGGCACATCAATGCGAGCTGTGGCAAGAAGGTTTGCTGTGTCTGTCAGCGTAGTGTCCAGAGGCTGGAGGTGCTACCAGAAGACAGGCCGGTACACCAGGAGACGTGGAGGGGGCCGTAGGAGGGCAACAGCCCAGCAGCAGGACCAATACCTCCGCCTTTGTGCAAGGAGGAACAGGAGGAGCACTGCCAGAGCCCTGCAAAATGACCTCCAGCAGGCCACAAATGTGCATGTGTCTGCACAAACGGTTAGAAACCGACTCCATGAGGGTGGTATGAGGGCCCGACGTCCACAGATGGGGGTTGTGCTCACAGCCCAACACAGTGCAGGACGCTTGGCATTTGCCACAGAACACCAGGATTGGCAAAGTCACCACTGGCGCCCTGTGCTCTTCACAGATGAAAGCAGGTTCACACTGAGCACATGTGACAGACATGACAGAGTCTGGAGACGCCGTGGAGAGCGATCTGCTGCCTGCAACATCCTTCAGCATGACCGGTTTGGCAGTGGGTCAGTAATGGTGTGGGGTGGGATTTCTTTGGAGGGCCGCACAGCCCTCCATGTGCTCGCCAGAGGTAGCCTGACTGCCATTAGGTCCCGAGATGAGATCCTCAGACCCCTTGTGAGACCATATGCTGGTGCGGTTGACCCTGGGTTCATCCTAATGCAGGACAATGTCAGACCTCATGTGGGTGGAGTGTGTCAGCAGTTCCTGCAAGATGAAGGCATTGAAGCTATGGACTGGCCGCCCGTTCCCCAGACCTGAATCCGATTGAGCACATCTGGGACATCATGTCTCGCTCCATCCACCAACGTCACGTTGCACCACAGACTGTCCAGGAGTTGGCGGATGCTTTAGTCCAGGTCTGGGAGGAGATCCCACAGGAGACCATCAGCAACCTCATCAGGAGCATGCCCAGGCGTTGTAGGGAGGTCATACAGGCACGTGGAGGCCACACACAATACTCAGCCTCATCAGGAGCATGCCCAGGCGTTGTAGGGAGGTCATACACGCACGTGGAGGCCACACACAATACTCAGCCTCATCAGGAGCATGCCCAGGCGTTGTAGGGAGGTCATACAGGCACGTGGAGGCCACACACAATACTCAGCCTCATCAGGAGCATGCCCAGGCATTGTAGGGAGGTCATACAGGCACGTGGAGGCCACACACAATACTCAGCCTCATCAGGAGCATGCCCAGGCGTTGTAGGGAGGTCATACAGGCACGTGGAGGCCACACACAATATTCAGCCTCATCAGGAGCATGCCCAGGCGTTGTAGGGAGGTCATAAAGGCACGTGGAGGCCACACACAATACTCAGCCTCATCAGGAGCATGCCCAGGCGTTGTAGGGAGGTCATACAGGCACGTGGAGGCCACACACAATACTCAGCCTCATCAGGAGCATGCCCAGGCGTTGTAGGGAGGTCATACAGGCACGTGGAGGCCACACACAATACTCGGCCTCATCAGGAGCATGCCCAGACGTTGTAGGGAGGTCATACAAGCACGAGGAGGCCACACACAATACTCAGCCTCATCAGGAGTATGCCCAGGCGTTGTAGAGAGGTCATACAGGCAAGTGGAGGCCACACACAATACTCAGCCTCATCAGGAGCATGCCCAGGCGTTGTAGGGAGGTCATACAGGCACGTGGAGGCCACACACAATACTCAGCCTCATCAGGAGCATGCCCAGGCGTTGTAGGGAGGTCATTCAGGCAGATGGAGGCCACACACAATACGCAACCTCATCAGGAGCATGCCCAGGCGTTGTAGGGAGGTCATACAGGCACGTGGAGGCCACACACAATACTCAGCCTCATCAGGAGCATGCCCAGGCGTTGTAGGGAGGTCATACAGGCACGTGGAGGCCACACACAATACTCAGCCTCATCAGGAGCATGCCCAGGCGTTGTAGGGGGGTCGTACAGGCACGTGGAGGCCACACACAATACTCAGCCTCATCAGGAGCATGCCCAGGAATTGTAGGGAGGTCATACAGGCACGTGGAGGCCACACACAATACTCAGCCTCATCAGGAGCATGCCCAGGCGTTGTAGGGAGGTCATACAGGCACGTGGAGGCCACACACAATACTCAGCCTCATCAGGAGCATGCCCAGGCGTTGTAGGGGGGTCGTACAGGCACGTGGAGGCCACACACAATACTCAGCCTCATCAGGAGCATGCCCAGGCGTTGTAGGGAGGTCATACAGGCACGTGGAGGCCAGACACAATACTCAGCCTCATCAGGACCATGCCCAGGCGTTGTAGGGAGGTCATACAGGCACGTGGAGGCCACACACAATACTCAGCCTCATCAGGAGCATGCCCAGGCGTTGTAGGGAGGTCATACAGGCACGTGGAGGCCACACACAATACTCAGCCTCATCAGGGGCATGCCCAGGCGTTGTAGGGAGGTCATACAGGCACGTGGAGGCCACACACAATACTCAGCCTCATCAGGAGCATGCCCAGGCGTTGTAGGGAGGTCATACAGGCACGTGGAGGCCACACACAATACTCAACCTCATCAGGAGCATGACCAGGCATTGTAGGGAGGTCATACAGGCACGTGGAGGCCACACACAATACTCAGCCTCATCAGAAGCATGCCCAGGCATTGTAGGGAGGTTATATAGGCACTTGGAGGCCACACACAATACTCAGCCTCATCAGGAGCATGCCCAGGCGTTGTAGGGAGGTCATACAGGCACGTGGAGGCCACACACAATACTGAGGCTCATCAGGAGCATGCCCAGGCGTTGTAGGGAGGTCATACAGGCACGTGGAGGCCACACACAATACTCAGCCTCATCAGGGGCATGCCCAGGCGTTGTAGGGAGGTCATACAGGCACGTGGAGGCCACACACAATACTCAGCCTCATCAGGAGCATGCCCAGGCGTTGTAGGGAGGTCATACAGGCACGTGGAGGCCACACACAATACTCAGCCTCATCAGGAGCATGCCCAGGCATTGTAGGGAGGTCATACAGGCACGTGGAGGCCACACACAATACTCAGCCTCATCAGGAGCATGCCCAGGTGTTGTAGGGAGGTCATACAGGCACGTGGAGGCCACACACAATACTCAGCCTCATCAGGAGCATGCCCAGGCGTTGTTGGGAGGTCATACAGGCACGTGGGGGCCACACACAATACTGAGCCTCATCAGGAGGATGCCCAGGCGTTGTAGGGAGGTCATACAGGCACGTGGAGGCCACACACAACCTCATCAGGAGCATGCCCAGGTGTTGTAGGGAGGTCATACAGGCACGTGGAGGCCACACACAATACTCAGCCTCATCAGGAGCATGCCCAGGGGTTGTACGGAGGTCATACAGGCACGTGGAGGCCACACACAATACTCAGCCTCATCAGGAGCATGCCCAGGCGTTGTAGGGAGGTCATACAGGCACGTGGAGGCCACACACAATACTCAGCCTCATCAGGAGCATGCCCAGGCGTTGTAGGGAGGTCATACAGGCACGTGGAGGCCACACACAATACTCAGCCTCATCAGGAGCATGCCCAGGCGTTGTAGGGAGGTCATACCGGCATGTGGAGGCCACAGACAATACTCAGCCTCATCAGGAGCATGCCCAGGCGTTGTAGAGAGGTCATACAGGCACGTGGAGGCCACACACAATACTCAGCCTCATCAGGAGCATGCCCAGGTGTTGTAGGGAGGTCATACAGGCACGTGGAGGCCACACACAATACTCAGCCTCATCAGGAGCATGCCCAGGCGTTGTAAGGAGGTCATACAGGCACGTGGAGGCCACACACAATACTGAGCCTCATCAGGAGCATGCCCAGGCGTTGTAGGGAGGTCATACAGGCACGTGGAGTCCACACACAATACTCAGCCTCATCAGGAGCATGCCCAGGTGTTGTAGGGAGGTCATACAGGCACGTGAAGGCCACACACAATACTCAGCCTCATCAGGAGCATGCCCAGGCGTTGTAGGGAGGTCATACAGGCACGTGGAGGCCACACACAATACTGAGCCTCATCAGGAGCATGCCCAGGCGTTGTAGGGAGGTCATACAGGCACGTGGAGGCCACACACAATACTCAGCCTCATCAGGAGCGTGCCCAGGCGTTGTAGAGAGGTCATACAGGCACGTGGAGGCCACACACAATACTCAGCCTCATCAGGAGCATGCCCAGGTGTTGTAGGGAGGTCATACAGGCACGTGGAGGCCACACACAATACTCAGCCTCATCAGGAGCATGCCCAGGCGTTGTAAGGAGGTCATACAGGCACGTGGAGGCCACACACAATACTCAGCCTCATCAGGAGCATGCCCAGGCGTTGTAGGGAAGTCATACAGGCACGTGGGGGCCACACACAATACTGAGCCTCATCAGGAGGATGCCCAGGCGTTGTAGGGAGGTCATACAGGCACGTGGAGGCCACACACAACCTCATCAGGAGCATGCCCAGGTGTTGTAGGGAGGTCATACAGGCACGTGGAGGCCACACACAATACTCAGCCTCATCAGGAGCATGCCCAGGGGTTGTACGGAGGTCATACAGGCACGTGGAGGCCACACACAATACTCAGCCTCATCAGGAGCATGCCCAGGCGTTGTAGGGAGGTCATACAGGCACGTGGAGGCCACACACAATACTCAGCCTCATCAGGAGCATGCCCAGGCGTTGTAGGGAGGTCATACAGGCACGTGGAGGCCACACACAATACTCAGCCTCATCAGGAGCATGCCCAGGCGTTGTAGGGAGGTCATACCGGCATGTGGAGGCCACAGACAATACTCAGCCTCATCAGGAGAATGCCCAGGCGTTGTAGAGAGGTCATACAGGCACGTGGAGGCCACACACAATACTCAGCCTCATCAGGAGCATGCCCAGGTGTTGTAGGGAGGTCATACAGGCACGTGGAGGCCACACACAATACTCAGCCTCATCAGGAGCATGCCCAGGCGTTGTAGGGAGGTCATACAGGCACGTGAAGGCCACACACAATACTCAGCCTCATCAGGAGCATGCCCAGGCGTTGTAGAGAGGTCATACAGGCACGTGGAGGCCACACACAATACTCAGCCTCATCAGGAGCATGCCCAGGCGTTGTAGGGAGGTCATACAGGCACGTGGAGGCCACACACAATACTCAGCCTCATCAGGAGCATGCCCAGGCGTTGTAGGGAGGTCATACAGGTACGTGGAGGCCACACACAATACTCAGCCTCATCAGGAGCTTGCCCAGGCGTTGTAGGGAGGTCATACAGGCACGTGGAGGCCACACACAATACTCAGCCTCATCAGGAGCATGCCTAGGCGTTGTAGGGAGGTCATACAGGCACGTGGAGGCCACACACAATACTCAGCCTCATCAGGAGCATGCCCAGGCGTTGTAGGGAGGTCATACAGGTACGTGGAGGCCACACACAATACTCAGCCTCATCAGGAGCTTGCCCAGGCATTGTAGGGAGGTCATACAGGTACGTGGAGGTGTAGCACCCCGAGGACTCGGCTGCTACAGGAGTATTGCACCTCAAACCAGAGGTGTGGTATTCCACTCCCGGGTAAGGATGGAGTGTGGAACTGGGCTCAGTTAGCTGCATGCACTACACTCACCCCATTTCCGGGGGACAGAACAACGGTACTCCCACCAGATAGATGTGCAGGTACGACAGCGTCTGTCCCTGGCTGGAGTGGGGGGGGGGTACATCCCAGTAGTGTAGGAGCAGATAGGGGAGGGACTCTGGGCATAGGTAGGAGCCCATTGGGTGCTAGTCACCTGGGCTCGGGTGTCAGAGGGAGTATATAAGGTGGGCACCATCTTTAGACAGGGTCTGTTCAGCCTGGAGGAGTGGAGAAAGGAGCTCAGCCAGAGAGGGCTGAGGGGGAGCTGTGGCTCCGTCTGGGCCCAGCTCCAGAGCCAGGCCTGAAGCATAGAGAGGGAAGGAAGAAGAGGAACACTAGGAAAGGCCCAGAGACGCAAGCAGAAGGAACCCTGAGATCCCACGAGTGAACTAAAACGGGTGAAGGGTTGGCAGAGAAGGGTACCGGATCCCAAACTGGTGGAGGTCAATCATCCTTAGCCAGGAACCGGAGGTCGTGGTCAAGCTTTGGCACGACCCCTCGCCACATCCACCAGGAAGGCACGCCACATAGGGTCAGGAAAGCCGGAGAGAGGTTTTGCCCCATAAGGCCCGAGGAAGCCGGACATAGGTGGGTCCCTGGTGAGGACGGCCAGTAGGAAGGAAGAGAGGGGAGCTCTGGACCACGCTCTGGAATCGCCTGGGAGTTGGCCGAGTCCCTGACCTGGTGGACGCAGCACGGCTCGGGTGGTCCTACTGTGCACAAGGATCTGATAAAGAACTGTGAGTAAAGCTTTTGAAACTGCACTTCCCGCCTCTGTGTTCCTGCCGTCACACCTGCACCCTCAGCACTGGGACACCCGCACCATCACTCCCATCATTATCTCTAACAGATCTGCCCTGAGGCCATACTCCTCCCGTGGGGAGTCATCTCATTCTCAGCTGCACAAACACCGGCCTCGGCGGACTGCCGTGCAGCGGCGGTCCCGTGACCGCAATCCACGGGTGGCGTAGTCGAACATTCTAACATCTACTACTAAATACTGCCCCTCAGTTTGACTCCCTGGGCACGGACCGGGTCACCGCCACAAGACTACTACCCCCATCTGATCCGGCTCCGGGTAAGCCCCCGTGCGCGCGATGCCGCACGACACAGCAGGCCCAGGGGCGCGTCAACTTTGGCGTAGTCGGCAGGATTTCGTGCCCGCAACCGACGGGTACTGCGTGCCTGAAGAAAAGTTCACATTTACCGTAAAAAGGAGTCTCCCGCCAATTCCAGAGGGTTCCCGCCATCGGACGCCATCTCGGGTCGTTTCCCGCCGTTTGCCCGCCATCTGCAGCCTTTTCCCGCCATCCACGGAGTTTCCCGCCATAAGGAGACGATTCCCGCCATCTGAGACGATTTCCCGCCCTGGCAGAGCGGACTCCATTATGGGCGTGCCAGAGGGTGGCAAGAGGCCACCTCCCATCGTGGGCCAGGTCCAAGAATGGCGCCAAAAGCGGAAACCGCCCCCACCAGCAGAGACTGCAATGATAGAGATGTCCATCAGCGTGAGGGGGCTGCCCCTGGAACTGACTGTCACCAAGTTGCCCCGGGACCACCCTCAAGGGGGGCGGATAGAGAACAAAACAGAGAAGATGGGTGCGGCCTGGAGGAGTCTGGACAGATCGCCCCCGGAGATGGAGGAAGAGTCGAGCAGCACTGACCCTGTGGTCCGGAACCTGTTGCAGGCTGCCACCCCAGAAGGCCTGGTGGAGATCCTGGCACAGCTCCCCAGAGATCGGGAGCGTGCACAGACCGCGCTGGAAGCCCTGGCCCGGAAGATGGCCCAGGTACAGCAGGAAGCACTGGCCGAGTGGAGAAGGGAGATGGTCCAGCAGGCTGGAACCCGCCAGCAGAGGACGCCACCCGCATCGTGGAGCATGTCTGCCCCTGAGGATGGTGCAGGAGGGACGAAGGCCGGAGACGACGCCGCGGAGGGAGCCGCAGGGATGGAAGCAGGTAATGGGGACGTCATCACCCCGAGCCCAGTAGCCGTAAGCCTGCCCCAGCTCCCCGTCGCAGAGCCCGAAGTTCCACTCACCGCGCCCGTTGCCGCACCGCCGCTGCTACCAACTAGGCCTCAAGCGGCAGGAGCCGCGGTCGCGCCCTCTGTTACGCCACGCCCCTGGACCCTGAGCGCGGCAAAAGAGGAAGTGCCCCCGGCCTGGTCGCAAGGCCGAGCGCCCCCGGGCGCCGCGGTCCCCACAGCGCCCTCCTCCCGGAAGGCGCCATACCTGAATCCAGACAGGATGCCTACGGCCTGGACGCAAGGCCGAGCGCCCCCGGGCGCCGCTGCCCCTACAGCGCCCTCTACCTCCACCGTGCCACCCCTGGGTGAAGATCTGTTCGCACAGCATACTAGCCCGGACGGGCTGCCTTTTGTTTGGCCACCGGAGTACGTCAACCCCCGACTCCGGAAGGAATGGCCTCTGTGTGAGCCTCTGATCCCGGCTCCGGCACCCGCCAAAATTGTTCCGCTCCCGCTGGAGGAGGCCCAATTTGCATGGGACCCCACAGGTGAAAACCTCATGGGGTTCACCCAGGAGACCCGGGCGGACGCAGCCCGGCGTGAGGAATGTTGCCGTCAGCAGTTAGAGGTCTTCGGGAGAGAACGGCGAGAGAGGCGGATCCACGAGGAACGGCTGTAGGTCCAAAGCGCGGAGCAGAAACGCCGGGCCCGACGAAACCCCCGTACGGCCCACGGTCCCCGCGCCACTGGGACTGTGATAAAGTTTCAGCTGGAGAATGGCTGGGGTTTTATCCGGGATCACCGAACCCCCGGCGACGTCTTTGTCACCCGCAGGGATGTCGAGTCTCACCTGCCGAAGGGACACCGAGGACGTGACCTTTACTCGGGTGATGAGGTCACCTTCACCCGGCACCAGTGTGCCAAAGGACCATACGCCCTTCACGTGCACCGGTTGACGGAGGAGGAGATACAGGATGAGGAAGATCAAGAGGACCCGGACGGGTCTGAAGACTACCCTCAGGAGGGGACAAGGGGAGGACATCGCTACTAAAGGGGAGTAGCATAAGCAAAGTACTGTAAATAAGTTACCCGTATGGGTATTCGATATGCTAAGTGAAGTGTGGTCCCCGTTGGGACTAGTGTGGAACTGTTTAAAGGAACTGTTTCCTGTGTGCCCCTATCCCCAATCAGGCTGAGGACTGTGAGCAGCCGTTCTCCTATTCCCACTGGCCGAGGACTGAGAGCGGCCATACCCTGTAAATAGTTGCGCTTCTTAAGGCGCCCCCTACTGGTTTTATAAGGAACTGTTTTTCTACTAGTGACTGTTGCACTTTACCCGGTCACAAGTTGCACCGTGGCCGGAAGAACAAGAACGTTTTATATGAAGGAGTTTTATATTGAAAGTTTATGCTGCTAAGATTATAATATAAGAAGTTACCTGTAATGTTATATTTTCTGATAATGTTTTTTATAATGTTTTATATGTTAGTGTGTACTTTAAAAAAAAAAATTTTGTATGTTTTATAATGTTATGCTCTTTTCCAGCCCGAGGACGTGCTGTGGTTTACCGGGGGGGAATGTAGCACCCCGAGGACTCGGCTGCTACAGGAGTATTGCACCTCAAACCAGAGGTGTGGTATTCCACTCCCGGGTAAGGATGGAGTGTGGGACAGAGCTCAGATAGCTGCATGCACTACACTCACCCCATTTCCGGGGGACAGAACAACGGTACTCCCACCAGATAGATGTGCAGGTACGACAGCGTCTGTCCCTGGCTGGAGTGGGGGGGGGGAGGAACATCCCAGTAGTGTAGGAGCAGATAGGGGAGGGACTCTGGGCATAGGTAGGAGCCCATTGGGTGCTAGTCACCTGGGCTCGGGTGTCAGAGGGAGTATATAAGGTGGGCACCATCTTTAGACAGGGTCTGTTCAGCCTGGAGGAGTGGAGAAAGGAGCTCAGCCAGAGAGGGCTGAGGGGGAGCTGTGGCTCCGTCTGGGCCCAGCACCAGAGCCAGGCCTGAAGCATAGAGAGGGAAGGAAGAAGAGGAACACAAGGAAAGGCCCAGAGACGCAAGCAGAAGGAACCCTGAGATCCCACGAGTGAACTAAAACGGGTGAAGGGTTGGCAGAGAAGGGTACCGGATCCCAAACTGGTGGAGGTCAATCATCCTTAGCCAGGAACCGGAGGTCGTGGTCAAGCTTTGGCACGACCCCTCGCCACATCCACCAGGAAGGCACGCCACATAGGGTCAGGAAAGCCGGAGAGAGGTTTTGCCCCATAAGGCCCGAGGAAGCCGGACATAGGTGGGTCCCTGGTGAGGACGGCCAGTAGGAAGGAAGAGAGGCGAGCTCTAGACCACGCTCTGGAATCGCCTGGGAGTTGGCCGAGTCCCTGACCTGGTGGACGCAGCACGGCTCGGGTGGTCCTACTGTGCACAAGGATCTGATAAAGAACTGTGAGTAAAGCTTTTGAAACTGCACTTCCCGCCTCTGTGTTCCTGCCGTCACACCTGCACCCTCAGCACTGGGACACCCGCACCATCACTCCCATCATTATCTCTAACAGATCTGCCCTGAGGCCATACTCCTCCCGTGGGGAGTCATCTCATTCTCAGCTGCACAAACAACACCGGCCTCGGCGGACTGCCGTGCAGCGCCGGTCCCGTGACCGCAATCCACGGGTGGCGTAGTCGAACATTCTAACATCTACTGCTAAATACTGCCCCTCAGTTTGACTCCCTGGGCACGGACCGGGTCACCGCCACAAGACTACTACCCCCATCTGATCCGGCTCCGGGTAAGCCCCCGTGCGCGCGATGCCGCACGACACAGCAGGCCCAGGGGCGCGTCAGAGGCCACACACAATACTCAGCCTCATCAGGAGCATGCCCAGGCGTTGTAGAGAGGTCATACAGGCACGTGGAGGCCACACACAATACTCAGCCTCATCAGGAGCATGCCCAGGCGTTGTAGAGAGGTCATACAGGCACGTGGAGGCCACACACAATACTCAGCCTCATCAGGAGCATGCCCAGGTGTTGTAGGGAGGTCATACAGGCACGTGGAGGCCACACACAATACTCAGCCTCATCAGGAGCATGCCCAGGCGTTGTAGGGAGGTCATACAGGCACGTGGAGGCCACACACAATACTCAGCCTCATCAGGAGCATGTCCAGGCGTTGTAGGGAGGTCACACAGACACGTGGAGGCCACACACAATACTCAGCCTTATCAGGAGCATGCCCAGGCGTTGTAGGGAGGTCATACAGGCACGTGGAGGCCAAACACAATACTCAGCCTCATCAGGAGCATGCCCAGGCGTTGTAGGGAGGTCATACAGATACGTGGAGGCCACACACAATACTCAGCCTCATCAGGAGCATGCCCAGGCGTTGTAGGGAGGTCATACAGGCACGTGGCGGCCACACACAATACTCAGCCTCATCAGGAGCATGCCCAGGCGTTGTAGGGGGGTCATACAGGCACGTGGAGGCCGCACACAATACTCAGCCTCATCAGGAGCATGCCCAGGCGTTGTAGGGGGGTCAAACAGGCACGTGGAGGCCACACACAATACTCAGCCTCATCAGGAGCATGCCCAGGCGTTGTAGGGGGGTCATACAGGCACGTGGAGGCCGCACACAATACTCAGCCTCATCAGGAGCATGCCCAGGCGTTGTAGGGGGGTCATACAGGCACGTGGAGGCCACACACAATACCGAGCCTCATCAGGAGCATGCCCAGGCGTTGTAGGGAGGTCATACAGGCACATGGAGGCCACACACAATACTCAGCCTCATCAGGAGCATGCCCAGGCGTTGTAGGGAGGTCATACAGGCACGTGGAGGCCGCACACAATACTCAGCCTCATCAGGAGCATGCCCAGACGTTGTAGGGAGGTCATACAGGCACGTGGAGGCCACACACAATACTCAGCCTCATCAGGAGCATGCCCAGGCATTGTAGGGAGGTCATACAGGCACGTGGAGGCCACACACAATACCGAGCCTCATCAGGAGCATGCCCAGGCGTTGTAGGGAGGTCATACAGGCACGTGGAGGCCACACACAATACTCAGCCTCATCAGGAGCATGCCCAGGCGTTGTAGGGAGGTCATACAGGCACGTGGAGGCCACACACAATACTCAGCCTCATCAGGAGCACGCCCAGGCATTGTAGGGAGGTCATACAGGCACGTGGAGGCCACACACAATACTCAGCCTCATCAGGAGCATGCCCAGGCGTTGTAGGGGGGTCATACAGGCACGTGGAGGCCACATGTGGCACCCCAGGGGTCTGGTTTCCACAGTAACGGCAATGTTATGTCTGAGAGCAGGTGGGAGGTCTCTTGGTCAGGGATCCTGTGCATGCCACACCTCCTGCCCAGTCCTGGGAGGGGAAGAACTTCCCCTATATAAACCTAGGGCTGAGGCAGGGTTAGTGAGTAGAGAAGAAGTAGAGACAGAGAAGAGAAGCAGCATAGGAAGAAACAACAGGAGCTCTGTGGGAGCAGTACTACAAGGAGTCAGGGGCTGGCAGCTGCAGAGCTCGCCCTGACTGAGAAGCTATCACCGGATCCGGAGTCCGAGGCTGTGGGGACTAACTCCTATCCAGCAGCAGAAGCCGACCGGCAGGGGATTTCAGGTCCTCTGGCCAAGAAACCCGAAGGCACGGTCACACGCGTGGGACCAGCACCGCCGTCGTGGAGCGGAAGCTACTAGAAGGCCCCGAGTCACCGGCCATACGGGTGAGCACCACACGGTACACTCAGGGACGTGGGCTACTTATACCCGCCTCTAGCAAGGTAGCCAGAAGAGTACAGTTAGTTGGGGAGGCCTACAACTCCGCCTGGCCAGGGGAGATCCCATCTGCTCAAGGACTGACCAGGCCCCAATCGCTAGCAGTACTCCGGGAGGGTCTATCTTTGTCACCAGTAAAGACCCTGAACTACACCGTACCGTCTCCGAGTGGTTCCTGTGTAGCACCCTGAGGACTCGGCTGCTACAGGGGTATTACGCCTCAAGCCAGAGGTGTGGTATTCCACTCCCGGGTAAGGATGGAGTGTGGGACTGAGCTCAGAAAGCTGCATACACTACATACATCCCATTTCCGGGGGACAGACCGACGGTACTCCCACCAGTATATGTGCAGGTACGACAGTGTCTGTCCCTGGCTGGAGTGGGAGGGGGGTGGAACATCCCAGTAGTGTAGGGTCAGATAGGGGGAGCAGTCTGGGTAAGGCTAGGAGCTCATTGGGTGCTGGTCACCTGAGCTCACACATAGAGGGAGTATATAAGGTGGGCACCATCTTAGATCAGGGTCAGTCTTCTGTAGAGGGTCAGTCAGTCCTGAGAGAGGTCCAGGAGCGCCTGCAGAGAGAAGAGAGAGAGGAGAAGAGAAGGACCCAGAGGGGGAGAAGAAGGAACCCCAAGAACCCAGTATACAACCAGAAGGGTGAAGGGTTGGCACGCAAGGGAACCGGATCCCAAATTAGTGGAGGAGAGAAACTAACCTCAACTAAGAACCGGAGGCTGCGACATTACATGTGGAGCAGCCCCTCACCAAGTCCACTAAGAAGGCACACCGAGCATAGGGTCAGGGAAGCCAAAGAAGGTTCACCCAACAGGAGACCCGAGGGAGCCGGACATAAGTGGACCCCTGGTGGGAACGGCCAGTAGAGAGGACAGTCAGAAAGGGAGCTCAGGACCACGCTCCAGAATTGCTTGGGGGTTGGCCGAGTCCAGGACCTGGTGGACGCAGCACGGCTCGGGCGGTCACTCAAGGCCAGAGTGACCAACAGAACAGCAGTAAGTAAAAACCCTGAACTGCACAGCCCGACTCTGAGTCTTCTTACCATCCATACTGCACCACCACTACCACCATCCTCTACACCTGACCCCCTGAGGCTATACCCCTCCCGTTGGGGGTTATACTACCACAGCTGCACATATACCACCAGCCTCAGCGGACCCTGCTGCAGCGGCGGCCTTTTGACCGCAAATCAACGGGTGGCGTAGTCGACACTAAGAACAACTAATAACATCTGTAAAGACTGCCACACACTGAGTTTGACACCCTGGGCACGGACCGGGTCGCCGCCACTCGGAGACTACAACCCCCATCTGATCCGGCTCCGGGTAATCCCCAAACAGCACTGGCCCAGGGGGCGCGTCACCTGCTACCCCCATCATCCACGTCGGCTGCCCTGAGGCCATACCCCTCCCGTTGGGGGTGATACTATCACGCTGCACAATCCTACCACCGGCCTCAGCGGTCTGCCCTGCAGCGGCAGCTCCTTCGCTGCATTCAACGGGTGGCGTAGTCGTACAACATCTACCGCTAATACAGCGCCACTTAGTCTGACTCCCTGGGCACGGACCGGGTCACCGCCACGAGACTACAACCCTCAACAGATCCGGCTCCGGGTAAGCTCCCGCATGCGCAACGCTGCGCGACACAGGCCCAGGGGTGCGTCAACTTTTGGCGTAGTCGGCAGGATTTCGTGCCCGCAACCACCGGGTACTGCGTGCCTGAAAAAGACTGTTCAAACTTACCAGTGGTGAAGATTCCCGCCATCCGGCGCCATCTTCATCCTTCTTCCCGCCATTGGTGAAGATTCCCGCCATCCGGCGCCATTTTCAGCCTTCTTCCCGCCTTCCGTGGAGTTTTCCCGCCGTTGGACGCCATCTTGAAGACACCGCGCGGGAAGAAGAGGGGCGTGGACTCCAAAAGCGCGCGAGAACTGAAGCCCCGCCTCACGTCCAGACGTCGCGTAAGGTCCTGGAAGGAGCCCAGCAGACGCTGACGTCACAGGAGCGCGACGGAAGGTCCTCAACCCTGACGATCCACTGCGGAGCCGCGGCCTACGGAAGAGGATCATCGCAAGGTAGGCCACGGTCCACTAGGGGGGAGAAGGATGTCGGATACGGAGGAGAGCTTCACCGCTTCAACCCCCGACAGCGCCACCGCCGTTGCGGTCATGCCTTTCACCATGCCCTATATCCCGGGGGCAGCCTGGCTACCCCAGTACTCAGGGGAGTCACATACCCTGCATGACTTTAGAGAAAAGCTGGATAGCCTCTTCCAGGTGTATCCCCTCACAGAGGAGCAAAAAGTGAGCATCCTGGTGGCCCAATTAACCGGGGCAGCCCAAAGGGAGGTAAAGTCCTGGCCACCTGGGAGGAGGACTGTCGCAGAGATACTAACCCGGCTGAGGGACACCTTTGATACCCGCACCTCAGCCGAGATCAAGCTTAGATTCTACGGGTGCAAACAGCGGGCACATGAGAGTATAAGGGACTATGCCCTGAACCTACAAGAGGCCCTGAGAGCCATTAAGCAGACCGACCCTGACGGCGTGGGAGACGAGGACAGGCTGTTGACTGAACAATTTATAGAGGGTTTATATTGCAATGCCCACCGAACCCAGTTGCGGGCAATGGCCTTACAGGACCCTCATCTGGGATTTGCACAGTTCAAGGACAGAGCCATCCGGGTGCTTCGAGAACCGGCACCAGGTGGCGTTGTGACCCCCAGACGCCCCACTACCACTTACCACCAGGAGGCGGCGCCCTTGTCGGCAGGGCCTGTGGGAGCTGATGCGCAGGCTTTGAACAATGACCCGGCTCCAGACCTGCACCATCAGGTCCAAGAGCTAGCTAAAAGCGTTGCTGCGCTAACCCGAACTGTGCAGTCTTTACAGGTTTCCACTCCAGGGAAGATCCAGCTGGCATCCGGACTGGAGGACATCCCGTGGCGTCGACCAAGGAGGACCCCACCGGCCAGAGGAAGACCCAGCGACCGATACAACGAGGACGGACGACCCATCTGCCGCCGCTGCAATCAACCCGCACATATGGCAAGGTACTGTCCTTTAAACTGGCACAACCTGGGGTAGAGGGCCAACCCCCAGGAAAAAGATCACCAGGCCCATCGAACTGGCGCGACAAATATGTGGGAGGACGTCCAGTCTTACCCGTGGTACTGGATGGCATTCCTATGAGTGCCCTACTGGACACCGGGTCACAGGTCACCACCATCCCGTACGTGCTCTTCAAGCAGTACTGGAATGACTCGGATATCACCCGCTACCCTGACGACGACTTGAGTATCCTCGCCAGCAATGGTCAGCCCGTGCCACAGATCGGATTTAAAGAGGCGACCATTAAAATTGGTAGAGTCGAACTAGCAGCACAGGGACTGATTATTGTAGACATTGACAAACACGAGAGTCACCCAAAGATAACTCTAGGAACTAATGTAATTGAAAATTGTCTTGCAGAGGTGATTTTCCTTTTACAGCAGGTTGCCAAGAACGCCAGCTCCGGCCAGCAGCGAGTGCTCCAGAAAGAGATCCGGGCACTGATGCGACGGCAACAGCTAGAACTCTCTGGTGGTGAGATTGGTAGCGTGCGAATGTGTGACCCTTTCCCTATTGCCATGCCCCCGAAAAGTGAAATGATGATTTGGTGCCGGGCAGCTATTGGTCTGAGAGGTAGAGATTACCAGGCAATGGTAGAACCAGTTTACTCAGACAGTAGGCCCACCATTTTGACAGCACGGGGGGTGGTCAATGTACGCCATGGGAGGGTGCCCGTTCGCATAATAAATATCGGGAAGAGGGAAGTGTACCTGCCCCGGTATGCCACGCTAGCCAAATTGTATACCATCAATCAAGATTCCATACAGTCCGTAGAACCCTTGCCTCCATCTTCCCCGGAGGAAGGTAACGGCTCTCAGAAAACAATGGAGGACTGGTGTCAGCAACTACATTTGGGTACTGACTCCACTCCCTCACACCAGAAACAGGGAGTCTATCGGGTGGTTCAAGAGTACGAGAGAGTGTTTAGTAAACACCCGTTAGACTTCGGGCGAGTCAAGGGGGTAGAACACCACATCCCCACGGGAGACCATCCTCCCATAAAAGAGAGGTATCGACCCGTACCCCCTGCACACTACCAACACGCCAAGGGGATGCTTAGAGACATGAAGGAGGCTGGGGTGATCAGGGATAGCTGTAGCCCCTGGGCAGCTCCACTAGTCTTAGTCAAAAAGAAAGACAACACCATGAGGATGTGTGTAGATTACCGGAAAATCAACCGTATCACACACAAGGATGCGTACCCCTTACCAAGGATAGAGGAGTCTTTGGCTGCTTTAAGATCTGCTAACTTCTTCTCTACCTTGGATCTCACTAGTGGGTACTGGCAGGTTCCTGTAGCAGAGGCGGACCGGGAGAAGACCGCATTCACCACCCCGATGGGACTTAGCGAGTTTACCTGCATGCCGTTCGGACTCTGCAATGCACCAGGAACCTTCCAACGATTAATGGAGTGCTGTCTGGGCCACAGAAACTTCGAGACGGTCCTGTTGTACCTGGACGATGTAATCGTATATTCCAAGACGTATGAGGACCACCTGAAACACCTGGCGGAAGTGTTCGAAGCTCTGGCAAGCTACGGCCTAAAGGTGAAACCCTCCAAGTGTCACCTCCTGAAACCAAAGGTGCAGTACCTGGGACACGTGGTGAGCGCTGATGGAGTGGCTCCCGACCCTGATAAGATCACCGCAATTAAGGAATGGCCAAGTCCCTCCAGTGTAAAGGAAGTACGGCAGTTCCTCGGGTTGGTAGGCTATTACCGCAGATTCATCCCCGGTTTCACCAAAAAGGCAGCTCCTATGCAGGACCTCCTGATAGGCCAGTCCCGGAAGGCCAAGAACCAGAAGCCACCCTTCAGATGGGAGAAGTTAGAAGAAGAGTCCTTCCGCCAGCTGAAGATGGCCCTCACGGGGGATGAAATCCTGGCGTACCCTGATTACAGCCAGCCCTTTATCCTCTACACCGACGCAAGTAACATCGGGCTAGGAGCCGTACTGTCCCAGATCCAGCAGGGGAAGGAACGAGTAATCGCCTACGCCAGCCGAAAACTGCGACCCACCGAAAGAAACCCTGAGAATTACAGCTCATTTAAGCTAGAGTTCCTGGCAGTGGTGTGGGCAGTCACCGAACGCTTTAAGCACTACCTCGCTTCTTCCCGGTTCACCGTGTACACGGATAACAACCCGTTGACACACCTGGACACGGCAAGACTCGGTGCCCTAGAGCAGAGATGGATGGCCCGTCTGTCCAACTACGAGTTCACAATCAAATACCGGGCAGGACGCTCCAATACCAACGCGGACGCCCTGTCCAGGATGCCAAACCTACCGGACGTAGGAGAGGATCCAGAGGGACTGGAAGAAGTCGAACTCCCCGCGTTCCACCGTCATGGGACTATCCAGTATTCCCATCGGGTAAGGAGTAAGCAAGCCGCTACGTTTAACCCCTTGCCTCACTACAACTGGGAGGAAACGCAAGACAGTGACCCTCCCGTCCGGCTGGTGAAGGAGATGCTGACTCGGCCAGAGGCTCGCCTTGACCCAGACGCTCCGGAGGAAGCCAAGCAACTGTGGGCTGAGAAGAGTCGACTGTTCCTTTACAAGGGGAAGTTGTGCCGCAGAATGGTTAACTCCCGGACGCATGAACTAATCTGGCAAGTAGTGGTGCCACGGAGAGACGCAGCCATGGTGATGGAAGCATACCACGACGGGGCTGGACACTTCGGATGGAAGAAGCTGGAGTTCCTGCTGCGCGGGCGGTTCCACTGGGTAGGCATGAGAGGAACCATCGAGAGGTGGTGCAGAGACTGTGGCCCGTGCAACCTACGAAGAAAGGACCGTGCCAGCCAGAAGACTCCCCTGCAGTCCATCGTCACCCGGCAGCCGTTGGAACTGGTAGCCTTGGATCATGTAAAACTGACCCCAAGCAGAAGTGGCTACGTCTACGCGTTAACCATTGTGGATCATTACTCCCGGTTCTTGGTTGTCGTCCCCGTTAAGGACTTAACGGCTCAAACAGCAGCTAGAGCCTTCCAGCAGCACTTCTGCCGTCCACACGGGTACCCGGACCAAGTGCTGACGGACCAGGGACCTGCCTTTGAAGCGGAGGTCTTCCAGGAATTCTGCAATCTGTATGGCTGCCGGAAGATAAGGACGACACCCTATCATCCGCAAACTAATGGACTTTGTGAGAAAATGAACCAGGTGGTAATGGATCTCCTGAAAACGTTGCCCCTGGAAGAACGCAGTCTGTGGCCTGAGAAGCTGCCCGATCTGGTGGACCTATACAACCACATCCCGGTAGGTTCCACCAACTGTACCCCGGCTTACCTAATGAGGGCGAGACCTGGTAAGTTACCTGTTGACCTGGAAATGGGAGTCCTGACACCCGAGGACACCTCACCAGAAGCAGACTGGGACACAGAGAGGCAGCAGCAGTACGGGAAAGTACAGGAGAGCGTGGAGCGAAGTCTCTGTCAGGCTAGGGAAAGACAAGAGAAAACTTACAACCAGTATGCTCCCGCTGTTCCCCTGGTACCCGGAGAGCAGGTCTTGAAGAGGAAACGACGGCTCCACAAGTTGGACGACCAGTGGGAGAAGGACCCGTACACCGTACTGCCCTCAAGCCACGAGAACCCGAAAGTCTGTACCATCAGTAAAGACGGAGGGGAGACCATAGCCATTGTATCCCGGGATCACCTGAAGAAGTGTCCTGAACAGCTACGGAACCCTGAAGAGGAACAAGAAGACCATCGACCCGTAGAGGAAAGGGAAGATATGGTTAGTACTGTGCTCAGAGACTTCCCTCGGTCCTGGACTCAAGTCAATGGTGCAGTTGTGGTACCCGTCCTCACGTTCCTCCAACCAGCATCCCAAGTGCCTACGGAGCAACAGGTAGAGCTGGAAGAGCAGCCGGTCCAGGAGGCAGAAGACTCCACACAAGCAGAACAGGAGGATCAACCCTCTGCTTATAGTGAGCCTGCCGTACCCCTAGTGAGCCAAAGAGCCGGTAGACAGCTGCCCAGTTTACCCTTGACAGCTCCTACACCCTGTAGTTCAGGGCTAGACAGTCAGCTCCGTAGGTCCACTAGGGCCACTAGGGGCCAGTTACCCGCACGTTGGAGGATTTGAAATGTATAAATTGTTTTATTTGTGGTTACCTGTTTTTCTTGTTGCTTGTGTATAATTAAGTGTTTCTAGTTATTTATAGGAGTCCTTGGTGGATTTACCGGGAATCCTTTGTACATGGTTGGAGCGTAACCTAGAAATGGACTAAAGACTGTTAAGGACTCGGGGCAGGACAGACCCCTACCTGGTTACGTCTCCCTGTTTTGGTGAAATGGACACCTTGCTTTTCTTCAAAAACTGCACCCGGTTGCGGACACGCCGTGACCATCTTTATATGTTTTTCTTATTGTACTATTATTGTTTATACCTTGTTATGTTTAAAAATATGTTTAGTCCCGGAGTACTAAATTTCACTAGGGGGGAATGTGGCACCCCAGGGGTCTGGTTTCCACAGTAACAGCAATGTTATGTCTGAGAGCAGGTGGGAGGTCTCTTGGTCAGGAATCCTATGCATGCCACACCTCCTGCCCAGTCCTGGGAGGGGAAGAACTTCCCCTATATAAACCTGGGGCTGAGGCAGGGTTAGTGAGTAGAGAAGAAGTAAAGACAGAGAAGCAGATATAGGAAAAGAACATGAGGAGCTCTGTGGGAGCAGTACTACAAGGAGTCAGGGGCTGGCAGCTGCAGAGCTCGCCCTGACTGAGAAGTTATCACCGGACCCGGAGTCCGAGGCTGTGGGGACTAACTCCTATCCAACAGCAGAAACCGACCGGCAGGGGATTGCAGGTCCTCTGTCCCAGAAACCCGAAGGCACGGTCACACGCGTGGGACCAGCACCGCCGTCGTGGAGCGGAAGCTACTAGAAGGCCCCGAGTCACCGGCCATACGGGTGAGCACCACACGGTACACTCAGGGACGTGGGCTACTTATATCCGCCTCTAGCAAGGTAGCCAGAAGAGTATCGTTAGTTTGGGAGGCCTACAACTCCGCCTGGCCAGGGGAGATCCCATCTGCTCAAGGACTGACCAGGCCCCAATCGCTAGCCAGTACTCCGGGAGGGTCTATCTTTGTCACCAGTAAAGACCCTGAACTACACCGTACCGTCTCCGAGTGGTTCCTGCTACCCCCATCATCCACGTCGGCTGCCCTGAGGCCATACCCCTCCCGTTGGGGGTTATACTATCACGCTGCACAATCCTACCACCGGCCTCAGCGGTCTGCCCTGCAGCAGCAGCTCCTTAGCTGTACTCAACGGGTGGCGTAGTCGTCCAACATCTACCGCTAATACAGCGCCACTTAGTCTGACTCCCTGGGCACGGACCGGATCACCGCCACGAGACTACAACCCTCAAGAGATCCGGCTCCGGGTAAGCTCCCGCGTGCGCAACGCAGCGCGACACAGGCCCAGGGGCGCGTCACATACACAATACTCAGCCTCATCAGGAGCATGCCCAGGCGTTGTAGGGAGGTCATACAGGCACGTGGAGGCCACACACAATACTCAGCCTCATCAGGAGCGTGCCCAGGCGTTGTAGGGAGGTCATACAGGCACGTGGAGGCCACACACAATACTCAGCCTCATCAGGAGCATGCCCAGGCGTTGTAGGGAGGTCATACAGGCACGTGGAGGCCATACACAATACTCAGCCTCATCAGGAGCATGCCCAGGCGTTGTAGGGAGGTCATACAGGCACGTGGAGGCCACACACAATACTGAACCTCATCAGGAGCATACCCAGGCGTTGTAGGGAGGTCATACAGGCACGTGGAGGCCACACACAATACTCAGCCTCATCAGGAGCATGCCCAGGCGTTGTAGGGAGGTCATACAGGCACATGGAGGCCACACACAATACTCAGCCTCATCAGGAGCATGCCCAGGCGTTGTAGGGAGGTCATACAGGCACGTGAAGGCCACACACGATACTCAGCCTCATCAGGAGCATGCCCAGGCGTTGTAGGGAGGTCATACAGGCATGTGGAGGCCACACACGATACTCAGCCTCATCAGGAACATGCCTAGGCGTTGTAGGGAGGTCATACAGGCACGTGGAGGCCACACACAATACTCAGCCTCATCAGGAGCATGCCCAGGCGTTGTAGGGAGGTCATACAGGCACGTGGATGCCACACACAATACTCAGCCTCATCAGGAGCATGCCCAGGTGTTCTAGGGAGGTCATACAGGCACGTGGAGGCCACACACAATACTCAGCCTCATCAGGAGCATGCCCAGGCGTTGTAGGGAGGTCATACAGGCACGTGGAGGCCACACACAATACTCAGCCTCATCAGGAGCATGCCCAGGCGTTGGAGGGAAGTCATACAGGCACGTGGAGGCCACACACAATACTCAGCCTCATCAGGAGCATGCCCAGGCGTTGTAGGGAGGTCCTACAGGCACGTGGAGGCCACACACAATACTCAGCCTCATCAGGAGCATGCCCAGGCATTGTAGGGAGGTCATACAGGCACGTGGAGGCCACACACAATACTCAGCCTCATCAGGAGCATGCCCAGGTGTTGTAGGGAGGTCATACAGGCACGTGGAGGCCACACACAATACTCAGCCTCATCAGGAGCATGCCCAGGCGTTGTAGGGAGGTCATACAGGCACGTGGGGGCCACACACAATACTGAGCCTCATCAGGAGCATGCCCAGGCGTTGTAGGGAGGTCATACAGGCACGTGGAGGCCACACACAACCTCATCAGGAGCATGCCCAGGTGTTGTAGGGAGGTCATACAGGCACGTGGAGGCCACACACAATACTCAGCCTCATCAGGAGCATGCCCAGGGGTTGTACGGAGGTCATACAGGCACGTGGAGGCCACACACAATACTCAGCCTCATCAGGAGCATGCCCAGGCGTTGTAGGGAGGTCATACAGGCACGTGGAGGCCACACACAATACTCAGCCTCATCAGGAGCATGCCCAGGCGTTGTAGGGAGGTCATACAGGCACGTGGAGGCCACACACAATACTCAGCCTCATCAGGAGCATGCCCAGGCGTTGTAGGGAGGTCATACCGGCATGTGGAGGCCACAGACAATACTCAGCCTCATCAGGAGTGACGCGCCCCCTGGGCCAGTGATGTTTGGGGAATACCCGGAGCCGGATCAGATGGGGGTTGTAGTCTCCGAGTGGCGGCGACCCGGTCCGTGCCCAGGGTGTCAAACTCAGTGTGTGGCAGTCTTTACAGATGTTGTTAGTGTTCTTAGTGTCGACTACGCCACCCGTTGATTTGCGGTCAAAAGGCCGCCGCTGCAGCAGGGTCCGCTGAGGCTGGTGGTATGTGTGCAGCTGTGGTAGTATAACCCCCAACGGGAGGGGTATAGCCTCAGGGGGTCAGATGTAGAGGATGGTGGTAGTAGAGGTGCAGTGTGGATGGTAAGAAGACTCAGAGTCGGGCTGTGCAGTTCAGGGTTTTTACTTACTGCTGTTCTGTTGGTCACTCTGGCCTTGAGTGACCGCCCGAGCCGTGCTGCGTCCACCAGGTCCTGGACTCGGCCAACCCCCAAGCAATTCTGGAGCGTGGTCCTGAGCTCCCTTTCTGACTTTCCTTTCTACTGGCCGTTCTCACCAGGGGTCCACTTATGTCCGGCTCCCTCGGGCCTCTTGGTGGGTGCACCTCTTCGGGGTTCCCTGACCCTATACCTGGTGTGCCTTCCTTGTGGACTTGGTGAGGGTCGTGGCAGATCCTGCCCACGACCTCCGGTCTCTGGCTAAGGTGTGCTTTGCCTCTGCCAGCTTGGGATCCGGTACCCTTGTGCCAACCCTTCACCCTTCTGGTCTGATTCTGGGTTCTTGGGGTTCCTTCTTCTTCCCCTCTGGGTCCTTCTCTTCTCCTCTCTCTCTTCTCTCTGCAGGCTCTCCTGGACCTCTCTCAGGACTGACTGACCCTCTACAAAAGACCCTGTTCTAAGATGGTGCCCACCTTATATACTCCCTCTATGTGTGAGCTCAGGTGACCAGCACCCAATGAGCTCCTAGCCTTACCCAGACTGCTCCCCCTATCTGCCCCTACACTACTGGGATGTTCCACCCCCCCTCCCACTCCAGCCAGGGACAGACAGGAGTCGTACCTGCACATATACCTAGTGGGAGTACCATCGGTCTGTCCCCCGGAAATGGGATGTGTGTAGTGTATGCAGCTAACTGAGCTCAGTTCCACACTCCATCCTTACCCAGGAGTGGAATATCACACCTCTGGCTTGAGGTGCAATACCCCTGTAGCAGCCGAATCCTCAGGGTGCTACATTCCCCCCTGGTAAATCACAGCACGTCCTCGGGCTGTAAGAGAACAAAACATCCACAAACATACAAATTTTCATAACAACATAAACATATAAAACATTATATATATATCATCAGCAATAAACCTTTCATATAAAACTTTTCATAAATAACATTCTTGTAAACTTTCTTGTTCCTCCGGCCACGGTGCAACTTGTGACCGGGTAAAGTGCGACAGTCTCTTGTAGAAAAACACAGCTTTCCTATAAAACTAATAAGGGGCGCCTTAGAAAGCGCAACTATATACAAGGGGAGGTATGGCCGCTCTCAGTCCTCGGCCAGGTATTAGGGAGGAATGACCGCTCTCAGTCCTCGGTCAGTGGGACTAGGGACACACGGGTTAAAGTTCAATTTGCTGGTCCCAACGGGGACTAAAATGGTAACAGTTCCTGTACCCCGACGGGTAACTATGTACAGTCTCTTTACCGTACTTTAATGACGGCGTACTCCTGCTCCTTCTTCAGACCCGTCCGGGTCCTCTTGCTCCTCCTCACACCGCAGCTCCTCCTCCGTCAGGCGATGCACATGGAGGGCGTAGGGTCCTTTGGCACACTTGTGCCAGGTGAATGTGACCTCGTCCCCTACATACAGGTCACGACCTCTGTGTCCCTCCGGCAGATGGCTTTCTACGTCTCTGCGGGTGACAAAGACGTCGCCGGGGGTGTGATGATCCCTGATGAAACCCCAACCGTGCTGCAGTTGGAATTTAATTACAGTCCCGGTGGCACGGGGACCGTGGGCTGCACGGGGGTTCCTCCTGGTCCGGCTCTTCTGCTCTGCGCTCTGTTCCTGCAGCCGCTGCTCTCGGACCCGCCTCTCTCTCCTCTCCCGGTCGAAGACCTCTAACTGCTGCCGGCAGCACTCCGCACGTTCAGCTGCGGCCGCCCGCGTTTCTTGGGTGAACCCCATGAGGTCTCCTCCGGTGGGGTCCCACGCAAACTGCGCTTCCTCCAACGAGAGTGGGGTGATCTTAACGGGCTTCGGAACCGGAATCAGGGGCTCATCTAGGGGTCTTTCTTTCCGGAGTCGGGGATGGTGGTACTCCGGTGGCCACACAAAGGGCTGCCCATCCGGGCACGTGTGCTGGGCAAACAAGTCTTCACCCAGGTGTGGCGCTGTGGACGTTGAGGGCGCTGTGGTGGTAGCGGCGCCCGGGTTCACTAGGCCTTGCGACCAGGCTTGGGGCACCCTGAAGGTAAAGGGCACCGTGAAGACGGCGGCGCCCGGGGTCACTTGGCCCAGCGACCAGGCCGGTGGTTCAGTGGAGGTGGAGGGCGCTGTTGGAATTGCGGCACCCGGGGGTACTCGGCCTTGCGACCAGGCCGGTGGTGTTTCCTGCTTTGCCGCGCTCAGGGTTGAGGCGCGTGACGTCACAGGGGTCGCGGCCGCGGCTTCTGCTTGAGGCCTTGTCTGGAGCGGTGACGGTGCAGCGACGGGCACGGCAGGGGGAATTTCGGGCTCTGCGACGGGGAGCTGGGGCAGGCTCACGGTTTCTCGTCTCGGGGTAGTGACGTCCCCTTTACCTGCCTCCGTCCGTTCAGCTCCCTCCTCGGCGCCGTCTCCGGCCTTCACTCCTCCTGCACCATCCTCAGAGGCGGTCTGTCTCCTCGTCTCGGGTGGCGTGCTTCGCTGGCAGGTTCTTGCCTGCAGGGCCATCTCTCGGCTCCACTCCGTCAGCGTCTCTCGCTGCACCTGGGCCATCCTCCGTGCGAGGCGCTCCAGCGCGGTCTGCGCACACTCCCGGTCTTGGGGGAACTGTGCTAGGATCTCCACTAGGCCTAGTGGGGTTGTTGCTTGCAGCAGGCTCCTGACCACAGGGTCGGTGCTGCCTGACTCTCCCTCCATCTCCGGGTACGACTTCTCTGGACTCCTCTCCAGACTTCTTGTCTCCGGGTGCGCTCTCTCCAGACTCCCCCAGGCTGCACCCATCTTCGTTCTTTTGTTCTGTCTCCGCCCACATTGAGGATGGTCCCGGGGCAACCTAGTGATTGTCAGTTCCAGGGGCAGTTCTCTCACGCTGATGGACACTTCTATCATCACAGTCTCTGTTAGTGGGGGCGGTTTCTGCTTTTGGCGCCATTCCTGGACCTGGCCCACGATGGGAGGTGGCCTCTTGCCACCCTTTGGCACGCCCATAATGGCGTCTGCTCTTCCAAGGCGGGAAATCTTCTGGAAATGGCGGGAATCGTCTCCCAGTGGCGGGAAACTCCGTAGATGGCGGGAAAAAGCTGCAGATGGCGGGCAACCGGCGGGAAACGATCCGTGATGGCGTCCGATGGCGGGGACCCTCTGAAATCGGCGGGAGACTTCTTTTGGAGGTAACTTTAAACTTTTCTTCAGGCACGCAGTACCCGGTGGTTGCGGGCACGAAATCCTGCCGACTACGCCAAAGTTGACGCGCCCCCTGGGCCAGTGCTGTTTGGGGAATACCCGGAGCCGGATCAGATGGGGGTTGTAGTCTCCGAGTGGCGGCGACCCGGTCCGTGCCCAGGGTGTCAAACTCAGTGTGTGGCAGTCTTTACAGATGTTGTTAGTGTTCTTAGTGTCGACTACGCCACCCGTTGATTTGCGGTCAAAAGGCCGCCGCTGCAGCAGGGTCCGCTGAGGCTGGTGGTATGTGTGCAGCTGTGGTAGTATAACCCCCAACGGGAGGGGTATAGCCTCAGGGGGTCAGATGTAGAGGATGGTGGTAGTGGAGGTGCAGTGTGGATGGTAAGAAGACTCAGAGTCGGGCTGTGCAGTTCAGGGTTTTTACTTACTGCTGTTCTGTTGGTCACTCTGGCCTTGAGTGACCGCCCGAGCCGTGCTGCGTCCACCAGGTCCTGGACTCGGCCAACCCCCAAGCAATTCTGGAGCGTGGTCCTGAGCTCCCTTTCTGACTTTCCTTTCTACTGGCCGTTCTCACCAGGGGTCCACTTATGTCCGGCTCCCTCGGGCCTCTTGGTGGGTGCACCTCTTCGGGGTTCCCTGACCCTATACCTGGTGTGCCTTCCTTGTGGACTTGGTGAGGGTCGTGGCAGATCCTGCCCACGACCTCCGGTCTCTGGCTAAGGTGTGCTTTGCCTCTGCCAGCTTGGGATCCGGTACCCTTGTGCCAACCCTTCACCCTTCTGGTCTGATTCTGGGTTCTTGGGGTTCCTTCTTCTTCCCCTCTGGGTCTTTCTCTTCTCCTCTCTCTCTTCTCTCTGCAGGCTCTCCTGGACCTCTCTCAGGACTGACTGACCCTCTACAAAAGACCCTGTTCTAAGATGGTGCCCACCTTATATACTCCCTCTATGTGTGAGCTCAGGTGACCAGCACCCAATGAGCTCCTAGCCTTACCCAGACTGCTCCCCCTATCTGCCCCTACACTACTGGGATGTTCCACCCCCCCTCCCACTCCAGCCAGGGACAGACACAGTCGTACCTGCACATATACCTAGTGGGAGTACCATCGGTCTGTCCCCCGGAAATGGGATGTGTGTAGTGTATGCAGCTAACTGAGCTCAGTTCCACACTCCATCCTTACCCGGGAGTGGAATATCACACCTCTGGCTTGAGGTGCAATACCCCTGTAGCAGCCGAATCCTCAGGGTGCTACAAGGAGCATGCCCAGGCGTTGTAGAGAGGTCATACAGGCACGTGGAGGCCACACACAATACTCAGCCTCATCAGGAGCATGCCCAGGCGTTGTAGGGAGGTCATACAGGCACATGGAGGCCACACACAATACTCAGCCTCATCAGGAGCATGCCCAGGCGTTGTAGGGAGGTCATACAGCCACGTGGAGGCCACACACAATACTCAGCCTCATCAGGAGCATGCCCAGGTGTTGTAGGGAGGTCATACAGGCACATGGAGGCCACACACAATACTCAGCCTCATCAGGAGCATGTCCAGGCGTTGTAGGGAGGTCATACAGCCACGTGGAGGCCACACACAATACTCAGCCTCATCAGGAGCATGCCCAGGCGTTGTAGGGAGGTCATACAGGCACGTGGAGGCCACACACAATACTCAGCCTCATCAGGAGCATGCCCAGGTGTTGTAGGGAGGTCATACAGGCACGTGGAGGCCACACACAATACTCAGCCTCATCAGGAGCATGCCCAGGTGTTGTAGGGAGGTCATACAGGCACGTGGAGGCCACACACAATACTCAGCCTCATCAGGAGCATGCCCAGGCGTTGTATGGAGGTCATACCGGCACGTGGAGGCCACACACAATACTCAGCCTCATCAGGAGCATGCCCAGGCGTTGTAGGGAGGTCATACAGGCACGTGGAGGCCACACACAATACTCAACCTCATCAGGAGCATGCCCAGGCGTTGTAGGGAGGTCATACAGGCACGCGGAGGCCACACACAATACTCAGCCTCATCAGGAGCATGCCCAGGCGTTGTAGGGAGGTCATACAGGCACGTGGAGGCCACACACAATACTCGGCCTCATCAGGAGCATGTCCAGGCGTTGTAGAGAGGTCATACAGGCACGTGGAGGCCACACACAATACTCAGCCTCATCAGGAGCATGCCCAGGCATTGTAGGGAGGTCATACAGGCACGTGGAGGCCACACACAATACTCAGCCTCATCAGGAGCATGCCCAGGCGTTGTAGAGAGGTCATACAGGCACGCGGAGGCCACACACAATACTCAGCCTCATCAGGAGCATGTCCAGGCGTGGTAGGGAGGTCATACAGGCACGTGGAGGCCACACACAATACTCAGCCTCATCAGGAGCATGCCCAGGCGTTGTAGAGAGGTCATACAGGCAGGTGGAGGCCACACACAATACTCGGCCTCATCAGGAGCATGCCCAGGCGTTGTAGAGAGGTCATACAGGCACGCGGAGGCCACAGACAATACTCAGCCTCATCAGGAGCATGTCCAGGCGTTGTAGGGAGGTCATACAGCCACGTGGAGGCCACACACAATACTCAGCCTCATCAGGAGCATGCCCAGGTGTTGTAGGGAGGTCATACAGGCACATGGAGGCCACACACAATACTCAGCCTCATCAGGAGCATGTCCAGGCGTTGTAGGGAGGTCATACAGCCACGTGGAGGCCACACACAATACTCAGCCTCATCAGGAGCATGCCCAGGCGTTGTAGGGAGGTCATACAGGCACGTGGAGGCCACACACAATACTCAGCCTCATCAGGAGCATGCCCAGGTGTTGTAGGGAGGTCATACAGGCACGTGGAGGCCACACACAATACTCAGCCTCATCAGGAGCATGCCCAGGTGTTGTAGGGAGGTCATACAGGCACGTGGAGGCCACACACAATACTCAGCCTCATCAGGAGCATGCCCAGGCGTTGTATGGAGGTCATACCGGCACGTGGAGGCCACACACAATACTCAGCCTCATCAGGAGCATGCCCAGGCATTGTAGGGAGGTCATACAGGCACGTGGAGGCCACACACAATACTCAACCTCATCAGGAGCATGCCCAGGCGTTGTAGGGAGGTCATACAGGCACGCGGAGGCCACACACAATACTCAGCCTCATCAGGAGCATGCCCAGGCGTTGTAGGGAGGTCATACAGGCACGTGGAGGCCACACACAATACTCGGCCTCATCAGGAGCATGTCCAGGCGTTGTAGAGAGGTCATACAGGCACGTGGAGGCCACACACAATACTCAGCCTCATCAGGAGCATGCCCAGGCATTGTAGGGAGGTCATACAGGCACGTGGAGGCCACACACAATACTCAGCCTCATCAGGAGCATGCCCAGGCGTTGTAGAGAGGTCATACAGGCACGCGGAGGCCACACACAATACTCAGCCTCATCAGGATCATGTCCAGGCGTGGTAGGGAGGTCATACAGGCACGTGGAGGCCACACACAATACTCAGCCTCATCAGGAGCATGCCCAGGCGTTGTAGAGAGGTCATACAGGCAGGTGGAGGCCACACACAATACTCGGCCTCATCAGGAGCATGCCCAGGCGTTGTAGAGAGGTCATACAGGCACGCGGAGGCCACAGACAATACTCAGCCTCATCAGGAGCATGTCCAGGCGTTGTAGGGAGGTCATACAGACACGTGGAGGCCACACACAATACTCAGCCTCATCAGGAGCATGCCCAGGCGATGTAGAGAGGTCATACAGGCACGCGGAGGCCACACACAATACTCAGCCTCATCAGGAGCATGTCCAGGCGTTGTAGGGCGGTCATACAGGCACGTGGAGGCCACACACAATACTCAGCCTCATCAGGAGCATGCCCAGGCGTTGTAGAGAGGTCATACAGGCACGCGGAGGCCACACACAATACTCAGCCTCATCAGGAGCATGTCCAGGCGTTGTAGGGAGGTCATACAGACACGTGGAGGCCACACACAATACTCAGCCTCATCAGGAGCATGCCCAGGCGTTGTAGAGAGGTCATACAGGCACGCGGAGGCCACACACAATACTCAGCCTCATCAGGAGCATGTCCAGGCGTTGTAGGGAGGTCATACAGGCACGTGGAGGCCACACACAATACTCAGCCTCATCAGGAGCATGCCCAGGCGTTGTAGGGAGGTCATACAGGCACGTGGAGGCCACACACAATACTCAGCCTCATCAGGAGCATGCCCAGGCGTTGTAGGGAGGTCATACAGGCACGTGGAGGCCACACACAATACTCAGCCTCATCAGGTGCATGCCCAGGAGTTGTAGGGAGGTCATACAGGCACGTGGAGGCCACACACAATACTCAGCCTCATCAGGAGCATGCCCAGGCGTTGTAGGGAGGTCATACAGGCACGTGGAGGCCACACACAATACTCAACCTCATCAGGAGCATGCCCAGGCGTTGTAGAGAGGTCATACAGGCACGTGGAGGCCACATGTAGCACCCTGAGGATTCGGCTGCTACAGGGGTATTGCACCTCAACCCAGAGGTGTGATATTCCACTCCCGGGTAAGGAAGTGACGCGCCCCCTGGGACATATTCCTTTTTGAGGGGAATACCCGGCACCGGATCAGATGGGGGGTTGTAGTCTCCGAGCGGCTGCTGTTTCCTTCTCTCTCCTCTCCAACTGACTTGTTCTCAGCGTCTGACCCTGATCTAAGTTGGTGCCCTCCTTATATATCCCTCTATGTGTGAGCTCAGGTGACCAGCACCCAATGAGCTCCTATCACTACCCAGACTGCTCCCCCTATCTGCCCCTACACTACATGGGATGTACCACCCCCCTCCCACTCCAGCCAGGAACAGGCTCGGTTGTACCTGCACATTTCCAAGTGGGAGTACCGTCGGCCTGCTCCTCTGGAATGGGATGTATGTAGTGCATGCAGTCTATCTGAGCTCAGTTCCACACTCCTTCCTTACCCGGGAGTGGAATATCACACCTCTGGGTTGAGGTGCAATACCCCTGTAGCAGCCGAATCCTCAGGGTGCTACATTCCCCCCTGGTAAATCACAGCACGTCCTCGGGCTGTAAGACATAAAACACCAAAACATACAAAATTTTTATATGAACATATAAAACATATAAAACATTATATATATATAAAACTTTTTCATATAAACATTCTCGTCGTCTCTGGTTTCAGGTTCCTCCTCCGGACACTGTGCAACGTGTGTCCGGGAAAAGTGCGACAGTCTTTCTAGAAAAATGGTTTCTCCTATAAAACCGGTAGGGGGCGCTTTAGAAAGCGCAACTATGTACAGGGAAATTTGGCCGTTCTCAGTCCCCGGCCAAGTAAAGGGAAAGGGATGGCTGCTCACAGTCCTCAGCCTGGTTTGGGTAGGGGACACACGGGTTAAACTGTTCACTGGTCCCAACGGGGACTAAACTTTAAAGCAGCCACGGTTACTTGGGTACCCCGACAGGTAACTATATACAGTCCTTTGTACTATCTCAGTCATAGTACCTTCTAGCCTTGAACCCGTTCGGGTCTTCTGGCTCCTCCTCCCTACACCGCAACTCCTCCTCTGTCAGGCGATGCACGTGGAGGGCGTAAGGTCCCTTGGCACACTTGTGCCGGGTGAACGTTACCTCGTCACCGACGTAGAGGTCACGGCCTTTGTGACCCTCTGGCAGGTGGGACTCGACGTCCCGTCGGGTAACGAAGACGTCACCCATGGTGTTCCGGTCCTTTATGAAGCCCCACCCATGCTGCGCATTAAACTTTATTACCGTCCCGATGGTACGGGGACGATTTGCTGCACAGGGGTCCCTTCTGATCCGACTCTTTTGCTCCGCGCTGCGGGTCTGGGCCCATTGCTCTCTGACCCGCCTCTCCTCCCGTTCTCTCTTAAACTCTGCCAGCTGTTGACGGCAACACTCTGTGCGTTCAGCTGCAGCTGCCCGAGTCTCTCCGGTGAACCCCATCAAATCTTCTCCCGTGGGGTCCCACACGAATTGGGCTTCTTCTAGTGGAGGCGAGACCCGAGTCACGGGCTTTGGAGCCGGAATCAGGGGCTCACACAGGGGACCTAACTTCTTTTGTCGCTCCAGTTCCAAGAATTCTTCGGGCCAGATGAAAGGCCGCCCGTCCGGCCACGCTAGCTGGCTGAAGGGGTCCTCTCCCAGATATGGCACCCTTGGTGTTTCGGGTGCGGGCGCGATGGTGGGGGCGCCCAGGTTACCCAGGCCTTGCGGCCAGGCCGGGGGCATCTGGAAGGTAAATGGAACTGTTAACACGGCGGCGCCCTGGGCTACCTGGCCTTGCGACCAGGCCGGAGGCTCCGCGGAGGTAGATGGCTCTGCTGGGGATGCGGCGCCCGGAAACGCTAGGCCCTGCGACCAGGCCGGAGGCTCCTCTTCCTTCGCCACGCTCCGGGTCACGACGCGTGACGTCACCGGGGTCGCGACGGCGGCTTCCGGTCGGGGCCTAGTCGGTGGCGGTGTCATGGCGGTCTCGGGTACGGCCGGGGGACCTTCGGGCTCTGCGACGGGGAGCTGGGGCAGATAAGCGGTCTTCCGGTATGGGGTATAGGCGCCCCCCTTACCTGCTGCCATGCGTCTCGCTCCCTCTTCTGCGCCGTCTCCGGCCTTGGGTCCTCCCGCGTCATCCGCAGAGGCAGTCGGTGTCTTCTTCCAAGGGAGCGGGTTCCGTGGACGGGTTCCAGCTTGCTGGGCCATCTCCCGGCCCCACTCCGCCAGGATCTCCCTCTGCACTCGGGCCATCCTTCCCGCGAGGCCCTCCAGGGCACTCCGCGCGCACTCCCGATCTCGGGGAAGCTGCGCCAGGATCTCCGCTAAGCCTAGCGGGGTTGTTGACTCCAGCAGGCTCCTGACCATCGGGTCGGTGCTGCTCTGCTCTCCTCTTTCTTCCTTTTGCAGGCTACTGGCCAGCGGGCCGGTGCTGCGCTGCTGCCGCTCCATTCCCGGGTCTATTCTTCCTCTCCTCGACTCCGGGTGCTCTCGCTCTGGACACCTTGCCTCCGGGTGCGCTCGTTCTAGACTGCTCCAAGCGACACCCATCTTTTCTCTTCTCTTTCGTCTCCTCCCACTTAGAGGGCGGTCCCGGGGCAACTCGGTGACTGTCAGCTCCAGGGGAAGTTCTTTCACGCTGACAGACACCTCCAGCATCACAGTCTCTGTTGGTGGGGGCGGTTTCCACTTTTGGCGCCATTTTCTGTCCTGGCCCACGATGGGAGGTGGCCTCCTGCCCTCCTTTGGCACGCCCATAATGGCGTCCGCTGCTCTTCCAAGGCGGGAAATCTGCGGTTTTGGCGGGAAGCGTCGCCCAGTGGCGGGAAACTCTGCAGATGGCGGGAACAAGCTGGAAATGGCGGACAATCGGCGGGAAACGACTGGTGATGGAGTCCGATGGCGTGGACCCTCCGGAACCGGCAGGAGTCTTCTTTCTGAGGTAAACTTGCACTTTTCTTCAGGCACGCAGTACCCGGGTGTTGCGGGCACGTAATCCTGCCGACTACGCCAAAGTTGACGCGCCCCCTGGGACATATTCCTTTTTGAGGGGAATACCCGGCACCGGATCAGATGGGGGGTTGTAGTCTCCGAGCGGCTGCTGTTTCCTTCTCTCTCCTCTCCAACTGACTTGTTCTCAGCGTCTGACCCTGATCTAAGTTGGTGCCCTCCTTATATATCCCTCTATGTGTGAGCTCAGGTGACCAGCACCCAATGAGCTCCTATCACTACCCAGACTGCTCCCCCTATCTGCCCCTACACTACATGGGATGTACCACCCCCCTCCCACTCCAGCCAGGAACAGGCTCGGTTGTACCTGCACATTTCCAAGTGGGAGTACCGTCGGCCTGCTCCTCTGGAATGGGATGTATGTAGTGCATGCAGTCTATCTGAGCTCAGTTCCACACTCCTTCCTTACCCGGGAGTGGAATATCACACCTCTGGGTTGAGGTGCAATACCCCTGTAGCAGCCGAATCCTCAGGGTGCTACAGAAGGAGTGTGGAACTGAGCTCAGATAGACTGCATGCACTACATACATCCCATTCCAGAGGAGCAGGCCGACGGTACTCCCACTTAGAAATGTGCAGGTACAACCGAGCCTGTTCCTGGCTGGAGTGGGAGGGGGGTGGTACATCCCATGTAGTGTAGGGGCAGATAGGGGGAGCAGTCTGGGTAGTGATAGGAGCTCATTGGGTGCTGGTCACCTGAGCTCACACATAGAGGGATATATAAGGAGGGCACCAACTTAGATCAGGGTCAGACGCTGAGAACAAGTCAGTTGGAGAGAGAGAAGGAAACAGCAGCCCTGGAGAGAGAGAGAGGAGAAAGAAAGAGAAAGACCCAGAGGGGGAAGACTGAAGGGACCCAAGAACCCAAATTAGAGCACCGGGTGAGGAGTCAGCAAGAGGGTACCGGAACCCAAGCTGGTGGGGGCAAAAACAATCCCCAGCCAGAGACCGGAGACCGTGGGCAGTGTCTGTCACGGTCACCTACCACATTCACCCCGAAGGCACACCACGTGAAGGGTCAGGGAACCCAGGGCCAAGGGTGTCCCAAAAGAAGGCCCGAGGGAGCTGGACCTAGGTGAATCCCTGGTGGGGACGGCTGAAGAAAGGACAGAGGGAGAGCTCAGGGCCACGCTCTGGACTTGTTTGGGGGTTGGCCGGATCCAGGACCTGGTGGACGCAGCACGGCTCGGGTGGTCACTAGCAGCTGGAGTGACCAGTACAACATCAGCAGTAAGTAAACACCCTTAACTGCACAACCCGAGTCTGTCTTCATTGCCGGCTGCATCGCACCACCACAACCCCCATCCTCTGCGCCTGTCCCCTCTGAGGCTATACCCCTCCCGTTGGGGGTTATCCCACCAAGCTGCACATCCACCATCAGCCTCAGCGGACCCTGCTGCAGCGGCGGCCACAGTGACCGCATCACAACGGGTGGCGTAGTCGACATAAAAGAACTTTAATAACATCTGTAGGACTGCCACATAACACTTAGCTTGACGCCCTGGGCACGGGACCGGGTCACAGCCGCTCGGAGACTACAAACCCCCCCCATCTGATCCGGTGCCGGGTATTCCCCTCAAAAAGGAATATGTCCCAGGGGGCGCGTCAACTTTGGCGTAGTCGGCAGGATTACGTGCCCGCAACACCCGGGTACTGCGTGCCTGAAGAAAAGTGCAAGTTTACCTCAGAAAGAAGTCTCCCGCCGGTTCCGGAGGGTCCACGCCATCGGACTCCATCACCAGTCGTTTCCCGCCGATTGTCCGCCATTTCCAGCTTGTTCCCGCCATCTGCAGAGTTTCCCGCCACTGGGAAGCGATTCCCGCCAAAACCGCAGATTTCCCGCCTTGGAAGAGCAGCGGACGCCATTATGGGCGTGCCAAAGGAGGGCAGGAGGCCACCTCCCATCGTGGGCCAGGACAGAAAATGGCGCCAAAAGTGGAAACCGCCCCCACCAACAGAGACTGTGATGCTGGAGGTGTCTGTCAGCGTGAAAGAACTCCCCCTGGAGCTGACAGTCACCGAGTTGCCCCGGGACCGCCCTCGAAGTGGGAGGAGACGAAAGAGAAGAGAAAAGATGGGTGTCGCTTGGAGCAGTCTGGAGCGAGCGCACCCGGAGGCAGGAAGCCTGGAAAGGAGCAGCAGAAAAGCTCACCCGGAGATGGAAAGAGAGCAGAACAGCACCGGCCCGCTGGCCAGGAGTCTGCTAGAGACCGAGGAAGGAGGGCAGAGCAGCACCGGCCCGCTGGCCAGGAGCCTGCCGGAAGCAGAGCAGAGCAGCACCGACCCGATGGTCAGGAGCCTGCTAGAGTCCACAACCCCGCTAGGTCTAGCGGAGATCCTAGCGCAGCTCCCCCGAGACCGGGAGTGTGCACAAACAGCCCTGGAGGGCCTCGCACGGAGGATGGCCCGGGTACAGCGGGAGATACTGGCGGAGTGGAGCCGGGAGATGGCTCAGCACGCAGAGACCAGTCAGCGGAGCACGCTACCCTGGAAGAGGAAGCAGACCGCCTCTGAGGATGGCGCAGGAGGACCCAAGGCCGGAGACGGCGCCGAGGAGGGAGCCGAACGCATGGAGGCAGGTAAAGGGGACGCCTATACCCCAAGCCGTGACACCGCTCACCTGCCCCAGCTCCCCGTCGCAGAGCCCGAAAGTCCCCCTGCTGTGCCCGTAGCCGCCAGGTCACCGCCATGGACTAGGCCCCGACCGGAAGCCGCCGCAGCGACCCCTGTGACGTCACGCGCCCCGACCCGGAGCGTGACAAAGCAGGAAGTACCACCAGCCTGGTCGCAAGGCCTAGTACCCCCGGGCGCCGCACCACCAACAGCGCCCCCTACCTCCGCGGAGCCTCCGGCCTGGCCGCAAGGCCAGGTAGCCCAGGGCGCCGCCGTCCTAACGGTGCCCTTCACCTTCCAGGTGCCCCAGGCCTGGCCGCAAGGCCTGGGCAACCCGGGCGCCACCACCACCGCGCCCGCGCCCGCAATACCTAGGGTGCCACACCTGGGGGAGGACCTCTTCGGCCAGCTCACATGGCCGGACGGGCGGCCCTTCATCTGGCCCGAAGGGTACCCTGAGCTGGAGCGGCAGCAAAGACTAGGGCCCTTGTGTGAGCCCCTAATCCCGACTCCGAAGCCCGTGGCTCGGGTCTCGCCTCCTCTAGCAGAAGCCCAATTCGTGTGGGACCCCACGGGAGAAGATTTGATGGGGTTCACCGGAGAAACTCGGGCAGCCGCAGCTGAACGTACAGAGTGTTGCCGTCAACAGCTGGCAGAGTTTAAGAGAGAACGGGAGGAGAGGCGGGTCAGAGAACAACAGGCCCAAATCCAGAGCGCGGAGCAGAAGAGCCGGACTAGGAGGAACCCCCGTGCAGCGCATTGTCCCCGCACCATCGGGACAGTGATAAAGTTCAACCCGCAGCATGGGTGGGGCTTTATTCGGGACCGTAACAACCGCGGTGACGTTTTTGTGACTCGCAGAGACGTCGAGTCCCACCTGCCGGAAGGTCACAAAGGCCGTGACCTCTACGTCGGAGACGAGGTCACTTTCACCCGGCACAAGTGTGCCAAAGGACCTTACGCCCTCCACGTACACCGCCTGACGGAGGAGGAGTTGCGGTGCGAGGAGGAGGAGCAAGAGGACCCGGACGGGTCTGAAGTAACAACCAGCTATAAGCAAAGAGCAGGAGGAAGACGCCGTTGAGTGCGGCAGAGCAGGTGTTGTAAATAGTTACCCAATCAGGGTATAAAGGAACTGGAACTGTTGTTGCTGCTAAAATAGTCCCCGTTGGGACCAGTGAACTGTTTTACCCGTTAACCCCTTCATCCTACAGGCTGAGGACTGTGAGCAGCCATTCCCTTCCCTCTACCTGGCCGAGGACTGAGAGCGGCCAACTTCCAACTTCCCTGTATATAGTTGCGCGTCCTAAAGCGCCCCCTACCGGTTTTATAAGAAAACCAGATTTTCTAAGAGACTGTCGCACTTTTCCCGGACACACGTTGCACAGTGTCCGGAGGAGGAACCAGAGACAAGAGAAGTCTACGAGAAAGTTTTATCTGATAAGATATGTTATATATATAATGTCTTATATGTTTTATATGTTTATATAAAAATTTTGTATGTTTTGGTGTTTTTGTCTTTACAGCCCGAGGACGTGCTGTGATTTACCAGGGGGGAATGTAGCACCCTGAGGATTCGGCTGCTACAGGGGTATTGCACCTCAACCCAGAGGTGTGATATTCCACTCCCGGGTAAGGAAGGAGTGTGGAACTGAGCTCAGATAGACTGCATACACTACATACATCCCATTCCAGAGGAGCAGGCCGACGGTACTCCCACTTAGAAATGTGCAGGTACAACCGAGCCTGTTCCTGGCTGGAGTGGGAGGGGGGTGGTACATCCCATGTAGTGTAGGGGCAGATAGGGGGAGCAGTCTGGGTAGTGATAGGAGCTCATTGGGTGCTGGTCACCTGAGCTCACACATAGAGGGATATATAAGGAGGGCACCAACTTAGATCAGGGTCAGACGCTGAGAACAAGTCAGTTGGAGAGAGAGAAGGAAACAGCAGCCCTGGAGAGAGAGAGAGGAGAAAGAAAGAGAAAGACCCAGAGGGGGAAGACTGAAGGGACCCAAGAACCCAAATTAGAGCACCGGGTGAGGAGTCAGCAAGAGGGTACCGGAACCCAAGCTGGTGGGGGCAAAAACAATCCCCAGCCAGAGACCGGAGACCGTGGGCAGTGTCTGTCACGGTCACCTACCACATTCACCCCGAAGGCACACCACGTGAAGGGTCAGGGAACCCAGGGCCAAGGGTGTCCCAAAAGAAGGCCCGAGGGAGCTGGACCTAGGTGAATCCCTGGTGGGGACGGCTGAAGAAAGGACAGAGGGAGAGCTCAGGGCCACGCTCTGGACTTGTTTGGGGGTTGGCCGGATCCAGGACCTGGTGGACGCAGCACGGCTCGGGTGGTCACTAGCAGCTGGAGTGACCAGTACAACATCAGCAGTAAGTAAACACCCTTAACTGCACAACCCGAGTCTGTCTTCATTGCCGGCTGCATCGCACCACCACAACCCCCATCCTCTGCGCCTGTCCCCTCTGAGGCTATACCCCTCCCGTTGGGGGTTATCCCACCAAGCTGCACATCCACCATCAGCCTCAGCGGACCCTGCTGCAGCGGCGGCCACAGTGACCGCATCACAACGGGTGGCGTAGTCGACATAAAAGAACTTTAATAACATCTGTAGGACTGCCACATAACACTTAGCTTGACGCCCTGGGCACGGGACCGGGTCACAGCCGCTCGGAGACTACAAACCCCCCCCATCTGATCCGGTGCCGGGTATTCCCCTCAAAAAGGAATATGTCCCAGGGGGCGCGTCACACACACAATACTCGGCCTCATCAGGAGCATGCCCAGGCGATGTAGAGAGGTCATACAGGCACGTGGAGGCCACACACAATACTCAGCCTCATCAGGAGCATGCCCAGGCATTGTAGGGAGGTCATACAGGCACGTGGAGGCCACACACAATACTCAGCCTCATCAGGAGCATGCCCAGGCGTTGTAGAGAGGTCATACAGGCACGCGGAGGCCACACACAATACTCAGCCTCATCAGGAGCATGTCCAGGCGTGGTAGGGAGGTCATACAGGCACGTGGAGGCCACACACAATACTCAGCCTCATCAGGAGCATGCCCAGGCGTTGTAGAGAGGTCATACAGGCACGTGGAGGCCACACACAATACTCGGCCTCATCAGGAGCATGCCCAGGCGTTGTAGAGAGGTCATACAGGCACGCGGAGGCCACAGACAATACTCAGCCTCATCAGGAGCATGTCCAGGCGTTGTAGGGAGGTCATACAGACACGTGGAGGCCACACACAATACTCAGCCTCATCAGGAGCATGCCCAGGCGATGTAGAGAGGTCATACAGGCACGCGGAGGCCACACACAATACTCAGCCTCATCAGGAGCATGTCCAGGCGTTGTAGGGCGGTCATACAGGCACGTGGAGGCCACACACAATACTCAGCCTCATCAGGAGCATGCCCAGGCGTTGTAGAGAGGTCATACAGGCACGCGGAGGCCACACACAATACTCAGCCTCATCAGGAGCATGTCCAGGCGTTGTAGGGAGGTCATACAGACACGTGGAGGCCACACACAATACTCAGCCTCATCAGGAGCATGCCCAGGCGTTGTAGAGAGGTCATACAGGCACGCGGAGGCCACACACAATACTCAGCCTCATCAGGAGCATGTCCAGGCGTTGTAGGGAGGTCATACAGGCACGTGGAGGCCACACACAATACTCGGCCTCATCAGGAGCATGCCCAGGCGTTGTAGAGAGGTCATACAGGCACGTGGAGGCCACACACAATACTCAGCCTCATCAGGAGCATGCCCAGGCATTGTAGGGAGGTCATACAGGCACGTGGAGGCCACACACAATACTCAGCCTCATCAGGAGCATGCCCAGGCGTTGTAGGGAGGTCATACAGGCACGTGGAGGCCACACACAATACTCAGCCTCATCAGGAGCATGCCCAGGCGTTGTAGGGAGGTCATACAGGCACGTGGAGGCCACACACAATACTCAGCCTCATCAGGAGCATGCCCAGGCGTTGTAGGGAGGTCATACAGGCACGTGGAGGCCACACACAATACTCAGCCTCATCAGGAGCATGCCCAGGTGTTGTAGGGAGGTCATACAGGCACGTGGAGGCCACACACAATACTGAGCCTCATCAGGAGCATGCCCAGGCATTGTAGGGAGGTCATACAGGCACGTGGAGGCCACACACAATACTGAGCCTCATCAGGAGCATGCCCAGGCATTGTAGGGAGGTCATACAGGCACGTGGAGGCCACACACAATACTCAGCCTCATCAGGAGCATGCCCAGGCGTTGTAGGGAGGTCATACAGGCACGTGGCGGCCACACACAATACTCAGCCTCATCAGGAGCATGCCCAGGCATTGTAGCGAGGTCATACAGGCACGTGGAGGCCACACACAATACTGAGCCTCATCAGGAGCATGCCCAGGCGTTGTAGGGAGGTCATACAGGCACGTGGAGGCCACACACAATACTCAGCCTCATCAGGAGCATGCCCAGGCGTTGTAGGGAGGTCATACAGGCACGTGGCGGCCACACACAATACTCAGCCTCATCAGGAGCATGCCCAGGCGTTGTAGGGGGGTCATACAGGCACGTAGAGGCCACACACAATACTCAGCCTCATCAGGAGCATGCCCAGGCCTTGTAGGGAGGTCATACAGGCACGTGGCGGCCACACACAATACTCAGCCTCATCAGGAGCATGCCCAGGCGTTGTAGGGAGGTCATACAGGCACGTGGAGGCCGCACCCAATACTCAGCCTCATCAGGAGCATGCCCAGGCGTTGTAGGGAGGTCATACAGGCACGTGGAGGCCACACACAATACTCAGCCTCATCAGGAGCATGCCCAGGCGTTGTAGGGGGGTCATACAGGCACGTGGAGGCCGCACCCAATACTCAGCCTCATCAGGAGCATGCCCAGGCGTTGTAGGGGGGTCATACAGGCACGTGGAGGCCACACACAATACTCAGCCTCATCAGGAGCATGCCCAGGCGTTGTAGGGGGTCATACAGGCACGTGGAGGCCACACACAATACTCAGCCTCATCAGGGGCATGCCCAGGCGTTGTAGGGAGGTCATACAGGCACGTGGAGGCCACACACAATACTCAGCCTCATCAGGAGCATGTCCAGGCGTTGTAGGGAGGTCATACAGGCACGTGGAGGCCACACACAATACTCAGCCTCATCAGGAGCATGCCCAGGCGTTGTAGGGAGGTCATACAGGCACGTGGAGGCCACACACAATACTCAGCCTCATCAGGAGCATGCCCAGGCGTTGTAGGGAGGTCATACAGGCACGTGGAGGCCACACACAATACTCAGCCACATCATGAGCATGCCCAGGCGTTGTAGGGAGGTCATACAGGCACGTGGAGGCCACACACAATACTCAGCCTCATCAGGAGCATGCCCAGGCGTTGTAGGGAGGTCATATAGGCACGTGGAGGCCACACACAATACTCAGTCTCATCAGGAGCATGCCCAGGCGTTGTAGGGGGGTCATACAGGCACGTGGAGGCCACACACAATACTTAGCCTCATCAGGAGCATGCCCAGGCATTGTAGGGAGGTCATACAGGCACGTGGAGGCCACACACAATACTCAGCCTCATCAGGAGCATGCCCAGGCATTGTAGGGAGGTCATACAGGCACGTGGAGGTCACACACAATACTCAGCCTCATCAGGAGCATGCCCAGGCGTTGTAGGGAGGTCATACAGGCACGTGGAGGCCACACACAATACTCAGCCTCATCAGGAGCATGCCCAGGCGTTGTAGGGAGGTCATATAGGCACGTGGAGGCCACACACAATACTCAGTCTCATCAGGAGCATGCCCAGGCGTTGTAGGGGGGTCATACAGGCACGTGGAGGCCACACACAATACTTAGCCTCATCAGGAGCATGCCCAGGCATTGTAGGGAGGTCATACAGGCACGTGGAGGCCACACACAATACTCAGCCTCATCAGGAGCATGCCCAGGCATTGTAGGGAGGTCATACAGGCACGTGGAGGTCACACACAATACTCAGCCTCATCAGGAGCATGCCCAGGCGTTGTAGGGAGGTCATACAGGCACGTGGAGGCCACACACAATACTCAGCCTCATCAGGAGCATGCCCAGGTGTAGCACCCTGAGGATTCGGCTGCTACAGGGGTATTGCACCTCAAGCCAGAGGTGTGATATTCCACTCCCGGGTAAGGATGGAGTGTGGAACTGAGCTCAGTTAGCTGCATACACTACACACATCCCATTTCCGGGGGACAGACCGATGGTACTCCCACTAGGTATATGTGCAGGTACGACAGTGTCTGTTCCTGGCTGGAGTGGGAGGGGGGTGGAACATCCCAGTAGTGTAGGGGCAGATAGGGGGAGCAGTCTGGGTAAGGCTAGGAGCTCATTGGGTGCTGGTCACCTGAGCTCACACATAGAGGGAGTATATAAGGTGGGCACCATCTTAGAACAGGGTCTTTTGTAGAGGGTCAGTCAGTCCTGAGAGAGAGAGAGAGGAGGAGAGAAGGACCCAGAGGGGAAGAAGAAGGAACCCCAAGAACCCAGAATCAGACCAGAAGGGTGAAGGGTTGGCACAAGGGTACCGGATCCCAAGCTGGCAGAGGCAAAGCACACCTTAGCCAGAGACCGGAGGTCGTGGGCAGGATCTGCCACGACCCTCACCAAGTCCACAAGGAAGGCACACCAGGCATAGGGTCAGGGAACCCCGAAGAGGTGCACCCACCAAGAGGCCCGAGGGAGCCGGACATAAGTGGACCTCTGGTGAGAACGGCCAGTAGAAAGGAAAGTCAGAAAGGGAGCTCAGGACCACGCTCCAGAATTGCTTGGGGGTTGGCCGAGTCCAGGACCTGGTGGACACAGCACGGCTCGGGCGGTCACTCAAGGCCAGAGTGACCAACAGAACAGCAGTAAGTAAAAACCCTGAACTGCACAGCCCGACTCTGAGTCTTCTTACCATCCACACTGCACCTCCACTACCACCATCCTCTACACCTGACCCCCTGAGGCTATACCCCTCCCGTTGGGGGTTATACTACCACAGCTGCACACATACCACCAGCCTGAGCGGACCCTGCTGCAGCGGCGGCCTTTTGACCGCAAATCAACGGGTGGCGTAGTTGACACTAAGAACACTCAAATAACATCTATCAAGACTGCCACACACTGAGTTTGACACCCTGGGCACGGACCGGGTCGCCGCCACTCGGAGACTACAACCCCCATCTGATCCGGCTCCGGGTATTCCCCAAACAGCACTGGCCCAGGGGGCGTGTCAACTTTGGCGTAGTCGGCAGGATTTCGTGCCCGCAACCACCGGGTACTGCGTGCCTGAAGAAAAGTTTAAAGTTACCTCCAAAAGAAGTCTCCTGCCGGTTCCAGAGGGTCCCCGCCATCGGACGCCATCACGGATCGTTTCCCGCCGGTTGCCCGCCATCTGCAGCTTTTTCCCGCCATCCACGGAGTTTCCCGCCACTGGGAGACGATTCCCGCCATTTCCAGAAGATTTCCCGCCTTGGAAGAGCAGACGCCATTATGGGCGTGCCAAAGGGTGGCAAGAGGCCACCTGCCATCGTGGGCCAGGTCCAGGAATGGCGCCAAAAGCAGAAACCGCCCCCACTAACAGAGACTGTGATGATAGAAGTGTCCATCAGCGTGAGAGAACTGCCCCTGGAACTGACAATCACTAAGTTGCCCCGGGACCATCCTCAATGTGGGCGGAGACAGAACAAAAGAACGAAGATGGGTGCAGCCTGGAGGAGTCTGGAGAGAGCGCACCCGGAGACAAGAAGTCTGGAGAGGAGTCCAGAGAAGCCGTACCCGGAGATGGAGGGAGAGTCAGGCAGCACCGACCCTGTGGTCAGGAGCCTGCTGCAAGCAACAACCCCACTAGGCCTAGTGGAGATCCTAGCACAGCTCCCCCAAGACCGGGAGTGTGCGCAGACCGCGCTGGAGCGCCTCGCACGGAGGATGGCCCAGGTGCAGCGAGAGACGCTGACGGAGTGGAGCCGAGAGATGGCCCTGCAGGCAAGAACCTGCCAGCGAAGCACGCCACCCGAGACGAGGAGACAGACCGCCTCTGAGGATGGTGCAGGAGGAGTGAAGGCCGGAGACGGCGCCGAGGAGGGAGCTGAACGGACGGAGGCAGGTAAAGGGGACGTCACTACCCCGAGACGAGAAGCCGTGAGCCTGCCCCAGCTCCCCGTCGCAGAGCCCGAAATTCCCCCTGCCGTGCCCGTCGCTGCACCGTCACCGCTCCAGACAAGGCCTCAAGCAGAAGCCGCGGCCGCGACCCCTGTGACGTCACGCGCCTCAACCCTGAGCGCGGCAAAGCAGGAAACACCACCGGCCTGGTCGCAAGGCCGAGTGCCCCCGGGCGCCGCAATTCCAACAGCGCCCTCCACCTCCACTGAGCCACCGGCCTGGTCGCTGGGCCAAGTGACCCCGGGCGCCGCCGTCTTCACGGTGCCCTTTACCTTTAGGGTGCCCCAGGCCTGGTCGCAAGGCCTGGTCAATCCGGGCGCCGCTTCCACCACCGCGCCCTCAACATCTAGAGTGCCGCACCTGGGTGAAGACTTGTTTGCCCAGCACACGTGCCCGGATGGGCAGCCCTTTATATGGCCACCGGAGTATTACCAACTTGAGCTCCAAAAGGAAAGACCCCTAGATGAGCCCCTGATTCCGGCTCCAAAGCCCGTCAAGAGGACCCCGCTCTCGTTGGAGGAGACACAGTTCGAGTGGGACCCCACTGGAGAAGACCTCATCGGGTTCACCCAAGAGACTCGGGCAGCCGCAGCTGAACGTGCGGAGTGCTGCCGGCAGCAGTTAGAGGTCTTCGACCGGGAGAGGAGAGAGAGGCGGGTCCGTGAGCAGCGGCTGCAAATCCAGAGCGCAGAGCAGAAGAGCCGGACCAGGAGGAACCCCCGTGCAGCCCACGGTCCCCGTGCCACCGGGACTGTAATTAAATTCCAACTGCAGCACGGTTGGGGTTTCATCAGGGATCATCACACCCCCGGCGACGTCTTTGTCACCCGCAGAGACGTAGAAAGCCATCTGCCGGAGGGACACAGAGGTCGTGACCTGTATGTAGGGGATGAGGTCACATTCACCCGGCACAAGTGTGCCAAAGGACCCTACGCCCTCCATGTGCATCGCCTGACGGAGGAGGAGCTGCGGTGTGAGGAGGAAGAACAAGAGGACCCGGACGGGTCTGAAGAAGGAGCAGGAGTACGCCGTCATTAAAGTACGGTAAAGAGACTGTACATAGTTACCCGTCGGGGTACAGGAACTGTTACCATTTTAGTCCCCGTTGGGACCAGCAAATTGAACTTTAACCCGTGTGTCCCCAGTCCCACTGACCGAGGACTGAGAGCGGTCATTCCTCCCCAATACCTGGCCGAGGACTGAGAGCGGCCATACCTCCCCTTGTATATAGTTGCGCTTTCTAAGGCGCCCCTTATTGGTTTTATAGGAAAGCTGTGTTTTTCTACAGGAGACTGTCGCACTTTACCCGGTCACAAGTTGCACCGTGGCCGGAGGAACAAGGAAGTTTACAAGAATGTTATTTATGAAAAGTTTTATATGACAGGTTTATTGCTGATGATATATATATAATGTTTTATATGTTTATGTTGTTATGAAAAATTTGTATGTTTATGGATGTTTTGTTCTCTTACAGCCCGAGGACGTGCTGTGATTTACCAGAGGGGAATGTAGCACCCTGAGGATTCGGCTGCTACAGGGGTATTGCACCTCAAGCCAGAGGTGTGATATTCCACTCCCGGGTAAGGATGGAGTGTGGAACTGAGCTCAGTTAGCTGCATACACTACACACATCCCATTTCCGGGGGACAGACCGATGGTACTCCCACTAGGTATATGTGCAGGTACGACAGTGTCTGTCCCTGGCTGGAGTGGGAGGGGGGTGGAACATCCCAGTAGTGTAGGGGCAGATAGGGGGAGCAGTCTGGGTAAGGCTAGGAGCTCATTGGGTGCTGGTCACCTGAGCTCACACATAGAGGGAGTATATAAGGTGGGCACCATCTTAGAACAGGGTCTTTTGTAGAGGGTCAGTCAGTCCTGAGAGAGAGAGAGAGGAGGAGAGAAGGACCCAGAGGGGAAGAAGAAGGAACCCCAAGAACCCAGAATCAGACCAGAAGGGTGAAGGGTTGGCACAAGTGTACCGGATCCCAAGCTGGCAGAGGCAAAGCACACCTTAGCCAGAGACCGGAGGTCGTGGGCAGGATCTGCCACGACCCTCACCAAGTCCACAAGGAAGGCACACCAGGCATAGGGTCAGGGAACCCCGAAGAGGTGCACCCACCAAGAGGCCCGAGGGAGCCGGACATAAGTGGACCTCTGGTGAGAACGGCCAGTAGAAAGGAAAGTCAGAAGGGAGCTCAGGACCACGCTCCAGAATCACCTGGGGGTTGGCCGAGTCCAGGACCTGGTGGACGCAGCACGGCTCGGGCGGTCACTCAAGGCCAGAGTGACCAACAGAACAGCAGTAAGTAAAAACCCTGAACTGCACAGCCCGACTCTGAGTCTTCTTACCATCCACACTGCACCTCCACTACCACCATCCTCTACATCTGACCCCCTGAGGCTATACCCCTCCCGTTGGGGGTTATACTACCACAGCTGCACACATACCACCAGCCTCAGCGGACCCTGCTGCAGCGGCGGCCTTTTGACCGCAAATCAACGGGTGGCGTAGTCGACACTAAGAACACTCAAATAACATCTATCAAGACTGCCACACACTGAGTTTGACACCCTGGGCACGGACCGGGTCGCCGCCACTCGGAGACTACAACCCCCATCTGATCCGGCTCCGGGTATTCCCCAAACAGCACTGGCCCAGGGGGCGTGTCACAGGCGTTGTAGGGAGGTCATACAGGCACGTGGAGGCCACACACAATACTCAGCCTCATCAGGAGCATATCCAGGCGTTGTAGGGAGGTCATACAGGCACGTGGAGGCCACACACAATACTCAGCCTCATCAGGAGCATGCCCAGGCGTTGTAGGGAGGTCATACAGGCACGTGGAGGCCACACACAATACTCAGCCTCATAAGGAGCATGCCCAGGCGTTGTAGGGAGGTCATACAGGCACGCGGAGGCCATACACAATACTCAGCCTCATCAGGAGCATGCCCAGGCGGTGTAGGGAGGTCATACAGACACGTGGAGGCCACACACAATACTCAGCCTCATCAGGAGCATGTCCAGGCAATGTAGGGAGGTCATACAGGCACGTGGAGGCCACACACAATACTCAGCCTCATCAGGAGCATGCCCAGGCGTTGTAGGGAGGTCATACAGGCACGTGGAGGCCACACACAATACTCAGCCTCATCAGGAGCATGCCCAGGCGTTGTAGGGAGGTCATACAGGCACGTGGAGGCCAGACACAATACTGAGCCTCATCAGGAGCATGCCCAGGTGGTGTTGTAGGGAGGTCATGCAGGCACGTGGAGGCCACACACAATACTCAGCCTCATCAGGAGCATGCCCAGGCGTTGTAGGGAGGTCATACAGGCACGTGGAGGACACACACAATACTCAACCTCATCAGGAGCATGCCCAGGCGTTGTAGGGGGGTCATATAGGCACGTGGAGGCCACACACAATACTCAGCCTCATCAGTAGCATGCCCAGGCGTTGTAGGGAGGTCATACAGGCACGTGGAGGCCACACACAATACTCGGCCTCATCAGGAGCATGCCCAGGCGTTGTAGGGAGGTCATACAGGCACGTGGAGGCCACACACAATACTCAGCCTCATCAGGAGCATGCCCAGGCGTTGTAGGGAGGTCATACAGGCACGTGGAGGTCACACACAATACTCAGCCTCATCAGGAGCATGCCCAGGCATTGTAGGGAGGTCATACAGGCACGTGGAGGTCACACACAATACTCAGCCTCATCAGGAGCATGCCCAGGCATTGTAGGGAGGTCATACAGGCACGTGGAGGCCACACACAATACTCATCCTCATCAGGAGCATGCCCAGGCATTGTAGGGAGGTCATACAGGCACGTGGAGGCCACACACAATACTCAGCCTCATCAGGAGCATATCCAGGCGTTGTAGGGAGGTCATACAGGCACGTGGAGGCCATACACAATACTCAGCCTCATCAAGAGCATGCCCAGGTGTTGTAGGGAGGTCATACAGGCACGTGGAGGCCACACACAATACTCAGCCTCATCAGGAGCATGCCCAGGCGTTGTAGGGAGGTCATACAGGCACGTGGAGGCCACACACAATACTCAGCCTCATAAGGAGCATGCCCAGGCGTTGTAGGGAGGTCATACAGGCACGTGGAGGCCATACACAATACTCAGCCTCATCAGGAGCATGCCCAGGCGTTATAGGGAGGTCATACAGGCACGTGGAGGCCACACACAATACTCAGCCTCATAAGGAGCATGCCCAGGCATTGTAGGGAGGTCATACAGGCACGTGGAGGCCACACACAATACTCAGCCTCATCAGGAGCATGCCCGGGCGTTGTAGGGAGGTCATACAGGCACGTGGAGGCCACACACAATACTCAGCCTCATCAGGAGCATGTCCAGGCGTTGTAGGGAGGTCATACAGGCACGTGGAGGTCACACACAATACTCAGCCTCATCAGGAGCATGCCCAGGCGTTGTAGGGAGGTCATACAGGCACGTGGAGGCCACACACAATACTCAGCCTCATCAAGAGCATGCCCAGGCGTTGTAGGGAGGTCATACAGGCACGTGGAGGCCACACACAATACTCAGCCTCATCAGGAGCATGCCCAGGCGTTGTAGGGAGGTCATACAGGCAAGTGGAGGCCACACACAATGCTCAGCCTCATCAGGAGCATGCCCAGGCGTTGTAGGGAGGTCATACAGGCACGTGGAGGCCACACACAATACTCAGCCTCATCAGGAGCATGCCCAGGCGTTGTAGGGAGGTCATACAGGCACGTGGAGGCCAGACACAATACTCAGCCTCATCAGGAGCATGCCCAGGCGTTGTAGGGAGGTCATACAGGCAAGTGGAGGCCACACACAATGCTCAGCCTCATCAGGAGCATGCCCAGGCATTGTAGGGAGGTCATACAGGCACGTGGAGGCCACACACAATACTCAGCCTCATCAGGAGCATGCCCAGGTGTTGTAGGGAGGTCATACAGGCACGTGGAGGCCACACAGAATACTGAGCCTCATCAGGAGCATGCCCAGGCGTTGTAGGGAGGTCATACAGGCACGTGGAGGCCACACACAATACTCAGCCTCATCAGGAGCATGCCCAGGCGTTGTAGGGAGATCATACAGGCACGTGGAGGCCACACACAATACTCAGCCTCATCAGGAGCATGCCCAGGCGTTGTAGGGAGGTCATACAGGCACGTGGAGGCCACACACAATACTCAGCCTGATCAGGAGCATGCCCAGGCATTGTAGGGAGGTCATACAGGCACGTGGAGGCCACACACAATACTCAGCCTCATCAGGAGCATGCCCAGGCGTTGTAGGGAGGTCATACAGGCACGTGGAGGCCACACACAATACTCAGCCTCATCAGGAGCATGCCCAGGCGTTGTAGGGAGGTCATACAGGCACGTGGAGGCCACACACAATGCTCAGCCTCATCAGGAGCATGCCCAGGCATTGTAGGGAGGTCATACAGGCACGTGGAGGCCACACACAATACTCAGCCTCATCAGGAGCATGCCCAGGCGTTGTAGGGAGGTCATACAGGCACGTGGAGGCCACACACAATACTCAGCCTCATCAGGAGCATGCCCAGGCGTTGTAGGGAGGTCATACAGGCACGTGGAGGCCACACACAATACTCAGCCTCATCAGGAGCATGCCCAGGCGTTGTAGGGAGGTCATACAGGCACGTGGAGGCCACACACAATACTCAGCCTCATCAGGAGCATGCCCAGGTGTTGTAGGGAGGTCATACAGGCACGTGGAGGCCACACACAATACTCAGCCTCATCAGGAGCATGCCCAGGCGTTGTAGGGAGGTCATACAGACACGTGGAGGCCACACACAATACTCAGCCTCATCAGGAGCATGCCCAGGCGTTGTAGGGAGGTCATACAGGCACGTGGAGGCCACACACAATACTCAGCCTCATCAGGAGCATGCCCAGGCGTTGTAGGGAGGTCATACAGGCACGTGGAGGCCAGACACAATACTCAGCCTCATCAGGAGCATGCCCAGGCGTTGTAGGGAGGTCATACAGGCACGTGGAGGCCACACACAATACTCAGCCTCATCAGGAGCATGCCCAGGCGTTGTAGGGAGGTCATACAGGCACGTGGAGGCCACACACAATACTCAGCCTCATCAGGAGCATGCCCAGGCGTTGTAGGGAGGTCATACAGGCACGTGGAGGCCACACACAATACTCAGTCTCATCAGGAGCATGCCCAGGCGTTGTAGAGAAGTCATACAGGCACGTGGAGGCCACACACAATACTCAGCCTCATCAGGAGCATGCCCAGGCATTGTAGGGAGGTCATACAGGCACGTGGAGGCCACACACAATACTCAGCCTCATCAGGAGCATGCCCAGGTGTTGTAGGGAGGTCATACAGGCACGTGGAGGCCACACAGAATACTGAGCCTCATCAGGAGCATGCCCAGGCGTTGTAGGGAGGTCATACAGGCACGTGGAGGCCACACACAATACTCAGCCTCATCAGGAGCATGCCCAGGCGTTGTAGGGAGATCATACAGGCACGTGGAGGCCACACACAATACTCAGCCTCATCAGGAGCATGCCCAGGCGTTGTAGGGAGATCATACAGGCACGTGGAGGCCACACACAATACTCAGCCTCATCAGGAGCATGCCCAGGCATTGTAGGGAGGTCATACAGGCACGTGGAGGCCAGACACAATACTGAGCCTCATCAGGAGCATGCCCAGGCGTTGTAGGGAGGTCATACAGGCACGTGGAGGCCAGACACAATACTGAGCCTCATCAGGAGCATGCCCAGGCGTTGTAGGGAGGTCATACAGGCACGTGGAGGCCACACACAATACTCAGCCTCATCAGGAGCATGCCCAGGCGTTGTAGGGAGGTCATACAGGCACGTGGAGGCCACATACAATGCTCAGCCTCATCAGGAGCATGCCCAGGTGTTGTAGGGAGGTCATACAGGCACGTGGAGGCCACACACAATACTCAGCCTCATCAGGAGCATGCCCAGGCGTTGTAGGGAGGTCATACAGGCACGTGGAGGCCACACACAATGCTCAGCCTCATCAGGAGCATGCCCAGGCGTTGTAGGGAGGTCATACAGACACGTGGAGGCCACACACAATACTCAGCCTCATCAGGAGCATGCCCAGGCGTTGTAGGGAGGTCATACAGGCACGTGGAGGCCACACACAATACTCAGCCTCATCAGGAGCATGCCCAGGCGTTGTAGAGAGGTCATACAGGCACGTGGAGGCCACACACAATACTCAGCCTCATCAGGAGCATGCCCAGGTGTTGTAGGGAGGTCATACAGGCACGTGGAGGCCACACACAATACTCAGCCTCATCAGGAGCATGCCCAGGCGTTGTAGGGAGGTCATACAGGCACGTGGAGGCCACACACAATACTCAGTCTCATCAGGAGCATGCCCAGGTGTTGTAGGGAGGTCATACAGGCACGTGGAGGCCACACACAATACTCAGCCTCATCAGGAGCATGCCCAGGCGTTGTAGGGAGGTCATACAGACACGTGGAGGCCACACACAATACTCAGCCTCATCAGGAGCATGCCCAGGCGTTGTAGGGAGGTCATACAGGCACGTGGAGGCCACACACAATACTCAGCCTCATCAGGAGCATGCTCAGGCGTTGTAGGGAGGTCATACAGGCACGTGGAGGCCACACACAATACTCAGCCTCATCAGGAGCATGCCCAGGCGTTGTAGGGAGGTCATACAGGCACGTGGAGGCCACACACAATACTCAGCCTCATCAGGAGCATGCCCAGGCGTTGTAGGGAGGTCATACAGGCACGTGGAGGCCACACACAATACTCAGCCTCATCAGGAGCATGCCCAGGCGTTGTAGGGAGGTCATACAGGCAAGTGGAGGCCACACACAATACTCAGCCTCATCAGGAGCATGCCCAGGCGTTGTAGGGAGGTCATACAGGCAAGTGGAGGCCACACACAATACTCAGCCTCATCAGGAGCATGCCCAGGTGGTGTTGTAGGGAGGTCATACAGGCACGTGGAGGCCACACACAATACTCAGCCTCATCAGGAGCATGCCCAGGCGTTGTAGGGAGGTCATACAGGCACGTGGAGGCCACACACAATACTCAGCCTCATCAGGAGCATGCCCAGGCGTTGTAGGGAGGTCATACAGGCACGTGGAGGCCACACACAATACTCAGCCTCATCAGGAGCATGCCCAGGCGTTGTAGGGAGGTCATACAGGCACGTGGAGGCCACACACAATACTCAGCCTCATCAGGAGCATGCCCAGGCGTTGTAGGGAGGTCATACAGGCACGTGGAGGCCACACACAATACTCAGCCTCATCAGGAGCATGCCCAGGCGTTGTAGGGAGGTCATACAGGCACGTGGAGGCCACACACAATACTCAGCCTCATCAGGAGCATGCCCAGGCGTTGTAGGGAGGCCGAGCTAGTCTCCTGATGAAGACCGAGCTAGCTTCCTGATGAAAGCCGAGCCTCCTCTTGCTGCCCATTCCCTGTAGACTTACATTCCATGAGCCGGACTAGATTCTTTCTAGACTCAAATCCTTTTCAAAAGGACGTAAAGTGACCACATTTTTACACAGATAAGGTTTGAGTAAGAAGCTTTATAAAAACTTTTTAAAGTGGACTGGTTCTCCCCTCTCGTCTCTCTCTCCCCTCTCTTCCCTCTTCTCCCCCCTCTCTCTTCTCTCTCCCTTCTCTCCTCTCTCTACTCTCTCCATTGTTCTCTCTCTCCCCCCTCTCGTCTCTCTTTCCTCTTCTCCTCTCTCTCTTCTCTCTCCCCTCTTCCCTCTCCCTCTCTCTCTCTCTGCCCTCTCTTCTCTCTCTCTTCCCTCTCCCCTCTCTTCTCTCTCCCCTCTCCTCTCTCTTTCCTCTTCTCCCTCTCTCTCTTCTCTCTCCCCTCTTCCCTCTCCCCTCTCTCTTCTCTCTCCCCTCTCCTCTCTCTCCCCTCTCTTCTCCCCCTCTCTTTTTTCTCTCCATTCTCTTTTTCCCCTCTCCTCTCTTCCCCCCTCTCTTTTCTCTCTCTCCCCTCTCTCTCTCCCCTCTCTTCTCTCTCCTCTCTCTTCTCTCTCCCCTCTCTTTCTCTGCCCTCTCTTCTCTTTCTCTCCTCTCTACCCTTTCTCTTCTTTCTCTTCTCTCTTCTCTCTCCCCCCCTCTCTTCTCTCCTATCTCTTCTCTCTCTTTCAACTCTTCCCTCTCCCTTCTCTCCCCTCTCTTCTCTCCTGTCTCTTCTCTCTCTTCCAACTCTTCGCTCTCCCTTCTCTCTCCTACTCTCTTCTCTTCCTCTCCTCTCTTCTCTCACTCCCCTCTCCTCTCTCTTCCCTTTTCTCCCCCTCTCTCTTCTCTCTCCCCTTTTCTCCCCCTCTCTCTTCTGTCTCCCCCTCTTCTCCCCCTCTCTCTTCTCTCTCCCCGCTATCTCCCCTTTCTTCTCCCTCTCTCTTTTCTCTCCCCATTCTCTTTTCCCCCTCTCCTCTCTTCTCTCCCTCCTCCTCTCTTCTCTCCCTCCCCCTCTGTTCTCTTCTCTCCCCTCTCTTGTTTCCCCTTTCTTCTCTCTCCCCTCTCTTCTCTCTCCCCTCTTTTCTCTTTCTCTCCTCTCTCTTCCCTCTCTTGTCTCTTCCCTCTCTCTTCTATCCTATCTCTTCTCTCCTCTCTCTTCTCTCTCCTCCCCGTCTCCTCTCTCTCTTTCCTTTCTTCACTCCAGTCTCCTCTTTTCTCTGTCTCCCCTCTCTTCTTTCTCTCCTCTCTTCTCTCTCTCTCCCCTCTCTTCCCTCTTGTCTCTATCTCCTCTCTCTTCGCTCCTCTCTTCTCTCCTCTCTTGTGTCTCCCCCTCTTCACTCTCTCCCCTCTCTTCTCTCTCCTTTCTCTTCTCTCCTGTCTCCTCTCCTTTATTCCTCTCTCTTCTCTCTCTCCCCTCTTTTCTCTCTTTCCCCTCTCTTCTTTCTCTCCTCTCTATTCTCTCCCTCTCTTCTTTCTCTCCTCTCTATTCTCTCCCTCTCTTCTTTCTCTCCCCTGTCTTCTCTCTCTCTCCCCTCTTCTCTCTCCCTCTCTCTTCTTTCTTTCCTTTCTCTCCCCTGTCTTCTCTCTCCCCTCTTCTCTCTCTCCCCTCTCTTCTCTCTCCTCACTCCTCTCTCTTATGTCTTTCTCTCCCTTTTCTTCTCTCTCCCCCTCTTCTTTCTCTCCTCTCTTCTCTCCCCTCTCTTCTCTCCACCCTCTTTTCTCTCTCTCCCCTCTCCTCTCTCTTCACTCCTCTCTTCCCTCCTCTCTTGTGTCTCCCCCTCTTCTCTTTCTCCCCTCTCTCCTCTCCTCTCTCTTCTCTCTCCTGTCTCCCATCTCTTCTCTCCTATCTCACTCCCCTCTCTTTTCTCCTGTCTCCTCTCCTTTATTCCTCTCTCTTCTCTCTCTCCCCTCTTTCGCATCTTTTCTCTCTCTCCCCTCTCTTCTTTCTCTCCTCTCTATTCTCTCCCTCTCTCTTCTTTCTCTCCCCTGTCTTCTCTTTCTCTCCCCTCTTCTCTCCCCCTCTATTCTCTCTCCCCTCTTTTTTCTCTATCTCCTCTCTCTTCTCTCTCCTCTCTTATGTCTTTCTCTACCTTCTCTTTTCTCTCTCCTCTCCCCCCTCTTTCTTCTCTCTCTCCTCTCTTCTCTCTCTCCTCTCTTCTATCTCTCTCTCTCCCCTGTCTTCTCTCCTGTCTCCCCTCTCTTCTCTCACTCCCCTCTCTTCTTTCCTGTCTCCTCTCCTTTATTCCTCTCTTCTCTCTCCCCTCTTTTCTGTCTCCTCTCTCTTCGCTCCTCTCTTCTCTCCTCTCTTGTGTCTCCCCCTCTTCTCTTTCTCCCCTCTCTCCTCTCCTCTCTCTTCTCTCTCCTGTCTCCCATCTCTTCTCTCCTCTGTCACTCCCCTCTCTTTTCTCCTGTCTCCTCTCCTTTATTCCTCTCTCTTCTCTCTCTCCCCTCTCCTCTCTCCCATCTTTTCTCTATCTCCCCTCTCTTCTTTCTCTCCTCTCTATTCTCTCCCTCTCTCTTCTTTCTCTCCCCTCTTCTCTCCCCCTCTATTCTCTCTCCCCTCTTTTTTCTCTATCTCCTCTCTCTTCTCTCTCCCCTCTCTTCTCTCTTTCCCCTCTCTTCTATCCAGTCTCCCCACCTTTCTCCCTCACCTCTTTTCTCTTCTCTCCCCTCTCTACCCTCTCTCTTCTCTCTTCTGTCTCTCTCGCCCCTGTCTTCTCTCCTGTCTCCCCTCTGTTCTCTCCTCTCTCTCTCCCCTCTCTTCTCTCCAGTCTTCCCTCTCTCCTCTCTCCCCTCTCTTCTTTCTCTCCTCTCTATTCTTTCCCTCTCTCTTGTTTCTCCCCTGTCTTCTCTGTCTCTCCCCTCTTCTCTCCCCCTCTATTCTCTCTCCACTCTTTTTTCTCTATCTCCTCTCTCTTCTCTCCCCCCACTCTCTCCTCTCTCTTCTGTCTCTCTCCCCCCTGTCTTCTCTCCAGTCTTCCCTCTCTTCTCTCCTCTCTCTCTCCCCTCTCTTCTCTCTCCCCTCTCTCTCTTCTCTCCCCCCACTCTCTCCTCTCTCTTCTGTCTCTCTCCCCCCGTCTTCTCTCCAGTCTTCCCTCTCTCCTCTCTCTCCTCTCTCTCTCCTCTCTCTTCTCTCTCCCCTCTCTCTCTTCTCTCCCCCCACTCTCTCCTCTCTCTTCTGTCTCTCTCCCCCCTGTCTTCTCTCCAGTCTTCCCTCTCTTCTCTCCTCTCTCTCTCCCCTCTCTTCTCTCTCCCCTCTCTCTCTTCTCTCCCCCCACTCTCTCCTCTCTCTTCTGTCTCTCTCCCCCCTGTCTTCTCTCCAGTCTTCCCTCTCTTCTCTCCTCTCTCCCCTCTCTTCTCTCTCCCCTCTCTCTCTTCTCTCCCCCCACTCTCTCCTCTCTCTTCTGTCTCTCTCCCCCCTGTCTTCTCTCCAGTCTTCCCTCTCTTCTCTCCTCTCTCTCTCCCCTCTCTTCTCTCTCCCCTCTCTCTCTTCTCTCCCCCCACTCTCTCCTCTCTCTTCTGTCTCTCTCCCCCGTCTTCTCTCCAGTCTTCCCTCTCTTCTCTCTATCCCCTCTCTTCTCTCCTCTCTCTCTCCTCTCTCCCCTCTCTCTCTTCTCTCCCCCCACTCTCTCCTCTCTCTTCTGTCTCTCTCCCCCGTCTTCTCTCCAGTCTTCCCTCTCTTCTCTCTATCCCCTCTCTTCTCTCCTCTCTCTCTCTCTCTCCCCTCTCTCTCTTCTCTCCCCCCACTCTCTCCTCTCTCTTCTGTCTCTGTCCCCCGTCTTCTCTCCAGTCTTCCCTCTCTTCTCTCTATCCCCTCTCTTCTCTCCTCTCTCTCTCCCCTCTCTTCTCTCTCCCCTCTCGTCTTTATAACGCACTCAGATTATCGTGTTACAGGATTATTAGATTACAGATGAGGCAGAGATGAGGTCACAGCGATTATTAGATGCAGATAATGCGCACAGGCTCCTCATTATACAGATCCACTGCGCAGACGGACAGACCAGATATATAAGTCAGGCCACCACTGAGGCCTCGCATCCCACCAGCAAATACTGAGACGTATCGGCTGCTTGTGCTCTGCAGATATCTATTCTCTGTCAAACTGATGGAAATAGTGCAAAAACAATGTTTCTTTAGTGGGAATCTGTCAGCAGGAGATTGCTATGTAATCTGAGAGCAGCATGATGTCGGGGCAGAGACCCTGATTCCAGCGATGTGACACTTACTGGGTTGCTTGCTGTCATTTTGATACAATCCCTTTTTTATCTGCTGTACATGTAGCAGTGCTCAGAATGCTGAGCTCTGTATAACCCCGCCCCCACCACTGATTGGCAACTCTGTGTATAACCCCGCCCCCACCACTGATTGGCAACTCTGTGTATAACCCCGCCCACATCACTGATTGGCAACTCTGTGTATAACCCCGCCCACACCACTGATTGGCAGCTCTGTGTATTACCCCGCCCACACCACTGATTGGCAACTCTGTGTATAACCCCGCCCACACCACTGATTGGCAGCTCTGTGTACTCTGTACATTGACAGAAAGCTGCCAATCAGTGGTGAAGACGAGACTCCACAGAGCCTGTTGACTAGGAGACATGAGACGCCTAGTCCTGCATTGATAATCTCCTGTTGATAAAACACTGATTGTATTGAAACCGCAACAGACAGCCTAATATGTGACGCATCACTGGAATCAGGGTCTCTGCCCCAACACCATGCTGCTCTCAGATTACATAACAAAAACCTACTGCCAGATTCCCTATAATGGAACCGCGCCTGAGTGTGATTGGTGCCCTGTCGGCCGAGGAGGCCCGGTCTTACTTCGGATATGATCCAGGTTTTAGGTATGACGGCCATTCTGCCGTATTTGTCATGTTATTTGCTGTAATGGCGCACAGTGCATTATTCTGGAAAAGGAACTCTCCAAACAAGATCATCTTGAATGGTAAACCGTGCCTTGAAGAAGCAGAGGCGAAACGTACGTCGGTCGTAGACAGCAGCAGGGCGGTGGTCCGGCAGCAGGGCGGTGGTCCGGTGAATGCCTCCTTATCCTTAATATGGGCTAAAATATTGTACTTTCTAAGAACTAATCCCACAATGTGTCCGGATAAGGTGGATGAAGGCCTTATGGCTCCTTACATTTAGTGGCGGAACGTCGCACCTTGTGTATCAGCGACGATTCTTTCTATTAAACCATTTGTTGTTTTCACATTCTTCTTCCACTTTGCCCCTTATATAAAATGTGATTTGATCGAGGAAGCTGTGAGACGACTTATAGTGTGATTGATGTGTGTAGCGAGACAGCACATATGGAACACTGGCCCTTTAAGACGATCTTGTTTGGACTCTTAATTGTTTTTATTACATGTCATTATGGTGCTGGGCGCGGCCGCTGCTTGTAGGAAGTAGAACTGTCTGACAACCGCACCGCAGACAACTCTGTGTTCTTGCAGAAGTTCTGCGGCTTTTGTCGTCTATGTCGGTCGTATAGAACAGCTGATGTCATATCAGATCAGGCTGTAGCGCCATCTCTGGTCATGGCTGCATTCAGCAGATCTCATCTACACCAGATAATAATCAGAGAAGGATTATATGTGTGGAATTATTATTATTATTATTATTATTATTACTATCCAGCATGTAATACCACAGATCTGACACAAGAGGGCGATCAGAGCACAAGAAATATAAAATGTCAGAGAATCACAGAAGAGGTTAAACCAGTCACCTGCAGATTATTACACCACTGACCTCTCTGCAGAACATCACTCCTGCACCTCCTGACAGAGACATAGTGATATATCCTGCAGATTATTACTCCACTGACCTCTCTACAGGTCTGCAGAGCATCACTCTTCTGCTTCTTGACAGGTACGCAGTAGTGTAACAATCTGCTTGATATATCACGAAACTCTGCAGAACATCACTCTGTCCTCTCCACTCACTGCAGATTATTGCACCATTGAAGAGCGACACCGCTGACCTCTGCCATCCGCAGTCATTGGCTGACACTGACCTCCTCATCCTCATCCTCGTCGTGTCCTCCGTTCTCCGCTCCTGGATCTATGACTCTTCTAAAAACATCAACGAGAAAGACTCAACAGTGAGGCGGAGGCCGAACCCTACCTGACGGCGGAGGCCGAACCCTGCCTGACGGCGGAGGCCGAACCCTGCCTGACGGCGGAGGCCGAACCCTGCCTGACGGCGGAGGCCGAACCCTACCTGACGGCGGAGGCCGAACCCTGCCTGACGGCGGAGGCCGAACCCTACCTGACGGCGGAGGCCGAACCCTGCCTGACGGCGGAGGCCGAGCCCTGCCTGACGGCGGAGGCCGAACCCTACCTGACGGCGGAGGCCGAACCCTGCCTGACGGCGGAGGCCGAACCCTACCTGACGGCGGAGGCCGAACGCTGCCTGACGGCGGAGGCCGAACCCTGCCGGACGGCGGAGGCCGAACCCTACCTGACGGCGGAGGCCGAACCCTGCCTGACGGCGGAGGCCGAACCCTGCCGGACGGCGGAGGCCGCCCCCTACCTGACGGCGGAGGCCGCCCCCTACCTGACGGCGGAGGCCGAACCCTGCCTGACGGCGGAGGCCGAACCCTGCCTGACGGCGGAGGCCGAACCCTGCCTGACGGCGGAGGCCGAACCCTGCCTGACGGCGGAGGCCGAGCCCTGCCTGACGGCGGAGGCCGCCCCCTACCTGACGGCGGAGGCCGAACCCTGCCTGACGGCGGAGGCCGAACCCTGCCTGACGGCGGAGGCCGAGCCCTGCCTGACGGCGGAGGCCGAGCCCTGCCTGACGGCGGAGGCCGAACCCTACCTGGGGGCGGAGGCCGAACCCTGCCTGACGGCGGAGGCCGAACCTTACCTGACGGCGGAGGCCGAACCCTGCCTGACGGCGGAGGCCGAGCCCTGCCTGACGGCGGAGGCCGAACCCTACCTGACGGCGGAGGCCGAACCCTGCCTGACGGCGGAGGCCGAACCCTGCCTGACGGCGGAGGCCGCCCCCTACCTGACGGCGGAGGCCGCCCCCTACCTGACGGCGGAGGCCGAACCCTGCCTGACGGCGGAGGCCGAGCCCTGCCTGACGGCGGAGGCCGAGCCCTGCCTGACGGCGGAGGCCGAACCCTACCTGGGGGCGGAGGCCGAACCCTGCCTGACGGCGGAGGCCGAACCTTACCTGACGGCGGAGGCCGAACCCTGCCTGACGGCGGAGGCCGAGTCCTGCCTGACGGCGGAGGCCGAACCCTGCCTGACGGCGGAGGCCGCCCCCTACCTGACGGCGGAGGCCGAACCCTGCCTGACGGCGGAGGCCGAGCCCTGCCTGACGGCGGAGGCCGAACCCTACCTGGGGGCGGAGGCCGAACCCTGCCTGACGGCGGAGGCCGAGCCCTGCCTGACGGCGGAGGCCGAGCCCTGCCTGACGGCGGAGGCCGAACCCTGCCTGACGGCGGAGGCCGAACCCTGCCTGACGGCGGAGGCCGAACCCTACCTGACGGCGGAGGCCGAACCCTGCCTGACGGCGGAGGCCGCCCCCTACCTGACGGCGGAGGCCGAGCCCTGCCTGACGGCGGAGGCCGAGCCCTGCCTGACGGCGGAGGCCGAACCCTGCCTGACGGCGGAAGCCGAGCCCTGCCTGACGGCGGAGGCCGAACCCTACCTGGGGCCGGAGGCCGAACCCTGCCTGACGGCGGAGGCCGAACCCTGCCTGACGGCGGAGGCCGAGCCCTGCCTGACGGCGGAGGCCGAACACTACCTGACGGCGGAGGCCGCCCCCTACCTGACGGCGGAGGCCGAACCCTGCCTGACGGCGGAGGCCGAGCCCTGCCTGACGGCGGAGGCTGAGCCCTGCCTGACGGCGGAGGCCGCCCCCTACCTGACGGCGGAGGCCGAGCCCTGCCTGACGGCGGAGGCCGAGCCCTGCATGACGGCGGAGGCCGAGCCCTGCCTGACGGCGGAGGCCGAACCCTGCCTGACGGCGGAGGCCGAACCCTGCCTGACGGCGGAGGCCGAACCCTGCCTGACGGCGGAGGCCGCCCCCTGCCTGACGGCGGAGGCTGCTCCCTACCAGAAGCACAGATGTCGCCCCGCTCCCCGCCGTGTCTGAACCTGGTGGCCCTAAAGCTCGGTGAAAATAACACAACAGGCAAAACCGAACCGGATAATCACAAGACATATAACACGGCTGTGCACTGATCTGTGTCCTCTCCTGTCTGAGGGACCTCGATGCGTTTCGCCCTCATTTCTGCTTCATCAGGAGTTCATTGAAACGGACTGACATCAGATACAACTGTCCTCCACACAGATAACGGGGTCTCCACAGGACACTTCCTTTTTCTGGTGAAATATCCCCCCCCTCCCTTATTGGATAATATGAAGTCACAGGGTTCTGACAAACTGCCTCACTCCAGCGACAGCTGTGCACACGTCTGTTCATCCAGAATAAGTGACTGGTAGGTTCGGTTTCTCCTGTCGTGTTGTTTTCACCCAGCTTTAGGGCCACCAGGTTCAGGTAGGGCGAGCCGCCATGGAGCAGGCGCCACCTGTGCTAATAATAGGGTGCAGCCTCCGCTGTCAGGTAGGGGCCAACCTGGTAGGACGGATAGGGAGAGATCGCCACACACAGTATATATATATATATATATATATACAGTGGGTACGGAAAGTATTCAGACCCCTTTACGTTTTTCACTGCAGCCATTTGGTAAATTCTATAAAGTTCATTCTTTTTCTCCTTACATTACACTCTGTTCCCATCTGGACTGAAAAAAAACAGAAATGTAGAAATTTTTGCAAATTTATTAAAAATGGACATGTGCTACTGTAGCAGTCAGACTGGAAACAGAGAATCAAGGAGAAGCAAGACTCTCTTCACACCATCAGCCTGGAAGCATGGCTTTACCCAAAGAGACACAGATTTGGATCCTACATGATTCCAGCCTAAGGGTTTACGGCCCTGACTGGAAAGATACAGATCTGCTCCATTGACCATCAGAGAGACCATGGATACATTTGGGGAGACCAGGTTGGGACGATGAAGTCACCTTGCCCCATGGATATGTTGTTTGGGGCTGCCACGTGGGACCCTCCGGTCGCCTGGAACCCATGGAGACATTCGGAGAAGTCAGGTTGGGACCAGCCAGTCATCTGGCCCCATGGAAACTCTCAGAGACGCCAGGGTGGGATCCTCGGGTCTCCTGACCTTGTACCTCGATGGGACTGCTAGCTTCCTAAGCTTGCCACTACCTCCTCTCTGTGGGGGCCCGCCAGAAGCGGGGGGGCAACTGGTTGAGGTAGTCAGCCCTGGAAGTCCCAAAGTCTCAGCTGTTCCATCCCAGGCGGGTGGAGAAGGAAGGGTGAGACTGTGTAATGTTGCACCATCTTGGGTATTTCCTGGGACTGTTCTATGTGTTTATTGTCCACTTTGTGGGTCAGTAAAGTATTGCCACGCTGTGTTACCCCCACCCTGTGTTGTCTGAGTAGCGTTACCCCCACGGGAGACCCCGGGTCCTCACACCTTACTGTATGATGTTCTGGATATCAGATATTACAGCCATTTTCCTCACTCTTGAGTCTTTCTTGTTGATGTTGTTAGAAGATACATTATAGACAAATGTTCAATAAAAGTTACATTTTAGAAGAGTCACATAGATCCAGGAGCGGAGAACGGAGGACACGACGAGGATGAGGATGAGGATGTCAGTGTCAGCCAGTGACTGCAGATGGCAGAGGTCAGCGGTGTCGCTGGTGCAATAATCTGCAGTGAGAGGAGAGGACAGAGTGATGTTCTGCTGAGTTTTGTGATATATATATATATTTTTGGATTTGTAAACTATGATTTATTTCCCCTGATCTTTGTTTGCCGACGTATCTCTGCGTTCCCAACAATGATGAGAGTTGTCCTCCGTGGCCTCCGCAACCTTATTTCCATCCTCCAGTCAGGTTATTGGCTTTGTGACGTGATTTCCAGGGGTCAGCGACCGTTTGTTCGTCCTGATTTATGGGGGATCAATGTCTGCCGCTGCCGCCACTTCCCTTGATTACTGCAGGTCCCGTCACGGTTCTGTCTCTGGCGCCATTTACTGCAGCGATCGCTTCTCCTTTGGAAACACATTCGGTGGTCGCTCTCACTTTCTCATTGATGAGCCTTTATTTCCCGGCGCTGGCCCTTTAAATGTGCGACACATTGTAACTCTGCCGTTTTTCTTATTAACTTAGATACAATGTATCTCAGCCAAGGCGGGGGCATTCCTTAGAAGCTTTACTCATACACGGGGCCCCTGAGGTCACACGGTTGGGCCCCTGATCAGTCATCTGCTCCTATGTGATGCCGCCATTACTGGGGGGCTTCACTAGGTGATCCCCCTCATCGTCCCCGAGCAGCGGCCAGAACGGTCCCGGCCCATTGTCCGCGGCGCAACACTACAACCCCCATCATACAGAATGGTACCTACTGCCCCCCAGTGCTGTTGTCACGTCCCCTCCCTCGCTGCTCATACTCAGAACATCGCCCAGCAGGGGGCAGCAGCGAGAGCAGGAGAAAGCTCCGCCCATTCTGGGGCGACTGGGAAACTACTCAGTGCTGAACCCCTCGTATCGTTACTACAGACCCCCCAAAATGTCTGATAAACGGGAGCAGAGAGGAAGACAAGGCCGCCCGGGAGGTGGCCTGCAGATTATTGCACCACTGACCTCTCTGCAGAGCATCGCTCCTCCACCTCCTGACAGATACAATGATATATCCTGCAGATTATTACACCACTGACCTCTCTGCAGAACATCGCTCCTCCACCTCCTGACAGATACATAGTGATATATCCTGCAGATTATTACACCACTGTCCTCTCTGCAGAACATCGCTCCTCCACCTCCTGACAGATACAATGATATATCCGGCAGATTATTACACCACCGACCTCTCCGCAGAGCATCGCTCCTCCACCTCCTGACAGATACACAGTGATATATCCTGCAGATTATTACACCACTGACCTCTCTGCAGAACATCGCTCCTCCACCTCCTGACAGATACATAGTGATATATCCTGCAGATTATTACACCACTGACCTCTCTGCAGAACATCGCTCCTCCACCTCCTGACAGATACATAGTGATATATCCTGCAGATTATTACACCACTGATCTCTCTGCAGAACATCGCTCCTCCACCTCCTGACAGAAACAATGATATAACCTGCAGATTATTACACCACCGACCTCTCTGCAGAGCATCGCTCCTCCACCTCCTGACAGATACAATGATATATCCTGCAGATTATTACACCACTGACCTCTCTGCAGAGCATCGCTCCTCCACCTCCTGACAGATACAATGATATATCCTGCAGATTATTACACCACTGACCTCTCTGCAGAGCATCGCTCCTCCACCTCCGGACAGATACACAGTGATATATCCTGCAGATTATTACACCACCGACCTCTCCGCAGAGCATCACTCCTCCACCTCCTGACAGATACATAGTGATATATCCTGCAGATTATTACACCACTGTCCTCTCTTCAGAACATCGCTCCTCAACCTCCGGACAGATACATAGTGATATATCCTGCAGATTATTACACCACTGACCTCTCCGCAGAGCATCGCTCCTCCACCTCCTGACAGATACATAGTGATATATCCTGCAGATTATTACACCACTGTCCTCTCTGCAGAACATCGTTCCTCCACCTCCTGACAGATACATAGTGATATATCCTGCAGATTATTACACCACTGACCTCTCTGCAGAACATCGCTCCTCCACCTCCTGACAGATACAATGATATAACCTGCAGATTATTACACCACTGACCTCTCTGCAGAGCATCGCTCCTCCACCTCCTGACAGATACATAGTGATATATCCTGCAGATTATTACACCACTGACCTCTCTGCAGAACATCGCTCCTCCACCTCCTGACAGATACAATGATATAACCTGCAGATTATTACACCACTGACCTCTCTGCAGAGCATCGCTCCTCCACCTCCTGACAGAAACAATGATATATCCTGCAGATTATTGCACCACTGACCTCTCTGCAGAACATCACTCCTCAACCTCCTGACAGATACAATGATATATCCTGCAGATTATTGCACCACTGACCTCTCTGCAGAACATCACTCCTCAACCTCCTGACAGATACAATGATATATCCTGCTGATTATTACACCACTGACCTCTCTGCAGAACATCGCTCCTCCACCTCCTGACAGATACAATGATATAACCTGCAGATTATTACACCACTGACCTCTCTGCAGAACATTGCTCCTCAACCTCCTGACAGATACAATGATATATCCTGCTGATTATTACACCACTGACCTCTGCAGAACATCGCTCCTCCACCTCCGGACAGATACATAGTGATATATCCTGCAGATTATTACACCACTGACCTCTCTGCAGAACATCGCTCCTCCACCTCCTGACAGATACACAGTGATATATCCTGCAGATTATTGCACCACTGACCTCTCCGCAGAGCATTGCTCCTCCACCTCCTGACAGATACATAGTGATATATCCTGCAGATTATTGCACCACTGATCTCTCTGCAGAACATTGCTCCTCAACCTCCTGACAGATACAATGATATATCCTGCAGATTATTGCACCACTGACCTCTCTGCAGAACATCGCTCCTCCACCTCCTGACAGATACAATGATATAACCTGCAGATTATTACACCACTGACCTCTCTGCAGAACATCGCTCCTCCACCTCCTGACAGATACATAGTGATATATCCTGCAGATTATTACACCACTATCCCCTCTGCAGAGCATCGCTCCTCAACCTCCTGACAGATACATAGTGATATATCCTGCAGATTATTACACCACTGACCTCTCTGCAGAGCATCGCTCCTCAACCTCCTGACAGATACATAGTGATATATCCTGCAGATTATTACACCACTGACCTCTCTGCAGAGCATCACTCCTCAACCTCCTGACAGATACATAGTGATATATCCTGCAGATTATTACACCACTATCCCCTCTGCAGAGCATCGCTCCTCCACCTCCTGACAGATACAATGATATATCCTGCAGATTATTACACCACTGACCTCTCTGCAGAACATCGCTCCTCCACCTCCTGAGAGATACACGGTGATCTATTCTGCAGATTATTGCACCACTGACCTCTCTGCAGAACATCGCCCGTCCACCTCCTGACAGATACAATGATATATCCTGCAGATTATTACACCACTGACCTCTCTGCAGAGCATCGCTTCTCAACCTCCTGACAGATACAATGATATATCCTGCAGATTATTACACAACTGACCTCTCTGCAGAGCATCGCTCCTCCACCTCCTGAGAGATACACGGTGATATATCCTGCAGATTATTACACCACCGAACTCTCTGCAGAGCATCGCTCCTCCACCTCCTGACAGATACAATGATGTATCCTGCAGATTATTACACCACTGCACCAGCAGAATAGTGAGTGCAGCTCTGGAGTATAATACAGGATGTAACTCAGGATCAGTAATGTAATGTATGTACACAGTGACTGCACCAGCAGAATAGTGAGTGCAGCTCTGGAGTATAATACAGGATGTAACTCAGGATCAGTAATGTAATGTATGTACACAGTGACTGCACCAGCAGAATAGTGAGTGCAGCTCTGGGGTATAATACAGGATGTAACTCAGGATCAGTAATGTAATGTATGTACACAGTGACTGCACCAGCAGAATAGTGAGTGCAGCTCTGGAGTATAATACAGGATGTAACTCAGGATCAGTAATGTAATGTATGTACACAGTGACTGCACCAGCAGAATAGTGAGTGCAGCTCTGGAGTATAATACAGGATGTAACTCAGGATCAGTAATGTAATGTATGTACACAGTGACTGCACCAGCAGAATAGTGAGTGCAGCTCTGGGGTATAATACAGGATGTAACTCAGGATCAGTAATGTAATGTATGTACACAGTGACTGCACCAGCAGAATAGTGAGTGCAGCTCTGGAGTATAATATAGGATGTAACTCAGGATCAGTAATGTAAAGTATGTACACAGTGACTGCACCAGCAGAATAGTGAGTGCAGCTCTGGAGTATAATACAGGATGTAACTCAGGATCAGTAATGTAATGTATGTACACAGTGACTGCACCAGCAGAATAGTGAGTGCAGCTCTGGAGTATAATACAGGAGGTAACTCAGGATCAGTAATGTAATATATGTACACAGTGACTGCACCAGCAGAATAGTGAGTGCAGCTCTGCGGTATAATACAGGAGGTAACTCAGGATCAGTAATGTAATGTATGTACACAGTGACTGCACCAGCAGAATAGTGAGTGCAGCTCTGGAGTATAATACAGGAGGTAACTCAGGATCAGTAATGTAATGTATGTACACAGTGACTGCACCAGCAGAATAGTGAGCGCAGCTCTGGAGTATAATACAGGATGTAACTCAGGATCAGTAATGTAATGTATGTACACAGTGACTGCACCAGCAGAATAGTGAGTGCAGCTCTGGAGTATAATACAGGAGGTAACTCAGGATCAGTAATGTAATGTATGTACACAGTGACTGCACCAGCAGAATAGTGAGTGCAGCTCTGGAGTATAATACAGGATGTAACTCAGGATCAGTAATGTAATGTATGTACACAGTGACTGCACCAGCAGAATAGTGAGTGCAGCCCTGGAGTATAATACAGGATGTAACTCAGGATCAGTAATGTAAAGTATGTACACAGTGACTGCACCAGCAGAATAGTGAGTGCAGCTCTGGAGTATAATACAGGAGGTAACTCAAGATCAGTAATGTAATGTATGTACACAGTGACTGCACCAGCAGAATAGTGAGTGCAGCTCTGCGGTATAATACAGGAGGTAACTCAGGATCAGTAATGTAATGTATGTACACAGTGACTGCACCAGCAGAATAGTGAGTGCAGCTCTGGAGTATAATACAGGAGGTAACTCAGGATCAGTAATGTAATGTATGTACACAGTGACTGCACCAGCAGAATAGTGAGCGCAGCTCTGGAGTATAATACAGGAGGTAACTCAGGATCAGCAATGTAATGTATGTACACAGTGACTGCACCAGCAGAATAGTGAGTGCAGCTCTGGGGTATAATACAGAATGTAACTCAGGATCAGTAATGTAATGTATGTACACAGTGACTGCACCAGCAGAATAGTGAGTGCAGCTCTGGGGTATAATACAGGAGGTAACTCAGAATCTGTAATGTAATGTATGTACACAGTGACTGCACCAGCAGAATAGTGAGTGCAGCTCTGGAGTATAATACAGGAGGTAACTCAGGATCAGTAATGTAATGTATGTACACAGTGACTGCACCAGCAGAATAGTGAGTGCAGCTCTGGAGTATAATACAGGATGTAACTCAGGATCAGTAATGTAATGTATCTACACAGTGACTGCACCAGCAGAATAGTGAGTGCAGCTCTGGAGTATAATACAGGATGTAACTCAGGATCAGTAATGTAATGTATGTACACAGTGACCGCACCAGCAGAATAGTGAGTGCAGCTCTGGAGTATAATACAGGATGTAACTCAGGATCAGTAATGTAATGTATGTACACAGTGACTGCACCAGCAGAATAGTGAGTGCAGCTCTGGAGTATAATACAGGATGTAACTCAGGATCAGTAATGTAATGTATGTACACAGTGACTGCACCAGCAGAATAGTGAGTGCAGCTCTGGAGTATAATGCAGGATGTAACTCAGGATCAGTAATGTAATGTATGTACACAGTGACTGCAGCAGCAGAATAGTGAGTGCAGCTCTGGAGTATAACACAGGATGTAACTCATGATCAGTAATGTAATGTATGTACACAGTGACTGCACCAGCAGAATAGTGAGTGCAGCTCTGGAGTATAATACAGGAGGTAACTCAGGATCAGTAATGTAATGTATGTACACAGTGACTGCACCAGCAGAATAGTGAGTGCAGCTCTGGAGTATAATACAGGAGGTAACTCAGGATCAGTAATGTAATGTATGTACACAGTGACTGCACCAGCAGAATAGTGAGTGCAGCTCTGGAGTATAATACAGGAGGTAACTCAGGATCAGTAATGTAATGTATGTACACAGTGACTGCACCAGCAGAATAGTGAGTGCAGCTCTGGAGTATAATACAGGAGGTAACTCAGGATCAGTAATGTAATGTATGTACACAGTGACTGCACCAGCAGAATAGTGAGTGCAGCTCTAGAGTATAATACAGGATGTAACTCAGGATCAGTAATGTAATGTATGTACACAGTGACTGCACCAGCAGAATAGTGAGTGCAGCTCTGGAGTATAATACAGGATGTAACTCAGGATCAGTAATGTAATGTATGTACACAGTGACTGCACCAGCAGAATAGTGAGTGCAGCTCTGGAGTATAATGCAGGATGTAACTCAGGATCAGTAATGTAATGTATGTACACAGTGACTGCAGCAGCAGAATAGTGAGTGCAGCTCTGGAGTATAACACAGGATGTAACTCATGATCAGTAATGTAATGTATGTACACAGTGACTGCACCAGCAGAATAGTGAGTGCAGCTCTGGAGTATAATACAGGAGGTAACTCAGGATCAGTAATGTAATGTATGTACACAGTGACTGCACCAGCAGAATAGTGAGTGCAGCTCTGGAGTATAATACAGGAGGTAACTCAGGATCAGTAATGTAATGTATGTACACAGTGACTGCACCAGCAGAATAGTGAGTGCAGCTCTGGAGTATAATACAGGAGGTAACTCAGGATCAGTAATGTAATGTATGTACACAGTGACTGCACCAGCAGAATAGTGAGTGCAGCTCTGGAGTATAATACAGGAGGTAACTCAGGATCAGTAATGTAATGTATGTACACAGTGACTGCACCAGCAGAATAGTGAGTGCAGCTCTGGAGTATAATACAGGATGTAACTCAGGATCAGTAATGTAATGTATGTACACAGTGACTGCACCAGCAGAATAGTGAGTGCAGCTCTGGAGTATAACACAGGATGTAACTCAGGATCAGTAATGTAATGTATGTACACAGTGACTGCACCGGCAGAATAGTGAGTGCAGCTCTGGAGTATAATACAGGATGTAACTCAGGATCAGTAATGTATGTACACAGTGACTGCACCAGCAGAATAGTGAGTGCAGCTCTGGAGTATAATACAGGAGGTAACTCGGGATCAGTAACGTAATGTATGTATACAGTGACTGCACCAGCAGAATAGTGAGTGCAGCTCTGGAGGATAATACAGGATGTAACCCAGGATCAGTAATGTAATGTATGTACACAGTGACTGCACCAGCAGAATAGTGAGTGCAGCTCTGGAGTATAATACAGGTGTAGCGTTGGCGTCCCTGCCCCTGCTAGGCAGGGACGCCGTTCCCCTCACCTCTCTGCTCCGTGCCCGGCGGTTTCCTCCCGCTCTGCTGGCAGCGCGCGCTGCTTACCGGCCTCTGTGCTTAGGGCGCGCGCGCGCTCCCCCTCTCTTTAAGGGGCCGCGTGCGCCGTCCTAAGGAGGACCTCACCATATATAAGGCACCTCCTCCAAAATGGAGGTGCCCGAGCAATGTTGTTGCAAAGCCTTCACTCTGCTTCAGCCCTCAGGTCCCGTTACCAGTCACCTGCCTGATATCCGCTTACCTGTTTGCAAGCCTGCGGTCCGACGGTCTGCCTACCAGCACCTGTCAGTCTGTCTATGGGCCAGCCTGCCCGCTCACCTGGGAGCGCTCACCTGCTACCTGCCTGCTAGTCTACCTGGAGGCTCTGCCGTCACTTGCCGTGACCACCTGCCTGTCTACCCAGAGACTGTCCCTGTCACTTGCCGTGACCACCTGCCTGTCTACCCAGAGACTGTCCCTGTCACTTGCCGTGACTACCTGCCCTTCTACCCAGAGACTGTCCCTGTCCTTGCCGTGACTACCTGCCCGTCTTCCCTGGGAGCCACCCGCTTCCTTACAAGGACCGCCCCCTTGTATAGTTGCTCAGAGGTTCCGCCTCCCAGACCCGTTACAGTTTGCTCGGGCCATGGAACCCGGTGGCACCCAAGCTCCCTCGCTCTCGGACCTATGTCATGAACTGTCCCGTCAGAGGTCCCAACAGGAGTCCATCCTGGGTCACCTGCGGAGTGTCAACTCTCACCTGGACACTCTGACTGCTCCACCAGCAACCACCGCTAGTGTCATGACTCGCAACCCGGCAGCGCCGCTGCCCACCAATACCATGGCATCCTGCCCCGGTCCCCGGCTTTCTGCACCTCCTCGCTTCGGAGGCGACCCCGCTCAAGCTCGGGGCTTCATAAACCAGTGCACCCTGCACTTTGAACTCCTGGCCCAGTTTATCTCCGACCGAGCCAAAGTGGCATTTATCATGTCCCATCTCACTGGGGAGGCACTGGCATGGCTTAACCCTCTGTGGGAGAGAGGGGATCCCCTGGTGTCCGACCTGTCGTCTTTCCTCACTGCTTTCCGAAGGGTCTTCGATGAACCGGGACGAAAGACCTCATCTGCCTCCTCTTTGCTACGTCTCCGCCAAGGGAGTCTCACCGTGGGCCAATATGCCATACGGTTCCGCACCATCGCTTCTGAGCTTGCCTGGGATAATGAGGCCCTGGTGTCCGTCTTCTGGGACGACATTTCCGGTCGGATTAAAGATGAGCTCGCCGGTCGGTACATTCCTACCACCCTGAATGACCTGGTGTCGCTGGCTACCCGGATTGACATCCGGTTTCAAGAACGTACCAAAGAGACCACCCGTGAGAGAAGGTTTCCCCGCCTAGCTCCTACTTTCCAGAAACCTGTCTCCTCTTCAGTCACTCCCCGGGCGCACTCACCCGAGTCCATGCGGATCGACCAGACCAAGATGGTCAAATCTCGCCAAGAGTCACGCCGAGCCGAGGGGAGCTGTTTCTATTGTGGCAGTAAGGAGCACCTGATTCGTTCCTGCCCGGAGAGACCGGGAAACTCCAGTGTCTAGGACCGCTCGGAGAGGTCGCCCTAGACAAAAGTAAGTCCTCTCCAACCCTGACTTTGTCTGTATCTATCTCCTGGGGAGAGAACCGTCACTTTGAACTCGCCCACCTGGACTCTGGATCCGCTGGAAACCTCATCTCCCAGTCTCTGGTAGAGAGATACCATATTCCCACCAAGTCTCTGGCTGAACCTTTGTCAGTCGCCTCCGTGGATGGAAGACTCCTTCCGGTGACCATCCTGCTCGTCACGGAACCCATAACCCTGCAGGTGGGAATGCTGCACTCTGAGGTAATCTCCTTCCATGTGTTGTCCGGACTCTCTCACTCCCTGTTGCTAGCTCTACCTTGGCTCCAGACACATGAACCCGTGTTGAACTGGCATTCCGGTGAAGTACTCCGGTGGGGGCCGGCCTGCCATAAGACCTGCCTGGTTCCGGTTCGTCCGGTTCGTCCTCCACCTATCCCAGCTAATTTACCCGGTCTTCCGGCTCCTTACTGGCCCTATGCTGACGTCTTCGGTAAGAAGGAAGCAGAGACATTGCCTCCTCATAGGCCATATGACTGCCCAATCGACCTGGTACCCGGTGCCACTCCACCCCGTGGGCGTATTTATCCGTTGTCTGCGGCCGAAACCCGGGCCATGTCTGAGTACATAGAGGAGAATCTGGCCAGGGGATTCATCCGGAAGTCTACTTCCCCGGCTGGAGCCGGATTCTTCTTTGTCAAAAAAAAAGATGGCTCGCTACGCCCCTGTATTGACTATAGAGGATTCAATCTGATCACGGTTAAAAATAAATACCCCCTTCCGCTCATCTCTGAGTTATTTGATCGTCTTAAAGGCGCCAGGATCTTCTCCAAGCTGGATCTACGCGGAGCATATAACCTGGTCCATATCCGTCAGGGAGACGAGTGGAAAACAGCATTTAATATCCGGGACGGACACTGAGTACCGTGTGATGCCCTTCGGTCTCTGAAATGCTCCCGCCGTCTTCCAAGAACTGGTCAACGACATCTTCCGTGACCTTCTTTACTCCTGCGTGGTGGTATACCTGGACGACATCTTGGTCTTCTCTCCGGATCTTCCCACACACCGGAGGGATGTTCGTCAGGTCCTGCTTAGGCTCAGGCAGAACCACCTCTATGCTAAATACGAGAAGTGCCTTTTTGAGCAGACCTCCCTTCCTTTCCTGGGCTATGTTATCTCCCAGACAGGCTTGCGAATGGATCCCGAGAAGCTCTCTGCTGTCCTAAAGTGGCCCCGTCCGGAGGGCTTGAAGGCGATACAGCGATTCCTGGGCTTCGCTAATTACTATCGTCTCTTCATTCCTCACTTCTCGTCACGGACTGCGCCCATATCTGCGCTCACCTGTAAGGGAGCAAATCCCAAGGTATGGTCATCCGAAGCCGAGGAAGCCTTCCTTTCCCTGAAACAAGCCTTCTCCTCTGCCCCTGAGCTGCACCGTCCGGACTGCAACAAACAGTTCTACCTGGAGGTTGATGCCGCCTCCTCTGGAGCCGGAGCGGTGCTCACCCAGAAGTCTTCCTCCGGGAGAATGGTAACCTGCGGCTTTTTCTCTAAAATCTTCTCCTCCTCTGAGCGCAATTACTCCATAGGAGACTGAGAACTGCTTGCCGTTAAATTGGCGCTGGAGGAATGGCGTTACCTGCTTGAAGGGGCTCTATACCCGGTGATCATCTACACGGATCACAAGAACCTGGCATATCTCCAAAATGCCCAGAGACTTAATCCACGTCAGGCCCGGTGGTCTTTGTTTTTTGCCCGCTTCGATTTCATCCTTCATTTCTGCCCGGCGGACAAAAATGTCAAAGCTGATGCCATGTCCCGATCCTTCCTGTCCTCCGACCAAGAGGAGGAGCCTATGCACATTATCGACCCCTCCAAGGTGATGAATGTGGCCCCCTTGGATTTGACTCGTCTTCCACCCGGCAAGACGTTCGTGGCGCCTCCAGACCGTGAGAGGGTTCTTCGCTGGGGTCATTCTTCTAAACTAGCTGGCCATGCCGGCCAAAAGAAGACCTTCCTACTCATTTCCCGGCATTACTGGTGGTCTACCCTGCGTAAGGATGTGGTAGACTTCGTCTCTGCCTGTTCATCTTGTGGCCGCAACAAAGTTCCCAGACACTTACCAGCTGGTCATCTCCTGCCGCTTCCCATACCTGTTGCCCCGTGGCAACATATTGCTATGGACTTCATTACCGATCTTCCTGTCTCTGCCGGGTGTATTGTCATTTGGGTGGTCGCTGACCGCTTCTCTAAAATGGCCCACTTCATTCCCCTGCCTGGTCTCCCGTCTGCACCTGAGCTGGCTAAGGACTTTATTCGTCATATCTTCTGTCTCCATGGCCTACCCCTCCACATCGTGTCGGATCGAGGGGTTCAGTTCACCTCACGCTTCTGGAGAGCCACATGTAAACTGCTGGACGTCACCCTGGACTTCTCCTCCGCTTACCACCCACAGTCCAATGGTCAAGTGGAGCGGATCAATCAGATCCTTACCAGCTATCTCCGGCACTTCGTTAATGCCCACCATTCGGATTGGGTGGATCTCCTACCATGGGCCGAGTTCTCTTATAATAACCATGAGAGCGAATCCTCTTCCAAATCCCCGTTCTTTATAGTCGGTGGCCAACATCCCCGGATTCCAGTTCCTGTCTCCGCCTCTGTGGACAACCCTGCTGCGGAGTCTCTTGTCAGCGAGTTTTCCACCATTTGGGAGAGTACCAGGTCTGCACTTCTTCTGTCCTCTGAGCGGATGAAGCGTTATGCTGACAAGAGACGTCTGGATCCACCTCAATTCCGTCCGGGAGACAAGGTTTGGCTCTCCTCCAAACATGTGCGGCTCAAGATACCCTCCTACAAGTTAAGTCCTCGCTTCATCGGTCCTTTCGAAATCCTCAGGCAAATTAATCCAGTGGCCTACAAATTAAAACTCCCGGCCACCTTACGGATTCCCAACTACTTCCACGTATCTCTCCTCAAACCCGTTGTCTTTAACTCTTTTTCCAATAATCCAGGTGCCCCTCCTGCTCCGATTTCCGCTGAAGACGTCTTTGAGGTAGAGAGTATTCTGGCCTCCAAAAGGGTAAGAGGAAAGACCTTTTTTTCTGGTAGATTGGAAGGGGTTTGCTCCTGAGGAGAGAACGTGGGAGCCCCGGGAGAACATCCATGCCCCTCTCATCCTTGCTAAATTTCTGTCTGGCCTAAAGGGGGGGCCTAAAGGGGGGGGTACTGTAGCGTCGGCGTCCCTGCCTCCTGCTAGGCAGGGACGCTGTTCCCCTCACCTCTCCGCTCCGTGCCCGGCGGCTTCCTCCCGCTCTGCTGGCAGCGCGCGCTGCTTCCCGGCCTCTGTGCTTAGGGCGCGCGTGCGCGCGCTCCCCCTCTCTTTAAGGGGCCGCGTGCGCCGTCCTAAGGAGTCCCCGGCCAATGGCCGGAGGACCTCACCATATATAAGGCACCTCCTCCAAAATGCAGGTGCCCGAGCAATGTTGTTGCAAAGCCTTCACTCTGCTTCAGCCCTCAGGTCCCGTTACCAGTTACCTGCCAGATTCCTGCTTGTTACTTGCCTGATATCCATTTACCTGCTTGCAAGCCTGCGGTCCGACGGTCTGCCTTCCGACACCTGTCAGTCTGTCTATGGGCCAACCTGCCCGCTCACCTGGGAGCGCTCATCTGCTACCTGCCTGCTAGCCTACCTGGAGGCTCCGCTGTCACTTGCCGTGACCACCTGCCCGTCTTCCCTGGGAGCCACCCGCTTCCTTACAAGGACCGCCCCCTTGTATAGTTGCCCAGAGGTTCCGCCTCCGAGACCCGTTACAACAGGTTGTAACTCAGGATCAGTAATGTAATGTATGTACACAGTGACTGCACCAGCAGAATAGTGAGTGCAGCTCTGGAGTATAATACAGGATGTAACTCAGGATCAGTAATGTATGTACACAGTGACTGCACCAGCAGAATAGTGAGTGCAGCTCTGGAGTATAATACAGGATGTAACTCAGGATCAGTAATGTAATGTATGTACATGTAGCACCCTGAGGATTCGGCTGCTACAGGGGTATTGCACCTCAACCCAGAGGTGTGATATTCCACTCCCGGGTAAGGATGGAGTGTGGAACTGAGCTCGGTAGGCTGCATGCACTACATACATCCCATTTCCGAGGAGCAGACCAACGGTACTCCCACTTAGAAATGTGCAGGTACGACCGAGTCTGTTCCTGGCTGGAGTGGGAGGGGGGTGGTACATCCCAGTAGTGTAGGGGCAGATAGGGGGAGCAGCCTGGGTAAAGATAGGAGCTCATTGGGTGCTGGTCACCTGAGCTCACACATAGAGGGAGTATATAAGGTGGGCACCATCTAAGATCAGGGTCAGTCAGTCAGTCAGTCAGCCAGTCTTTGCAGAGAAGTCAGAGGAAGAGAGCAGAAGAGCAGAGCAGCCCCAGGCCCAAAAGAGAGAGAGAGAGGAGAGAAAGAAAGACCCAGAGGGGGAGAAAGAAGGAACTCTGAGAGCCCGAATACAACCACAGGGTGAAGAGTTGGCAACAGGGTACCGGATCCCAAACTGGTGGGGGCTACAGCATACCTCAGCCAGAGACCGGAGGCCGTGGGCAGCATCTGCCACGGCCACCCACCATATCCACCCAGAAGGCAGACCACGCATAGGGTCAGGGAACCCAGAGGCAAGGGTTCGCCAACAGAAGGCCCGAGGGAGCCGGACATAGGTGGATCCCTGGTGGGGAAGGCCAGAGACGAGGACAAGACAGAACGGGAGCTCAGAACCACGCTCCAGAACTACTTGGGGGTTGGCCGAGTCCAGGACCTGGTGGACGCAGCACGGCTCGGGTGGTCACTCAAGGCCGGAGTGACCGGAACATCTGCAGTAAGTAAAGAACCCTGAACTGCACAACCCGACTCTGACTCTCATTACCATCATCCCTGCACTTCCACAACCACCATCCTCTGCACCTGACCCCCTGAGGCTATACCCCTCCCGTTGGGGGTTATACTACCTGAGCTGCACAAACACCATCAGCCTCAGCGGACCCTGCTGCAGCGGCGGCCGTAGTGACCGCAATTCAACGGGTGGCGTAGTCGACATAAAGAACTTTAGTAACATCAGTAAGGACTGCCACACACTGAGCTTGACACCCTGGGCACGGACCGGGTCACAGCCACTCGGAGACTACAACCCCCATCTGATCCGGCTCCGGGTATTCCCCTAAAGAATATGGCCCAGGGGGCGCGTCAACTTTGGCGTAGTCGGCAGGATACCGTGCCCGCAACAACCGGGTACTGCGTGCCTGAAGAAAAGTACATCGTTACCTTAAAAAGAAGTCTCCTGCCGGTTCCGGAGGGTCCCTGCCATCGGACTCCATCACAGGTCGATTCCCGCCGGTTGTCCGCCATTAACAGCTTTTTCCCGCCATCTGCAGAGTTTCCCGCCACTGGGAGACGATTCCCGCCATTTCCAAAGGTTTCCCGCCTTGGAAGAGCGGACGCCATTATGGGCGTGCCAGAGGGTGGCAAGAGGCCACCTCCCATCGTGGGCCAGGACCGAAAATGGCGCCAAAAGTGGAAACCGCCCCCACCAACAGAGACTGTGATGCTAGAGGTGTCTGTCAGCGTGAAAGAACTGCCCCAGGAACTGACAATCACAAAGTTGCCCCGGGACCACCCTCAATGTGGGCGGAGACAGAAGAAGAGAACAAAGATGGGTGTCGCCTGGAGCAGTCTGGAGAGAGCGCACCCGGAGACAAGACGTCTGGAGGGAGAGCCAGGCAGCACCGACCCAATGGTCAGGAGCCTGATGCGGGCCGCCACTCCAGGCAGCACCGACCCAGTGGTCAGGAGCCTGTTGCCGGTCGCCACTCCAGAAGGCCTGCTGGAGACAACGAGAGGAGAGCAGAGCAGCACCGACCCGTTGGTCAGGAGCCTGCTAGAAGCAACGACCCCACTAGGCTTAGTGGAGGTCTTGGCACAGCTCCCCCGAGATCGGGAGTGTGCACAGACTGCGCTGGAGGGCCTCGCACGGAGGATGGCCCGGGTGCAGCGAGAGACGTTGGCGGAGTGGAGCCGAGAGATGGCCCAGCAGACAAGAACCCGTCAGCGGAGCACGCCACCCGAGACGAGGAGACAGACCGCCTCTGAGGATGGCGCAGGAGGACTGAAGGCCGGAGACGGCGCCGAGAAGGGAGCCAAACGAATGGAGGCAGGTAAAGGGGACGTCACTACCCCGAGCCGGGAAACCGCGTACCTGCCCCAGCTCCCCGTCGCAGAGCCCGAAGTACCCCCTGCCGTGCCCGTAACCGCAACGTCACCGCCACAGACTAGGCCTCAACCGGAAGCCGCAGCCGCGACCCCTGTGACGTCACACGCCTCGACCCCGAGCGTGACCAAGCAGGAAGTACCACCAGCCTGGTCGCAAGGCCCAGTACCCCCGGGCGCCGCAATACCAACAGCGCCCCCTACCTCCGCGGAGCCACCGGCCTGGTCGCAGGGCCAAGTAGCCCAGGGCGCCGCCGTTCTTACGGTGCCCTTTACTTTCAAGGTGCCCCAAGCCTGGTCGCAAGGCCTGGTTAACCCGGGCGCCGCTACCACCACGGCGCCCATAACACCTAAAGTACCGCACCTGGGTGAGGACCTGTTCGCCCAGCATACGTGCCCGGATGGGCAGCCCTTCGTATGGCCCCAGGAATACATCCAGCTGGAGCTGCAAAAAGCAAGGGCCATGTGCGAACCCCTGATCCCGGCTCCAAAGCCCATAAAGAGGATCTCGCCCCCGCTAGAAGAGACCCAGTTTGAGTGGGATCCCACCGGAGAAGATCTCATGGGGTTCACTCAGGAGACCCGGGCAGCTGCAGCGGAGCGTGCAGAGTGCTGCCGGCAGCAGCTCGAGGTCTTTGAGAGGGAGCGGAGAGAGAGGCGGGTCCGGGAACAACAAGCCCAAATAAAGAGCGCGGAGCAGAAGAGCCGGGCCAGGAGGAATCCCCGTGCAGCCCATGGTCCCCCTTCCACCGGGACTGTGATCAAGTTTAATATGCAGCACGGGTGGGGCTTCATCCGAGATCACCGCACCCCAGGCGACGTCTTCGTGACAAGAAGAGACGTTGAGTCCCACCTACCGGAGGGACACAGAGGTCGTGACCTTTATATAGGGGACGAGGTCACCTTCACCCGGCACAAGTGTGCCAAAGGACCCTACGCCCTCCATGTGCATCGCCTGACGGAGGAGGAGCTGCGGTGTGAGGAGGAGCAAGAGGACCCGGACGGGTCTGAAGCTAAAGTTAATCACAAAGAAAGAGCAGGAGGACGCCGTCGTTGAGTACGGTAGTGAAGAGACTGTACATAGTTACCCGTCAGGGTATAAGAACTGTTCTAGTTAAAATATAGTCCCCGTTGGGACCAGCAAAGTGAACTGTTAACCCCGTGTGTCCCTATTCCCACTGACCGAGGACTGAGAGCGGTCATTCCTTTCCTAATACCTGGCCGAGGACTGAGAGCGGCCATGGTTCCCTTGTATATAGTTGCGCTTCCTAAAGCGCCCCCTACCGGTTTTATAGGAAACCGTGTTTCTTCAAGAGAGACTGTCGCACTTTACCCGGTCACAAGTTGCACTGTGACCGGAGGTACCACAAGACAAGAATGTTTTTATGAAAAGTTTATATGAAAAGTTTATGCTGATATATATGTTGTTTTATATGTTTTATTATGTTTATATAAAAAAATTGTATGTTTTGGTGTTTTATCTCTTACAGCCCGAGGACGTGCTGTGATTTACCAGGGGGGAATGTAGCACCCTGAGGATTCGGCTGCTACAGGGGTATTGCACCTCAACCCAGAGGTGTGATATTCCACTCCCGGGTAAGGATGGAGTGTGGGACTGAGCTCAGAAAGCTGCATGCACTACACACATCCCATTTCCGAGGAGCAGACCAACGGTACTCCCACTTAGAAATGTGCAGGTACGACCGAGTCTGTTCCTGGCTGGAGTGGGAGGGGGGTGGTACATCCCAGTAGTGTAGGGGCAGATAGGGGGAGCAGCCTGGGTAAAGATAGGAGCTCATTGGGTGCTGGTCACCTGAGCTCACACATAGAGGGAGTATATAAGGTGGGCACCATCTAAGATCAGGGTCAGTCAGTCAGTCAGTCAGTCAGTCAGTCAGCCAGTCTTTGCAGAGGAGAGGAAGAGGAGCAGAAGAGCAGAGCAGCCCCAGGCCCAAAAGAGAGAGAGAGAGGAGAGAAAGAAAGACCCAGAGGGGGAGAAAGAAGGAACTCTGAGAGCCCGAATACAACCACAGGGTGAAGAGTTGGCAACAGGGTACCGGATCCCAAACTGGTGGGGGCTACAGCATACCTCAGCCAGAGACCGGAGGCCGTGGGCAGCATCTGCCACGGCCACCCACCATATCCACCCAGAAGGCAGACCACGCATAGGGTCAGGGAACCCAGAGGCAAGGGTTCGCCAACAGAAGGCCCGAGGGAGCCGGACATAGGTGGATCCCTGGTGGGGAAGGCCAGAGACGAGGACAGGACAGAACGAGAGCTCAGAACCACGCTCCAGAACTACTTGGGGGTTGGCCGAGTCCAGGACCTGGTGGACGCAGCACGGCTCGGGTGGTCACTCAAGGCCGGAGTGACCGGAACATCTGCAGTAAGTAAAGAACCCTGAACTGCACAGCCCGACTCTGAGTCTCATTTCCATCCTCGCTGCACCACCACAACCCCCATCCTCTGCACCTGACCCCCCTGAGGCTATACCCCTCCCGTTGGGGGTTATACTACCTGAGCTGCACAAACACCATCAGCCTCAGCGGACCCTGCTGCAGCGGCGGCCGTAGTGACCGCAATTCAACGGGTGGCGTAGTCGACATAAAGAACTTTAGTAACATCAGTAAGGACTGCCACACACTGAGCTTGACACCCTGGGCACAGACCGGGTCACAGCCACTCGGAGACTACAACCCCCATCTGATCCGGCTCCGGGTATTCCCCTAAAGAATATGGCCCAGGGGGCGCGTCATACACAGTGACTGCAGCAGCAGAATAGTGAGTGCAGCTCTGGAGTATAATACAGGATGTAACTCAGGGTCAGTAATGTAATGTATGTACACAGTGACTCCACCAGCAGAATAGTGAGTGCAGCTCTGGAGTATAATACAGGATGTAACTCAGGATCAGTAATGTATGTACACAGTGACTGCACCAGCAGAATAGTGAGTGCAGCTCTGGGGTATAATACAGGATGTAACTCAGGATCAGTAATGTATGTACACAGTGACTGCACCAGCAGAATAGTGAGTGCAGCTCTGCAGTATAATACAGGAGGTAACTCAGGATCAGTAATGTAATTTATGTACACATTGACTGCAGCAGCAGAATAGTGAGTGCAGCTCTGGAGTATAATACAGGATGTAACTCTGGATCAGTAATGTAATGTATGTACACAGAGACTGCACCAGCAGAATAGTGAGTGCAGCTCTGGAGTATAATACAGGATGTAACTCAGGATCAGTAATGTATGTACACAGTGACTGCACCAGCAGAATAGTGAGTGCAGCTCTGGGGTATAATACAGGAGGTAACTCAGGATCAGTAATGTAATGTATGTACACAGTGACTGCACCAGCAGAATAGTGAGTGCAGCTCTGGAGTATAATACAGGATGTAACTCAGGATCAGTAATGTAATGAATGTACACAGTGACTGCACCAGCAGAATAGTGAGTGCAGCTCTGGAGTATAATACAGGATATAACTCAGGATCAGTAATGTAATGTATGTACACAGTGACTACACCAGCAGAATAGTGAGTGCAGCTCTGGAGTATAATACAGGATATAACTCAGGATCAGTAATGTAATGTATGTACACAGTGACTGCACCAGCAGAATAGTGAGTGCAGCTCTGGAGTATAATACAAGATGTAACTCAGGATCAGTAATGTAATGTATGTACACAGTGACTGCACCAGCAGCATACTGGGTGCAGCTCTGATCAGCTGCTAGTCAGTGTGCTGATTACGGGTGTGGTGGCTGCAGATCCTGCTGTGAGCTCCTGATCTCTGAGAAACCAACACCTCTCCACCTGGGGACCTGCTTTCTCTCTTTCCCGGAGGGAGAGCTGGTTTCTGGGATGAGTGAAGGAGCCAAGTCCCAGGCTTCTGCTTCCCGAACCAGGCCGGCGGGGGGCAGAAGAAACCAGCAACCGGCCTGCACATCAGAGGACTCGGGGGTGAGACGCTGCACCAGGAGTCGCAGCAATGTGGCTCCTACTCCCCCCGGGATTGTGGAGACCCCCAGAAGCCGCAAGGCTTCCAGCATGGAGGTGAAGCCTGACAGCGGCGTGCATGATGGCGCTCCTTCCGGAGGAAAGCTGAGTGCTCACGGAGGTGAGGCCGACCTCCCTGAGGGGGGTGGGCGCTGCAGGGACCCCGGGAGTCTGTGTCCACCTATGCCTCCCGGGTCATGATCCGCCTCCGTGAGTATGAAGATGCCAGTAAGCTCATCAGGAGGCTCCGGGAGGAGCTGCGCTGCACAAGCGCCAAAGCTGCGGGGGCCTCCAAACCAAGGAAGGCAAAACTCCAGGCCGAGGTAAAGAGGGTCACCAGTGAGATTCACCTGCTGGAACTGAGGAAAGCCACCATCAGGGAGCAGAGTGGTCATTTCAAAGAAAAAACTAATAAATGAAGACCGCTACAGAGAAATGGCTGATACCAGAGAGCAAAGGCAGATGGGGCTGCAGCCTGAGAGCCAGGTGGATGATGAGAGTGATGATGACCAGCAGGAAGCCCCACCTGGCAGCCTGCAAAGTCACCCGCAGGCCACGTACAGCGAGCTCCCTGCAGGACAGGCGACAGTGACATCCGGTCGCAGTTCTGCCGGCTCTGGGGAGGACAGTGACAGCAGCGGCCAGGGAGGGGCGCTAATGGCGGAGATTAAGCTCCTGGAGTCCCCAGTGTGCCTCCAAAACTTCCATCTTGGTGACGATCTACCAGAAGAGGCACCTGGGGGCCACAAAAAGGCTAAGAAGACCAAGCCAAAGCTGCAGGAGGCGGTAAGATACGTATATGCCCCCCTCCCTGTACCCCCTGAGTCGGCGGCAGGCTCAGCTCGCTGTATAAGCCCCGTTGCCCAGCCCAGCCCGGGTTCTGCTGTGGATCCGGTGCAAAGGCGCGGGGAGATTACAGAGCGCGGTAGTGAGGCGCAGAGCTCCGTCTCTGCTGTTAGTAGCGGGGACGCAGCAGGAGGTGCATCAGCCGAGAGGCTGGACAGTGAGGGCGGCCCGGCGGCGGGCGTTCCATCAGGCCACGATGCTGTGGTGCGCTCCTCAGTGGGAGGGGGGAGCAGCCCGGTGTCGGGGGCAGCTCCGGTAGCCTCGGCGCGTCTGAATGCTGTTGCCGCTGATCACTTAGTTGAGAAGCGACGGCAGTGTGAGGGGGCAGTTGGGGCTGAGCGTTCCGGTCCTCCCACCAAAGTGCTATTTTGTGTTGGCGTCGCTGGTCCGGAAGATCCTGATGCTAAAGATCAGCGGCGCCTAACTGCAGCTAAAGATCAGCGGCACATTATACCGAATGCCAAACAGCGGAAATTACCGACCAATGATGTGGAGGGCACACATAAGACCGGGGGTGAGGTCGCCTCCAGTTCTATGGAGGTGACTGAGCCCCTTGTGCCTGATGCGGAGGTCAAAAAGTCATCCACCATTGTTACTGGTCCAGCAGGAATGAATGTGGTGGTGGGGGTGAATGAGGCTCTTTCATTGTCTAGTGGTGTGGTTGCTGGTTTGGTGGAGGGTGAGATGGAGGTGGGTAATGGTGATACTGTTGGGGCTGATGTGGTCACTGGTCCGGTTGCCCCCCCGGGGGTGGCAACACCTGTGCAGAGTTATGCCAGTGTCACCTCCGGGGCAAATAGGGCATCCTCCTCGTCTCCTGGCTTTGGGGACGGCATGTTGCAACGGCGCCTTCTGGAGGCTCTAAAGAAGGGGGAGAGATCACTAATGGTAGAGGGTCGAGAGGTTGATCTATCCTTCTGGATAGAGAGGCATGGCCTCGGGGCCTTCCGAGAGCAAAAAGGGGGGGATACAGTGTGGTCCCTCCCAACAGCCGGGCCAGGCAGTGTGCGTAGGAATGTGGTCCGTCTTCGGTGGAGGGGCAGTGATGCATGTCCTCCAAGGTCTAAAGTTGTGGAGCTCCTGCTGAGGATGGGCTTCAAGGCGATTGACATCTACGCCTTGATACATCCCTATTCCACGCCTGAGTTTGATGTCAGCTTTGTTCGGCTGGAGGGGCTTGAGCTCTTCTGGGCGAATTATGAGTTGGCAAAAAATGAGCCCGGCTGGCGAGACTTTGCCGTTCAGGCAGTGTCTCGCAAAAACCAGATCAAGAAAGTGACCGTGATGACTCGTAACGAGTTGCTTTCTTGCTATGACATCATGACGTGGCTTGGTCGGTATGGAGAGGTGGTGGAGATGCCAAAGAAAAACCGCGACGAGTTTGGTATCTGGTCAGGGGCCTGGACGTTTATGGTAAAACTTAAGTGTTCAGGTGGTACGGTTGCCCACATTCCATCGTCTGCCTTCCTGGGTAGGGATCGTATCCTGGTCTTCTACCAGGGGCAACCGAAGCTCTGTCACAGGTGCGGCGACCCCACACACTTCAGTGCAAACTGCACCGTGCAGAAATGCGCGTTGTGTGGGGGTGTCGGCCATCTTGCCGCCTCTTGTGTGGAGATTAGGTGTCACCTGTGTGGTGAGTTAGGTCACCCATTCAGCCGTTGTCCTCGCTTCTTCGCTAATGCAGTCGAGACCCCGGTGGGAGTAAGCCGTGAGGCCGATTCTGCTGGGGAGGGGACTAGCAGGGGTGGGGGAGCTGAGGGGCCAGGGAAGAAAAGCAATAAAAAGACGCCTACCCAGCTGAGGCGTCTAGACAAGCGCAGACAGGAGAGGGAGCGGGGCGAGCCCCAGACTACCGGGGCAGTCCCTGTCCTGGATGCCAGTGTTGCTGCTGAGGCCCCGAGGGATGATGAGTTGGATGAGGAGGTCAGGAGGATCCACAGGGAGGAAACTGCCTCTGCCTCAGAATCCTCCCATTATGAAAGTATGGATGAGGATAATAAGCGGTGGCTAGAGAACAAGCGTAAGCTCGGCACCAAAAAGAAGAGAAAGAAAGGAGATAAAACATCTTCTCCCGCTCTGACCAAGGTACCTAAGGAAGGTAAAACTGACTCCCCTCTGGTTGGTCTTTCTAACCGGTTCCAAGCCCTTGATAACATCTCTTCCTCTGAGGAGGAGGCTGAGGGTGAGGTTCCGGCTTCAGCGGAGCTTACAGGGGGCGCCGAGTCTCCTTCTCCTGGGGATGCAAGGTCCTTGGGGGGAGGGACTGGCCCAGAGTCCGGAGACGAGGACGAGAAAAGAAGGAAAAATGCTGAAATGGACACCTCTGTGTCATTAAAGAGGGGGAAGGATTCCTCCTCTGAGGCAGAGGGTAAGGGGAGTGGGAAGAAGAAAGCCATCTAACTCAATCACCAATGATGGCAGTACCCACTCCGTTGACGCTGGCGTCCATTAATGTCGCCAGCATTAAATCAAATATGGCTAGATTTGCGGCCTTTGATTTTCTCAGCCGGGTTGAAGCTGACATTTTCTTTTTGCAAGAGACCAGGCTGCCAAATATGGCAGAGGTGTTTATAGCTAAGAGGGAGTGGAGACTCGGGCCCTCCTATTGGTCTCTTGCGGCCGAGCCATATAGCGGAGTGGCGGTCCTTTTTACCGCACCGGTAGAATGCCGACGGGTTATTGAGTTAGAAATGGGGAGGTGCCTGATATTAGATGTCCTCATGAAGGGACAAGAGCTCCGGCTCATTAACATCTATGGTCCCCAATCTAAATGGGACCGGAAGTGTCTCTTTACGAGGATCAAGCCCTACCTTTTTACGAGTCGGCAGGTCGTCTTTGGAGGGGACTTCAACACTGTCAAGAGGCCCCGGGATAGAGGAGGTTCCAGAGATAAGCTGACTTATGATAGCGTCGCCCTTAATAGTATAGCTAGTGAGGCTCGCCTGGTGGATGTCCACATCCGGCACACCGCAGGCCACGAGGGGTTCACCTATCATAGAGGTAACTGTAGGTCCAGGATTGACAGGTTTTATTTAAAGGAGGAAGCCGTCTCTTCAGCAGTATCTGTTGTTGAGGTGGAGTTCTCCGATCACTGTATGATTTTGTTTTCCCTGAATGTTACAGAGACCCCCCGGATGGGAAGAGGCTTTTGGAGGCTCAATTCGTCTCTCTTGGAAGAAGCGGAGATAAGACAGTCCTTTGAGGATTTTCTTCAGAGCCAGGTACCCTTACTGGATCTTTGTAGTAGTAAGTCAGAGTGGTGGGAGATGTTTAAGAAAAGGGTGGCGAGATTCTTCCGCCAGCTCTCGAGCCTCAGGAGCCTGGACAGGTATCGCCTGTATCAGGGCCTGAGGAGGAAACTCGAGCATCTTGTCTCAACTGGAGGTAGCCGCGAGGAGATCTCCAGAGTGAAATCTTTGCTAATGAGGTGTCAGTATGATAGACACGCATCTTTGGTTTTTGAGAGGGATTACGGGAAGTACCACTCGCCCGACCCTTACAGAAACTGCAAGATGTCAGTGAATAGTAAAGTTGTTACAGGACTGGTTGACACTGCGGGGTCCCTGAAAAGATCCAGATCAGGGATCCTGGAGGTCGTCAGATCCTTCTACTCGCACCTCTTGGGGAAGAGGGATCTGGATTGGGATGAGATGTCGGCTTTTCTGGCTGAAGCCGTCCCCGAACCAGGGGTAGACCCCTCTCTTGGCGTTTTGACAGAGATGATCAGGGAAGAGGAAGTTAAGTTGGCGATTGAAGGGCTTGCCCTGAGGAAATCTCCCGGTCCGGATGGCTTAACATCTGAATTCTAAGGACGCCTTGGTTCCCCTCTTGACTGAGGTATTCAATGTGTGTCTTTCCTCGGGCACTCTGCCAAAGTCAATGAGGAGGTCTGCCCTGATCATCTTGTCAAAGGGTAAGGACCCATCTTGCATTGAGAATTGGCGTCCCATAGCGCTTCTCAATGCAGACAGGAAGGTTTTGGCAAAGGTGCTGTTTAATCGGCTGGTGAAATTTGCACCCCAGCTCCTTTCGGGGGCCCAGCATTGCTCTGTTCCGGGCCGCAGTACAATTAGTGCTGTACTCTGTGTCCGAGAGGCGGTGGAGCAGGGTAGGGCTGGCCACTGGAAGGGGTACATGCTGTCATTGGACCAGGCAAAAGCGTTTGATCGGGTTAATCATGAGTACCTCTGGTCTGTCCTTCTGAGGTATGGCCTGCCGGGGGGCTTTGTTGATTGGCTTAAGACCTTGTACGCTGGGGCAGAGAGTTTCCCGCTTGTGAACGGTTAGATTGGCAGCTCTTTTGAGGTTGGGTGTGGTGTTCGCCAGGGTTGTCCCTTGAGCCCGCTACTGTACGTGTTTGCGATTGACCCACTTCTTAGGAGGGTGGAGCGTGGACCGTTGGCTGGGATCGGGATGGACCGGGCAGCACCGGAAGCCACTCTGAGAGTGGTGGCGTATGCCGATGACGTCACCGTTTTTGTTTCCTCTGATGGGGAGGCAGAATGACTGATGTCAGAGGTAAATCGCTACTCGGAGGCATCCGGGTCTAAGATCAACCGGGATAAGTGTGAGAGTCTCTGGCTGGGAGGAGGAGATCCTGGTTTTGATCTCCCGGACACCCTTCCAAAACCCAAAGTCTCTGCAAAAGTTCTTGGCATCGAATTTGGCCAGGGGGATTACCCCAAACAAAATTGGGACAGCAAGCTAGAGATCGCCACTCAGAAGGTGAACCAATGGAAGGGTTGGTCTTTGACCCTAAGGGAAAGGGTAAACCTGATCAAAACTTACCTGCTCCCTTTGCTGATCTATCTGGGCAGTGTGTGCATCTTGCCAGAGCCTCTCTGGACTCGGGTCTACAGTTTGTTCTTTCAACTGTTATGGGGGAATAGACTGAACCTGGTCAAGATGGAGGTTACTTACCGTACGAGGAGACTAGGAGGGTTGGGTATGGTCAACCCTGTGGTATTCCTTGTGAATACCTTCATTAAGATCAATATTGCAAACCTCTGGAAAGAGAGGGCTCCTCCGTGGGTATTCTCCTGTAAGGGATGGTTTCAGCCTTTCTTCCAGGAATGGGAGACAGGAGGGCAAGTGAAGGATCTCCGCACACCGCATGGACATCTCCCGGCTTACGCTACCGTGGTTCTGAAGGTAATTCGCCGGTGGGGTCTGGGAATGTGGGAGGTCAGGACTCTGCCAAGGAAGCTCCTTGACAAAAGGGTTCTGTTGACCCATTTTCAGAGGCCTCTGGCGCTCAGGGATTGCCCAAGTCGGGATCTTGGGGTGGGTCTGCATCTTTTGAATTCTATCAGGATCCCCTCGAAGGTTTGGGACTTGGCTTGGCGCTGCTTCCATGGGAAACTGTGTGTGAGGGACAATCTGAAGTGTAGGAGCTCTGAGGACAGGAACTGTCCTCGGGAGCATTGTGGTACCATGCTTGAAAGCATGGACCACTTCCTGCTTCGTTGTCCCTTTAACACAGAGGTGTACAACAGGGTGGGCGCCTCCATTGGCTGGCCCCGGCTGGCCGGTCTCTCTTATGTGGAATGGGCCTATGGAGCATTCGGGGACCTGGGTGGTCGGGACCGCTGCACCTTATTTCTAGTTAGCGCAGTGGTTAGGTATCACACCTGGAACGCACGGTGCTTAGTATCGACGCAGCGGAAAATCCTCCCAGTGGACGATGTGTTTAGGACAATACTCGGTGACCTGGTGAAGGTGCGTTCTCTGGAGTATGAGAGACTGGGTACACGGAGGGCCGCTCTCCTCTGGAGGGGCTTTTCTTTTAGTGTGCCCTAGTCTGGTCGTCTCCTCTCCTGGTGGTGGGCTGCTGCTGACACCATAGATTTTTGTTTTATTGATCAGTAGACAGTGATGTAGGGCTGCAGGCGCCGAACTTGGGCTTTGTCAGTTGTGGTTATTGTATTGTTTGTTTCTGTATATATTGTATATATGGGTTTGGGTGGAGGGAAAAGGGGGGAGGTGGGTTCATCTTGTGGGACACTGGTTATTTGGGTGAAAAACTGGCACTGCCTGATCTGTCCTATGGACGTTGGACATGGACTGAGACGCAGGACCAGCTCTCAGGTCAGTGCCGGGGAGGGACTGGTGGGCTCCAGTGTGGGGGGGTTTGTTTTGTCTTGTATATATTTGTATAGTTAGTATTTATTTTATTTATTTAAAAAAAAAAAAAAAAAAAAAAAAAGAATGTATATATTAGTTTGTATATAATTTGTCGGTTATTGTTTATTATATTGTTATTATTTGTTTGGTAAACGGACCAGATGTCATGGTGTAGGGGGAGGGGGAGCGGCTGGAACAGCAGAATAGTGAGTGCAGCTCTGGAGTATAATACAGGATGTAACTCAGGATCAGTAATGTAATGTATGTACACAGTGACTGCACCAGCAGAATAGTGAGTGCAGCTCTGGAGTATAATACAGGATGTAACTCAGGATCAGTAATGTAATGTATGTACACAGTGACTTCACCAGCAGAATAGTGAGTGCAGCTCTGGAGTATAATACAGAATGTAACTCAGGATCAGTAATGTAATGTATGTACACAGTGACTGCACCAGCAGAACAGTGAGTGCAGCTCTGGGGTATAATATAGGAGGTAACTCAGGATCAGTAATGTAATGTACACAGTGACTGCACCAGCAGAATAGTGAGTGCAGCTCTGGAGTATAATACAGGAGGTAACTCAGGATCAGTAATGTAATGTATGTACACAGTGACTGCACCAGCAGAATAGTGAGTGCAGCTCTGGAGTATAATACAGGATGTAACTCAGGATCAGTAATGTAATGTATGTACACAGTGACTGCACCAGCAGAATAGTGAGTGCAGCTCAGGGGTACAATACAGGAGGTAACTCAGGATCAGTAATGTAATGTATGTACACAGTGACTGCACCAGCAGAATAGTGAGTGCAGCTCTGGAGTATAATACAGGAGGTAACTCAGGATCAGTAATGTAATGTATGTACACAGTGACTGCACCAGCAGAATAGTGAGTGCAGCTCTGGGGTATAATACAGGATGTAACTCAGGATCAGTAATGTAATGTATGTACACAGTGACTGCACCAGCAGAATAGTGAGTGCAGCTCTGGAGTATAATACAGGATGTAACTCAGGATCAGTAATGTAATGTATGTACACAGTGACTGCACCAGCAGAATAGTGAGTGCAGCTCTGGGGTATAATACAGGATGTAACTCAGGATCAGTAATGTAATGTATGTACACAGTGACTGCACCAGCAGAATAGTGAGTGCAGCTCTGGAGTATAATACAGGATGTAACTCAGGATCAGTAATGTAATGTATGTACACAGTGACTGCACCAGCAGAATAGTGAGTGCAGCTCTGGAGTATAATACAGGATGTAACTCAGGATCAGTAATGTAATGTATGTACACAGTGACTGCACCAGCAGAATAGTGAGTGCAGCTCTGGAGTATAATACAGGAGGTAACTCAGGATCAGTATGTATTGTATGTACACAGTGACTGCACCAGCAGAATAGTGAGTGCAGCTCTGGAGTATAATACAGGATGTAACTCAGGATCAGTAATGTAATGTATGTACACAGTGACTGCACCAGCAGAATAGTGAGTGCAGCTCAGGGGTACAATACAGGAGGTAACTCAGGATCAGTAATGTAATGTATGTACACAGGGACTACACCAGCAGAATAGTGAGTGCAGCTCTGGGGTACAATACAGGAGGTAACTCAGGATCAGTAATGTAATGTATGTACACAGTGACTGCACCAGCAGAATAGTGAGTGCAGCTCTGGGGTACAATACAGGAGGTAACTCAGGATCAGTAATGTAATGTATGTACACAGTGACTGCACCAGCAGAATAGTGAGTGCAGCTCTGGAGTATAATACAGGAGGTAACTCAGGATCAGTAATGTAATGTATGTACACAGTGACTGCACCAGTAGAATAGTGAGTGCAGCTCTGGAGTATAATACAGGAGGTAACTCAGGATCAGTAATGTAATGTATGTACACAGTGACTCCACCAGCAGAATAGTGAGTGCAGCTCTGGAGTATAATACAGGATGTAACTCAGGATCAGTAATGTAATGTATGTACACAGTGACTGCACCAGCAGAATAGCGAGTGCAGCTCTGGAGTATAATACAGGATGTAACTCAGGATCAGTAATGTAATGTATGTACACAGTGACTGCACCAGCAGAATAGTGAGTGCAGCTCTGGAGTATAATACAGGAGGTAACTCAGGATCAGTAATGTAATGTATGTACACAGTGACTCCACCAGCAGAATAGTGAGTGCAGCTCTGGGGTATAATACAGGATGTAACTAAGGATCAGTAATGTAATGTATGTACACAGTGACTGCACCAGCAGAATAGTGAGTGCAGCTCTGGAGTATAATACAGGATGTAACTCAGGATCAGTAATGTAATGTATGTACACAGTGACTGCACCAGCAGAATAGTGAGTGCAGCTCTGGAGAATAATACAGGATGTAACTCAGGATCAGTAATGTAATGTATGTACACAGTGACTGCACCAGCAGAATAGTGAGTGCAGCTCTGGAGTATAATACAGGATGTAACTCAGGATCAGTAATGTAATGTATTTACACAGTGACTCCACCAGCAGAATAGTGAGTGCAGCTCTGGGGTATAATACAGGATGTAACTCAGGATCAGTAATGTAATGTATGTACACAGTGACTGCACCAGCAGAATAGTGAGTGCAGCCCTGGAGTATAATACAGGAGGTAACTCAGGATCAGTAATGTAATGTATGTACACAGTGACTGCACCAGCAGAATAGTGAGTGCAGCTCTGGAGTATAATACAGGATGTAACTCAGGATCAGTAATGTAATGTATGTACACAGTGACTGCACCAGCAGAATAGTGAGTGCAGCTCTGGAGAATAATACAGGATGTAACTCTGGATCAGTAATGTAATGTATGTACACAGTGACTCCACCAGCAGAATAGTGAGTGCAGCTCTGGGGTATAATACAGGATGTAACTCAGGATCAGTAATGTAATGTATGTACACAGTGACTGCACCAGCAGAATAGTGAGTGCAGCTCTGGAGTATAATACAGGAGGTAACTCAGGATCAGTAATGTAATGTATGTACACAGTGACTGCACCAGCAGAATAGTGAGTGCAGCTCTGGAGTATAATACAGGATGTAACTCAGGATCAGTAATGTAATGTATGTACACAGTGACTGCACCAGCAGAATAGTGAGTGCAGCTCTGGAGTATAATACAGGAGGTAACTCAGGATCAGTAATGTAATGTATGTACACAGTGACTGCACCAGCAGAATAGTGAGTGCAGCTCTGGAGGATAATACAGGATGTAACTCAGGATCAGTAATGTAATGTATGTACACAGTGACTGCACCAGCAGAATAGTGAGTGCAGCTCTGGAGTATAATACAGGATGTAACTCAGGATCAGTAATGTAATGTATGTACACAGTGACTGCACCAGCAGAATAGTGAGTGCAGCTCTGGGGTATAATACAGGATGTAACTCAGGATCAGTAATGTAATGTATGTACACAGTGACTGCACCAGCAGAATAGTGAGTGCAGCTCTGGAGTATAATACAGGAGGTAACTCAGGATCAGTAATGTAATGTATGTACACAGTGACTCCACCAGCAGAATAGTGAGTGCAGCTCTGGAGTATAATACAGGATGTAACTCAGGATCAGTAATGTAATGTATGTACACAGTGACTGCACCAGCAGAATAGTGAGTGCAGCTCTGGAGTATAATACAGAATGTAACTCAGGATCAGTAATGTAATGTATGTACACAGTGACTGCACCAGCAGAACAGTGAGTGCAGCTCTGGGGTATAATATAGGAGGTAACTCAGGATCAGTAATGTAATGTACACAGTGACTGCACCAGCAGAATAGTGAGTGCAGCTCTGGAGTATAATACAGGAGGTAACTCAGGATCAGTAATGTAATGTATGTACACAGTGACTGCACCAGCAGAATAGTGAGTGCAGCTCTGGAGTATAATACAGGATGTAACTCAGGATCAGTAATGTAATGTATGTACACAGTGACTGCACCAGCAGAATAGTGAGTGCAGCTCAGGGGTACAATACAGGAGGTAACTCAGGATCAGTAATGTAATGTATGTACACAGTGACTGCACCAGCAGAATAGTGAGTGCAGCTCTGGAGTATAATACAGGAGGTAACTCAGGATCAGTAATGTAATGTATGTACACAGTGACTGCACCAGCAGAATAGTGAGTGCAGCTCTGGGGTATAATACAGGATGTAACTCAGGATCAGTAATGTAATGTATGTACACAGTGACTGCACCAGCAGAATAGTGAGTGCAGCTCTGGAGTATAATACAGGATGTAACTCAGGATCAGTAATGTAATGTATGTACACAGTGACTGCACCAGCAGAATAGTGAGTGCAGCTCTGGGGTATAATACAGGATGTAACTCAGGATCAGTAATGTAATGTATGTACACAGTGACTGCACCAGCAGAATAGTGAGTGCAGCTCTGGAGTATAATACAGGATGTAACTCAGGATCAGTAATGTAATGTATGTACACAGTGACTGCACCAGCAGAATAGTGAGTGCAGCTCTGGAGTATAATACAGGATGTAACTCAGGATCAGTAATGTAATGTATGTACACAGTGACTGCACCAGCAGAATAGTGAGTGCAGCTCTGGAGTATAATACAGGAGGTAACTCAGGATCAGTATGTATTGTATGTACACAGTGACTGCACCAGCAGAATAGTGAGTGCAGCTCTGGAGTATAATACAGGATGTAACTCAGGATCAGTAATGTAATGTATGTACACAGTGACTGCACCAGCAGAATAGTGAGTGCAGCTCAGGGGTACAATACAGGAGGTAACTCAGGATCAGTAATGTAATGTATGTACACAGGGACTACACCAGCAGAATAGTGAGTGCAGCTCTGGGGTACAATACAGGAGGTAACTCAGGATCAGTAATGTAATGTATGTACACAGTGACTGCACCAGCAGAATAGTGAGTGCAGCTCTGGGGTACAATACAGGAGGTAACTCAGGATCAGTAATGTAATGTATGTACACAGTGACTGCACCAGCAGAATAGTGAGTGCAGCTCTGGAGTATAATACAGGAGGTAACTCAGGATCAGTAATGTAATGTATGTACACAGTGACTGCACCAGTAGAATAGTGAGTGCAGCTCTGGAGTATAATACAGGAGGTAACTCAGGATCAGTAATGTAATGTATGTACACAGTGACTCCACCAGCAGAATAGTGAGTGCAGCTCTGGAGTATAATACAGGATGTAACTCAGGATCAGTAATGTAATGTATGTACACAGTGACTGCACCAGCAGAATAGCGAGTGCAGCTCTGGAGTATAATACAGGATGTAACTCAGGATCAGTAATGTAATGTATGTACACAGTGACTGCACCAGCAGAATAGTGAGTGCAGCTCTGGAGTATAATACAGGAGGTAACTCAGGATCAGTAATGTAATGTATGTACACAGTGACTCCACCAGCAGAATAGTGAGTGCAGCTCTGGGGTATAATACAGGATGTAACTAAGGATCAGTAATGTAATGTATGTACACAGTGACTGCACCAGCAGAATAGTGAGTGCAGCTCTGGAGTATAATACAGGATGTAACTCAGGATCAGTAATGTAATGTATGTACACAGTGACTGCACCAGCAGAATAGTGAGTGCAGCTCTGGAGAATAATACAGGATGTAACTCAGGATCAGTAATGTAATGTATGTACACAGTGACTGCACCAGCAGAATAGTGAGTGCAGCTCTGGAGTATAATACAGGATGTAACTCAGGATCAGTAATGTAATGTATTTACACAGTGACTGCACCAGCAGAATAGTGAGTGCAGCTCTGGGGTATAATACAGGATGTAACTCAGGATCAGTAATGTAATGTATGTACACAGTGACTGCACCAGCAGAATAGTGAGTGCAGCTCTGGAGTATAATACAGGAGGTAACTCAGGATCAGTAATGTAATGTATGTACACAGTGACTCCACCAGCAGAATAGTGAGTGCAGCTCTGGGGTATAATACAGGAGGTAACTCAGGATCAGTAATGTAATGTATGTACACAGTGACTGCACCAGCAGAATAGTGAGTGCAGCTCTGGAGTATAATACAGGATGTAACTCAGGATCAGTAATGTAATGTATGTACACAGTGACTGCACCAGCAGAATAGTGAGTGCAGCTCTGGAGAATAATACAGGATGTAACTCTGGATCAGTAATGTAATGTATGTACACAGTGACTCCACCAGCAGAATAGTGAGTGCAGCTCTGGGGTATAATACAGGATGTAACTCAGGATCAGTAATGTAATGTATGTACACAGTGACTGCACCAGCAGAATAGTGAGTGCAGCTCTGGAGTATAATACAGGAGGTAACTCAGGATCAGTAATGTAATGTATGTACACAGTGACTGCACCAGCAGAATAGTGAGTGCAGCTCTGGAGTATAATACAGGATGTAACTCAGGATCAGTAATGTAATGTATGTACACAGTGACTGCACCAGCAGAATAGTGAGTGCAGCTCTGGAGTATAATACAGGAGGTAACTCAGGATCAGTAATGTAATGTATGTACACAGTGACTGCACCAGCAGAATAGTGAGTGCAGCTCTGGAGGATAATACAGGATGTAACTCAGGATCAGTAATGTAATGTATGTACACAGTGACTGCACCAGCAGAATAGTGAGTGCAGCTCTGGAGTATAATACAGGATGTAACTCAGGATCAGTAATGTAATGTATGTACACAGTGACTGCACCAGCAGAATAGTGAGTGCAGCTCTGGGGTATAATACAGGATGTAACTCAGGATCAGTAATGTAATGTATGTACACAGTGACTGCACCAGCAGAATAGTGAGTGCAGCTCTGGAGTATAATACAGGAGGTAACTCAGGATCAGTAATGTAATGTATGTACACAGTGACTCCACCAGCAGAATAGTGAGTGCAGCTCTGGAGTATAATACAGGATGTAACTCAGGATCAGTAATGTAATGTATGTACACAGTGACTGCACCAGCAGAATAGTGAGTGCAGCTCTGGAGTATAATACAGGAGGTAACTCAGGATCAGTAATGTAATGTATGTACACAGTGACTGCACCAGCAGAATAGTGAGTGCAGCTCTGGAGGATAATACAGGATGTAACTCAGGATCAGTAATGTAATGTATGTACACAGTGACTGCACCAGCAGAATAGTGAGTGCAGCTCTGGAGTATAATACAGGATGTAACTCAGGATCAGTAATGTAATGTATGTACACAGTGACTGCACCAGCAGAATAGTGAGTGCAGCTCTGAAGTATAATACAGGATGTAACTCAGGATCAGTAATGTAATGTATGTACACAGTGACTGCACCAGCAGAATAGTGAGTGCAGCTCTGGAGTATAATACAGGAGGTAACTCAGGATCAGTAATGTAATGTATGTACACAGTGACTCCACCAGCAGAATAGTGAGTGCAGCTCTGGGGTATAATACAGGATGTAACTAAGGATCAGTAATGTAATGTATGTACACAGTGACTGCACCAGCAGAATAGTGAGTGCAGCTCTGGAGTATAATACAGGATGTAACTCAGGATCAGTAATGTAATGTATGTACACAGTGACTGCACCAGCAGAATAGTGAGTGCAGCTCTGGAGAATAATACAGGATGTAACTCTGGATCAGTAATGTAATGTATGTACACAGTGACTCCACCAGCAGAATAGTGAGTGCAGCTCTGGGGTATAATACAGGATGTAACTCAGGATCAGTAATGTAATGTATGTACACAGTGACTGCACCAGCAGAATAGTGAGTGCAGCTCTGGAGTATAATACAGGAGGTAACTCAGGATCAGTAATGTAATGTATGTACACAGTGACTGCACCAGCAGAATAGTGAGTGCAGCTCTGGAGTATAATACAGGATGTAACTCAGGATCAGTAATGTAATGTATGTACACAGTGACTGCACCAGCAGAATAGTGAGTGCAGCTCTGGAGTATAATACAGGAGGTAACTCAGGATCAGTAATGTAATGTATGTACACAGTGACTGCACCAGCAGAATAGTGAGTGCAGCTCTGGAGGATAATACAGGATGTAACTCAGGATCAGTAATGTAATGTATGTACACAGTGACTGCACCAGCAGAATAGTGAGTGCAGCTCTGGAGTATAATACAGGATGTAACTCAGGATCAGTAATGTAATGTATGTACACAGTGACTGCACCAGCAGAATAGTGAGTGCAGCTCTGGAGTATAATACAGGATGTAACTCAGGATCAGTAATGTAATGTATGTACACAGTGACTGCACCAGCAGAATAGTGAGTGCAGCTCAGGGGTACAATACAGGAGGTAACTCAGGATCAGTAATGTAATGTATGTACACAGTGACTGCACCAGCAGAATAGTGAGTGCAGCTCTGGGGTACAATACAGGAGGTAACTCAGGATCAGTAATGTAATGTATGTACACAGTGACTGCACCAGCAGAATAGTGAGTGCAGCTCTGGAGTATAATACAGGAGGTAACTCAGGATCAGTAATGTAATGTATGTACACAGTGACTGCACCAGCAGAATAGTGAGTGCAGCTCTGGAGTATAATACAGGATGTAACTCAGGATCAGTAATGTAATGTATGTACACAGTGACTGCACCAGCAGAATAGTGAGTGCAGCTCTGGAGTATAATACAGGAGGTAACTCAGGATCAGTAATGTAATGTATGTACACAGTGACTCCACCAGCAGAATAGTGAGTGCAGCTCTGGGGTATAATACAGGAGGTAACTCAGGATCAGTAATGTATTGTATGTACACAGTGACTGCACCAGCAGAATAGTGAGTGCAGCTCTGGAGTATAATACAGGATGTAACTCAGGATCAGTAATGTAATGTATGTACACAGTGACTGCACCAGCAGAATAGTGAGTGCAGCTCAGGGGTACAATACAGGAGGTAACTCAGGATCAGTAATGTAATGTATGTACACAGTGACTGCACCAGCAGAATAGTGAGTGCAGCTCTGGGGTACAATACAGGAGGTAACTCAGGATCAGTAATGTAATGTATGTACACAGTGACTGCACCAGCAGAATAGTGAGTGCAGCTCTGGAGTATAATACAGGAGGTAACTCAGGATCAGTAATGTAATGTATGTACACAGTGACTGCACCAGCAGAATAGTGAGTGCAGCTCTGGAGTATAATACAGGATGTAACTCAGGATCAGTAATGTAATGTATGTACACAGTGACTGCACCAGCAGAATAGTGAGTGCAGCTCTGGAGTATAATACAGGATGTAACTCAGGATCAGTAATGTAATGTATGTACACAGTGACTGCACCAGCAGAATAGTGAGTGCAGCTCTGGAGTATAATACAGGAGGTAACTCAGGATCAGTAATGTATTGTATGTACACAGTGACTGCACCAGCAGAATAGTGAGTGCAGCTCTGGAGTATAATACAGGATGTAACTCAGGATCAGTAATGTAATGTATGTACACAGTGACTGCACCAGCAGAATAGTGAGTGCAGCTCAGGGGTACAATACAGGAGGTAACTCAGGATCAGTAATGTAATGTATGTACACAGTGACTGCACCAGCAGAATAGTGAGTGCAGCTCTGGAGTATAATACAGGAGGTAACTCAGGATCAGTAATGTAATGTATGTACACAGTGACTGCACCAGTAGAATAGTGAGTGCAGCTCTGGAGTATAATACAGGAGGTAACTCAGGATCAGTAATGTAATGTATGTACACAGTGACTCCACCAGCAGAATAGTGAGTGCAGCTCTGGGGTATAATACAGGATGTAACTCAGGATCAGTAATGTAATGTATGTACACAATGACTGCACCAGCAGAATAGCGAGTGCAGCTCTGGAGTATAATACAGGATGTAACTCAGGATCAGTAATGTAATGTATGTACACAGTGACTGCACCAGCAGAATAGTGAGTGCAGCTCTGGAGTATAATACAGGAGGTAACTCAGGATCAGTAATGTAATGTATGTACACAGTGACTGCACCAGCAGAATAGTGAGTGCAGCTCTGGGGTATAATACAGGATGTAACTCAGGATCAGTAATGTAATGTATGTACACAGTGACTGCACCAGCAGAATAGTGAGTGCAGCTCTGGAGTATAATACAGGAGGTAACTCAGGATCAGTAATGTAATGTATGTACACAGTGACTCCACCAGCAGAATAGTGAGTGCAGCTCTGGGGTATAATACAGGATGTAACTAAGGATCAGTAATGTAATGTATGTACACAGTGACTGCACCAGCAGAATAGTGAGTGCAGCTCTGGAGTATAATACAGGATGTAACTCAGGATCAGTAATGTAATGTATGTACACAGTGACTGCACCAGCAGAATAGTGAGTGCAGCTCTGGAGAATAATACAGGAGGTAACTCAGGATCAGTAATGTAATGTATGTACACAGTGACTGCACCAGTAGAATAGTGAGTGCAGCTCTGGAGTATAATACAGGATGTAACTCAGGATCAGTAATGTAATGTATGTACACAGTGACTGCACCAGCAGAATAGTGAGTGCAGCTCTGGAGTATAATACAGGAGGTAACTCAGGATCAGTAATGTAATGTATGTACACAGTGACTGCACCAGTAGAATAGTGAGTGCAGCTCTGGAGTATAATACAGGATGTAACTCAGGATCAGTAATGTAATGTATGTACACAGTGACTGCACCAGCAGAATAGTGAGTGCAGCTCTGGAGTATAATACAGGATGTAACTCAGGATCAGTAATGTAATGTATGTACACAGTGACTCCACCAGCAGAATAGTGAGTGCAGCTCTGGAGAATAATACAGGATGTAACTCAGGATCAGTAATGTAATGTATGTACACAGTGACTCCACCAGCAGAATAGTGAGTGCAGCTCTAGGGTATAATACAGGATGTAACTCAGGATCAGTAATGTAATGTATGTACACAGTGACTGCACCAGCAGAATAGTGAGTGCAGCTCTGGAGTATAATACAGGAGGTAACTCAGGATCAGTAATGTAATGTATGTACACAGTGACTGCACCAGCAGAATAGTGAGTGCAGCTCTGGAGTATAATACAGGAGGTAACTCAGGATCAGTAATGTAATGTATGTACACAGTGACTGCACCAGCAGAATAGTGAGTGCAGCTCTGGAGGATAATACAGGATGTAACTCAGGATCAGTAATGTAATGTATGTACACAGTGACTGCAACAGCAGAATAGTGAGTGCAGCTCTGGAGTATAATACAGGATGTAACTCAGGATCAGTAATGTAATGTATGTACACAGTGACTGCACCAGCAGAATAGTGAGTGCAGCTCTGGAGTATAATACAGGATGTAACTCAGGATCAGTAATGTAATGTATGTACACAGTGACTGCACCAGCAGAATAGTGAGTGCAGCTCTGGAGTATAATACAGCAGGTAACTCAGGATCAGTAATGTATGTACACAGTGACCGCACCAGCAGAATAGTGAGTGCAGCTCTGGAGTATAATACAGGATGTAACTCAGGATCAGTAATGTAATGTATGTACACAGTGACTGTACCAGCAGAATAGTGAGTGCAGCTCTGGAGTATAATACAGGATGTAACTCAGGATCAGTAACGTAATGTATGTACACAGTGACTGCACCAGCAGAATAGTGAGTGCAGCTCTGGAGTATAATACAGGAGGTAACTCAGGATCAGTAATGTAATGTATGTACACAGTGACTGCACCAGCAGAATAGTGAGTGCAGCTCTGGGGTATAATACAGGATGTAACTCAGGATCAGTAATGTAATGTATGTACACAGTGACTGCACCAGCAGAATAGTGAGTGCAGCTCTGGAGTATAATACAGGAGGTAACTCAGGATCAGTAATGTAATGTATGTACACAGTGACTGCACCAGCAGAATAGTGAGTGCAGCTCTGGAGTATAATACAGGATGTAACTCAGGATCAGTAATGTAATGTATGTACACAGTGACTGCACCAGCAGAATAGTGAGTGCAGCTCTGGAGTATAATACAGGATGGAACTCAGGATCAGTAATGTAATGTATGTACACAGTGACCGCACCAGCAGAATTGTGAGTGCAGCTCTGGAGTATAATACAGGATGTAACTCAGGATCAGTAATGTTATGTATGTACACAGTGACTGCACCAGCAGAATAGTAAGTGCAGCTCTGGGGTATAATACAGGATGTAACTCAGGATCAGTAATGTAATGTATGTACACAGTGACTGCACCAGCAGAATAGTGAGTGCAGCTCTGGAGTATAATACAGGATGTAACTCAGGATCAGTAATGTAATGTATGTACACAGTGACTGCACCAGCAGAATAGTGAGTGCAGCTCTGGAGGATAATACAGGATGTAACTCAGGATCAGTAATGTAATGTATGTACACAGTGACTGCAACAGCAGAATAGTGAGTGCAGCTCTGGAGTATAATACAGGATGTAACTCAGGATCAGTAATGTAATGTATGTACACAGTGACTGCACCAGCAGAATAGTGAGTGCAGCTCTGGAGTATAATACAGGATGTAACTCAGGATCAGTAATGTAATGTATGTACACAGTGACTGCACCAGCAGAATAGTGAGTGCAGCTCTGGAGTATAATACAGCAGGTAACTCAGGATCAGTAATGTATGTACACAGTGACCGCACCAGCAGAATAGTGAGTGCAGCTCTGGAGTATAATACAGGATGTAACTCAGGATCAGTAATGTAATGTATGTACACAGTGACTGTACCAGCAGAATAGTGAGTGCAGCTCTGGAGTATAATACAGGATGTAACTCAGGATCAGTAACGTAATGTATGTACACAGTGACTGCACCAGCAGAATAGTGAGTGCAGCTCTGGAGTATAATACAGGAGGTAACTCAGGATCAGTAATGTAATGTATGTACACAGTGACTGCACCAGCAGAATAGTGAGTGCAGCTCTGGGGTATAATACAGGATGTAACTCAGGATCAGTAATGTAATGTATGTACACAGTGACTGCACCAGCAGAATAGTGAGTGCAGCTCTGGAGTATAATACAGGAGGTAACTCAGGATCAGTAATGTAATGTATGTACACAGTGACTGCACCAGCAGAATAGTGAGTGCAGCTCTGGAGTATAATACAGGATGTAACTCAGGATCAGTAATGTAATGTATGTACACAGTGACTGCACCAGCAGAATAGTGAGTGCAGCTCTGGAGTATAATACAGGATGGAACTCAGGATCAGTAATGTAATGTATGTACACAGTGACCGCACCAGCAGAATTGTGAGTGCAGCTCTGGAGTATAATACAGGATGTAACTCAGGATCAGTAATGTTATGTATGTACACAGTGACTGCACCAGCAGAATAGTAAGTGCAGCTCTGGGGTATAATACAGGATGTAACTCAGGATCAGTAATGTTATGTATGTACACAGTGACTGCACCAGCAGAATAGTGAGTGCAGCTCTGGAGTATAATACAGGATGTAACTCAGGATCAGTAATGTTATGTATGTACACAGTGACTGCACCAGCAGAATAGTGAGTGCAGCTCTGGAGTATAATACAGGATGTAACTCAGGATCAGTAATGTAATGTATGTACACAGTGACTGCACCAGCAGAATAGTGAGTGCAGCTCTGGAGTATAATACAGGATGTAACTCAGGATCAGTAATGTAATGTATGTACACAGTGACTGCACCAGCAGAATAGTGAGTGCAGCTCTGGGGTATAATACAGGTGGTAACTCAGGATCAGTAATGTATGTACACAGTGACTGCACCAGCAGAATAGTGAGTGCAGCTCTGGAGTATAATACAGGTTGTAACTCAGGATCAGTAATGTAATGTATGTACACAGTGACTGCACCAGCAGAATAGTGAGTGCAGCTCTGGAGTATAATACAGGATGTAACTCAGGATCAGTAATGTAATGTATGTACACAGTGACTGCACCAGCAGAATAGTGAGTGCAGCTCTGGAGTATAATACAGGTGGTAACTCAGGATCAGTAATGTAATGTATGTACACAGTGACTGCACCAGCAGAATAGTGAGTGCAGCTCTGGAGAATAATACAGCAGGTAACTCAGGATCAGTAATGTATGTACACAGTGACCGCACCAGCAGAATAGTGAGTGCAGCTCTGGAGTATAATACAGGATGTAACTCCGGATCAGTAATGTAATGTATGTACACAGTGACTGTACCAGCAGAATAGTGAGTGCAGCTCTGGGGTATAATACAGGATGTAACTCAGGATCAGTAATGTAATGTATGTACACAGTGACTGCACCAGCAGAATAGTGAGTGCAGCTCTGGAGTATAATACAGGAGGTAACTCAGGATCAGTAATGTAATGTATGTACACAGTGACTGCACCAGCAGAATAGTGAGTGCAGCTCTGGAGTATAATACAGGAGGTAACTCAGGATCAGTAATGTAATGTATGTACACAGTGACTGCACCAGCAGAATAGTGAGTGCAGCTCGGGGGTATAATACAGGATGTAACTCAGGATCAGTAATGTAATGTATGTACACAGTGACTGCACCAGCAGAATAGTGAGTGCAGCTCTGGAGAATAATACAGGATGTAACTCAGGATCAGTAATGTAATGTATGTACACAGTGACTGCACCAGCAGAATAGTGAGTGCAGCTCTGGGGTATAATACAGGATGTAACTCAGGATCAGTAATGTAATGTATGTACACAGTGACTGCACCAGCAGAATAGTGAGTGCAGCTCTGGGGTATAATACAGGATGTAACTCAGGATCAGTAATGTAATGTATGTACACAGTGACTCCACCAGCAGAACAGTGAGTGCAGCTCTGGGGTATAATACAGGATGTAACTCAGGATCAGTAATGTATGTGCAGTGACTGCACCAGCAGAAGAGTGAGTGCAGCTCTGGGGTATAATACAGGATGGAACTCAGGATCAGTAATGTAATGTATGTACACAGTGACTGCACCAGCAGAATAGTGAGTGCAGCTCTGGAGTATAATACAGGATGTAACTCAGGATCAGTAATGTAATGTATGCACACAGTGACTGCACCAGCAGAATAGTGAGTGCAGCTCTGGAGTATAATACAGGATGTAACTCAGGATCAGTAATGTAATGTATGCACACAGTGACTGCACCAGCAGAATAGTGAGTGCAGCTCTGGAGTATAATACAGGATGTAACTCAGGATCAGTAATGTAATGTATTTACATAGCGACTCCACCAGCAGAATAGTGAGTGCAGCTCTGGAGTATAATACAGGAGGTAACTCAGGATCAGTAATGTAATGTATGTACACAGTGACTGCACCAGCAGAATAGTGAGTGCAGCTCTGGAGTATAATACAGGAGGTAACTCAGGATCAGTAATGTAATGTGTGTACACAGTGACTGCACCAGCAGAATAGTGAGTGCAGCTCTGGAGTATAATACAGGATGTAACTCAGGATCAGTAATGTTATGTATGTACACAGTGACTGCACCAGCAGAATAGTGAGTGCAGCTCTGGGGTATAATACAGGATGTAACTCAGGATCAGTAATGTAATGTATGTACACAGTGACTGCACCAGCAGAATAGTGAGTGCAGCTCTGGAGTATAATACAGGATGTAACTCAGGATCAGTAATGTAATGTATGCACACAGTGACTGCACCAGCAGAATAGTGAGTGCAGCTCTGGAGTATAATACAGGATGTAACTCAGGATCAGTAATGTAATGTATGCACACAGTGACTGCACCAGCAGAATAGTGAGTGCAGCTCTGGAGTATAATACAGGATGTAACTCAGGATCAGTAATGTAATGTATGTACACAGTGACTGCACCAGCAGAATAGTGAGTGCAGCTCTGGAGTATAATACAGGTTGTAACTCAGGATCAGTAATGTAATGTATGTACACAGTGACCGCACCAGCAGAATAGTGAGTGCAGCTCTGGAGTATAATACAGGTTGTAACTCAGGATCAGTAATGTAATGTATGTACACAGTGACTGCACCAGCAGAATAGTGAGTGCAGCTCTGGAGTATAATACAGGTTGTAACTCAGGATCAGTAATGTAATGTATGTACACAGTGACTGCACCAGCAGAATAGTGAGTGCAGCTCTGGAGTATAATACAGGATGTAACTCAGGATCAGTAATGTAATGTATGTACACAGTGACTGCACCAGCAGAATAGTGAGTGCAGCTCTGGAGTATAATACAGGTGGTAACTCATGATCAGTAATGTATGTACACAGTGACTGCACCAGCAGAATAGTGAGTGCAGCTCTGGAGTATAATACAGGATGTAACTCAGGATCAGTAATGTATGTACACAGTGACTGCACCAGCAGAATAGTGAGTGCAGCTCTGGAGTATAATACAGGATGTAACTCAGGATCAGTAATGTAATGTATGTACACAGTGACCGCACCAGAATAGTGAGTGCAGCTCTGGGGTATAATACAGGATGTAACTCAGGATCAGTAATGTAATGTATGTACACAGTGACTGCACCAGCAGAATAGTGAGTGCAGCTCCGGAGTATAATACAGGAGGTAACTCAGGATCAGTAATGTAATGTATGTACACAGTGACTGCACCAGCAGAAAAGTGAGTGCAGCTCTGGAGTATAATACAGGATGTAACTCAGGATCAGTAATGTAATGTATGTACACAGTGACTGCACCAGCAGAATAGTGAGTGCAGCTCTGGAGTATAATACAGGATGTAACTCGGGATCAGTAATGTAATGTATGTACACAGTGACTGCACCAGCAGAATAGTGAGTGCAGCTCTGGGGTATAATACAGGATGTAACTCAGGATCAGTAATGTAATGTATGTACACAGTGACTGCACCAGCAGAATAGTGAGTGCAGCTCTGGAGTATAATACAGGATGTAACTCAGGATCAGTAATGTAATGTATGTACACAGTGACTGCACCAGCAGAATAGTGAGTGCAGCTCTGGAGAATAATACAGGATGTAACTCAGGATCAGTAATGTATGTACACAGTGACTGCACCAGCAGAATAGTGAGTGCAGCTCTGGAGTATAATACAGGAGGTAACTCAAGATCAGTAATGTAATGTATGTACACAGTGACTGCACCAGCAGAATAGTGAGTGCAGCTCTGGGGTATAATACAGGATATAACTCCGGATCAGTAATGTAATGTATGTACACAGTGACTACAACAGCAGAATAGTGAGTGCAGCTCTGGAGTATAATACAGGATGTAACTCAGGATCAGTAATGTAATGTATGTACACAGTGTCTGCACCAGCAGAATAGTGAGTGCAGCTCTGGGGTATAATACAGGATATAACTCCGGATCAGTAATGTAATGTATGTACACAGTGACTACACCAGCAGAATAGTGAGCGCAGCTCTGAAGTATAATACAGGATGTAACTCAGGATCAGTAATGTAATGTATGTACACAGTGTCTGCACCAGCAGAATAGTGAGTGCAGCTCTGGGGTATAATACAGGATATAACTCCGGATCAGTAATGTAATGTATGTACACAGTGACTACACCAGCAGAATAGTGAGTGCAGCTCTGGAGTATAATACAGGATGTAACTCAGGATCAGTAATGTAATGTATGTACACAGTGTCTGCACCAGCAGAATAGTGAGTGCAGCTCTGGGGTATAATACAGGATATAACTCAGGATCAGTAATGTAATGTATGTACACAGTGACTACACCAGCAGAATAGTGAGTGCAGCTCTGGAGTATAATACTGGATGTAACTCAGGATCAGTAATGTAATGTATGTACACAGTGTCTGCACCAGCAGAATAGTGAGTGCAGCTCTGGGGTATAATACAGGATATAACTCCGGATCAGTAATGTAATGTATGTACACAGTGACTGCACCAGCAGAATAGTGAGTGCAGCTCTGGAGTGTAATACAGGAGGTAACTCAGGATCAGTAATGTAATGTGTGTACACAGTGACTGCACCAGCAGAATAGTGAGTGCAGCTCTGGAGTATAATACAGGAGGTAACTGAGGATCAGTAATGTATGTACACAGTGACTACACCAGCAGAATAGTGAGTGCAGCTCTGGAGTATAATACAGGATGTAACTCAGGATCAGTAATGTAATGTATGTACACAGTGACTCCACCAGCAGAATAGTGAGTGCAGCTCTGGGGTATAATACAGGAGGAAACTCAGGATCAGTAATGTAATGTATGTACACAGTGACTGCACCAGCAGAATAGTGAGTGCAGCTCTGGGGTATAATACAGGATGTAACTCAGGATCAGTAATGTAATGTATGTACACAGTGACTACACCAGCAGAATAGTGAGTGCAGCTCTGGAGTATAATACAGGATATAAATCCGGATCAGTAATGTAATGTGTGTACACAGTGACTGCACCAGCAGAATAGTGAGTGCAGCTCTGGAGTGTAATACAGGAGGTAACTCAGGATCAGTAATGTAATGTGTGTACACAGTGACTGCACCAGCAGAATAGTGAGTGCAGCTCTGGAGTATAATACAGGAGGTAACTCAGGATCAGTAATGTATGTACACAGTGACTACACCAGCAGAATAGTGAGTGCAGCTCTGGAGTATAATACAGGATGTAACTCAGGATCAGTAATGTAATGTATGTACACAGTGACTCCACCAGCAGAATAGTGAGTGCAGCTCTGGGGTATAATACAGGAGGAAACTCAGGATCAGTAATGTAATGTATGTACACAGTGACTCCACCAGCAGAATAGTGAGTGCAGCTCTGGAGTATAATACAGGATGTAACTCAGGATCAGAAATGTAATGTATGTACACAGTGACTGCACCAGCAGAATAGTGAGTGCAGCTCTGGGGTATAATACAGGAGGTAACTCAGGATCAGTAATGTAATGTATGTACACAGTGACTGCACCAGCAGAATAGTGAGTGCAGCTCTGGGGTATAATACAGGATGTAACTCAGGATCAGTAATGTAATGTATGTACACAGTGACTGCACCAGCAGAATAGTGAGTGCTGCTCTGGGGTATAATACAGGATGTAACTCAGGATCAGTAATGTAATGTATGTACACAGTGACTGCACCAGCAGAATAGAGAGTGCAGCTCTGGAGTATAATACAGGATATAACTCAGGATCGGTAATGTAATGTATGTACACAGTGACTGCACCAGCAGAATAGTGAGTGCAGCTCTGGAGTATAATACAGGATGTAACTCAGGATCAGTAATGTAATGTATGTACACAGTGACTGCACCAGCAGAATAGTGAGTGCAGCTCTGGAGTATAATACAGGATGTAACTCAGGATCAGTAATGTAATGTATGTACACAGTGACTCCACCAGCAGAATAGTGAGTGCAGCTCTGGAGTATAATACAGGAGGTAACTCAGGATCAGTAATGTAATGTATGTACACAGTGACTGCACCAGCAGAATAGTGAGTGCAGCTCTGGGGTATAATACAGGATGTAACTCAGGATCAGTAATGTAATGTATGTACACAGTGACTGCACCAGCAGAATAGTGAGTGCAGCTCTGGAGTATAATACAGGATGTAACTCAGGATCAGTAATGTAATGTATGTACACAGTGACTGCACCAGCAGAATAGTGAGTGCAGCTCTGGAGTATAATACAGGAGGTAACTCAGGATCAGTAATGTAATGTATGTACACAGTGACTGCACCAGCAGAATAGTGAGTGCAGCTCTGGGGTATAATACAGGAGGTAACTCAGGATCAGTAATGTAATGTATGTACACAGTGACTCCACCAGCAGAATAGTGAGTGCAGCTCTGGGGTATAATACAGGATGTAACTCAGGATCAGTAATGTATGTGCACAGTGACTGCACCAGCAGAATAGTGAGTGCAGCTCTGGAGTATAATACAGGAGGTAACTCAGGATCAGTAATGTATGTACACAGTGACTACACCAGCAGAATAGTGAGTGCAGCTCTGGAGTATAATACAGGATGTAACTCAGGATCAGTAATGTAATGTATGTACACAGTGACTCCACCAGCAGAATAGTGAGTGCAGCTCTGGGGTATAATACAGGAGGAAACTCAGGATCAGTAATGTAATGTATGTACACAGTGACTGCACCAGCAGAATAGTGAGTGCAGCTCTGGGGTATAATACAGGATGTAACTCAGGATCAGTAATGTAATGTATGTACACAGTGACTACACCAGCAGAATAGTGAGTGCAGCTCTGGAGTATAATACAGGATATAAATCCGGATCAGTAATGTAATGTGTGTACACAGTGACTGCACCAGCAGAATAGTGAGTGCAGCTCTGGAGTGTAATACAGGAGGTAACTCAGGATCAGTAATGTATGTACACAGTGACTACACCAGCAGAATAGTGAGTGCAGCTCTGGAGTATAATACAGGATGTAACTCAGGATCAGTAATGTAATGTATGTACACAGTGACTCCACCAGCAGAATAGTGAGTGCAGCTCTGGGGTATAATACAGGAGGAAACTCAGGATCAGTAATGTAATGTATGTACACAGTGACTCCACCAGCAGAATAGTGAGTGCAGCTCTGGAGTATAATACAGGATGTAACTCAGGATCAGAAATGTAATGTATGTACACAGTGACTGCACCAGCAGAATAGTGAGTGCAGCTCTGGGGTATAATACAGGAGGTAACTCAGGATCAGTAATGTAATGTATGTACACAGTGACTGCACCAGCAGAATAGTGAGTGCAGCTCTGGAGTATAATACAGGAGGTAACTCAGGATCAGTAATGTAATGTATGTACACAGTGACTGCACCAGCAGAATAGTGAGTGCAGCTCTGGGGTATAATACAGGATGTAACTCAGGATCAGTAATGTAATGTATGTACACAGTGACTGCACCAGCAGAATAGTGAGTGCTGCTCTGGGGTATAATACAGGATGTAACTCAGGATCAGTAATGTAATGTATGTACACAGTGACTGCACCAGCAGAATAGAGAGTGCAGCTCTGGAGTATAATACAGGATATAACTCAGGATCGGTAATGTAATGTATGTACACAGTGACTGCACCAGCAGAATAGTGAGTGCAGCTCTGGGGTATAATACAGGATGTAACTCAGGATCAGTAATGTAATGTATGTACACAGTGACTGCACCAGCAGAATAGTGAGTGCAGCTCTGGAGTATAATACAGGATGTAACTCAGGATCAGTAATGTAATGTATGTACACAGTGACTGCACCAGCAGAATAGTGAGTGCAGCTCTGGAGTATAATACAGGAGGTAACTCAGGATCAGTAATGTAATGTATGTACACAGTGACTGCACCAGCAGAATAGTGAGTGCAGCTCTGGGGTATAATACAGGAGGTAACTCAGGATCAGTAATGTAATGTATGTACACAGTGACTCCACCAGCAGAATAGTGAGTGCAGCTCTGGGGTATAATACAGGATGTAACTCAGGATCAGTAATGTATGTGCACAGTGACTGCACCAGCAGAATAGTGAGTGCAGCTCTGGAGTATAATACAGGAGGTAACTCAGGATCAGTAATGTAATGTATGTACACAGTGACTGCACCAGCAGAATAGTGAGTGCAGCTCTGGAGTATAATACAGGATGTAACTCAGGATCAGTAATGTAATGTATGTACACAGTGACTGCACCAGCAGAATAGTGAGTGCAGCTCTGGAGTATAATACAGGATGTAACTCAGGATCAGTAATGTAATGTATGTACACAGTGACTGCACCAGCAGAATAGTGAGTGCAGCTCTGGAGTATAATACAGGAGGTAACTCAGGATCAGTAATGTAATGTATGTACACAGTGACTGCACCAGCAGAATAGTGAGTGCAGCTCTGGAGTATAATACAGGATGGAACTCAGGATCAGTTATGTAATATATTTACATAGCGACTCCACCAGCAGAATAGTGAGTGCAGCTCTGGAGTATAATACAGGATGTAACTCAGGATCAGTAATGTAATGTATGTACACAGTGACTGCACCAGCAGAATAGTGAGTGCAGCTCTGGAGTATAATACAGGATGTAACTCAGGATCAGTAATGTAATGTATGTACACAGTGACTGCACCAGCAGAATAGTGAGTGCAGCTCTGGAGTATAATACAGGAGGGTAACTCAGGATCAGTAATGTAATGTATGTACACAGTGACTGCACCAGCAGAATAGTGAGTGCAGCTCTGGAGTATAATACAGGATGTAACTCAGGATCAGTAATGTAATGTATGTACACAGTGACTGCACCAGCAGAATAGTGAGTGCAGCTCTGGAGTATAATACAGGATGTAACTCAGGATCAGTAATGTAATGTATGTACACAGTGACTGCACCAGCAGAATAGTGAGTGCAGCTCTGGAGTATAATACAGGAGGGTAACTCAGGATCAGTAATGTAATGTATGTACACAGTGACTGCACCAGCAGAATAGTGAGTGCAGCTCTGGAGTATAATACAGGATGTAACTCAGGATCAGTAATGTAATGTATGTGCACAGTGACTGCACCAGCAGAATAGTGAGCGCAGCTCTGGAGTATAATACAGGATGTAACTCAGGATCAGTAATGTAATGTATGTACACAGTGACTGCACCAGCAGAATAGTGAGCGCAGCTCTGGAGTATAATACAGGATGTAACTCAGGATCAGTAATGTAATGTATGTGCACAGTGACTGCACCAGCAGAATAGTGAGTGCAGCTCTGGAGTATAATACAGGATGTAACTCAGGATCAGTAATGTAATGTATGTACACAGTGACTGCACCAGCAGAATAGTGAGTGCAGCTCTGGGGTATAATACAGGAGGGTAACTCAGGATCAGTAATGTAATGTATGTACACAGTGACTGCACCAGCAGAATAGTGAGTGCAGCTCTGGAGTATAATACAGGATGTAACTCAGGATCAGTAATGTAATGTATGTACACAGTGACTGCACCAGCAGAATAGTGAGTGCAGCTCTGGAGTATAATACAGGATGTAACTCAGGATCAGTAATGTAATGTATGTACACAGTGACTCCACCAGCAGAATAGTGAGTGCAGCTCTGGGGTATAATACAGGAGGTAACTCAGGATCAGTAATGTATGTGCACAGTGACTGCACCAGCAGAATAGTGAGTGCAGCTCTGGAGTATAATACAGGAGGTAACTCAGGATCAGTAATGTAATGTATGTACACAGTGACTGCACCAGCAGAATAGTGAGTGCAGCTCTGGAGTATAATACAGGAGGTAACTCAGGATCAGTAATGTAATGTATGTACACAGTGACTCCACCAGCAGAATAGTGAGTGCAGCTCTGGAGTATAATACAGGATGTAACTCAGGATCAGTAATGTAATGTATGTACACAGTGACTGCACCAGCAGAATAGTGAGTGCAGCTCTGGAGTACAATACAGGATGTAACTCAGGATCAGTAATGTAATGTATGTACACGGTGACTGCACCAGCAGAATAGTGAGTGCAGCTCTGGAGTATAATACAGTATGTAACTCAGGATCAGCAATGTAATGTATGTATACAGTGACTGCACCAGCAGAATAGTGAGTGCAGCTCTGGAGTACAATACAGGATGTAACTCAGGATCAGTAATGTAATGTATGTACACGGTGACTGCACCAGCAGAATAGTGAGTGCAGCTCTGGAGTATAATACAGGAGGTAACTCAGGATCAGTAATGTAATGTATGTATACAGTGACTGCACCAGCAGAATAGTGAGTGCAGCTCTGGAGTATAATACAGGAGGTAACTCAGGATCAGTAATGTAATGTATGTACACAGTGACTGCACCAGCAGAATAGTGAGTGCAGCTCTGGAGTATAATACAGGATGTAACTCAGGATCAGTAATGTAATGTATGTACACAGTGACTGCACCAGCAGAATAGTGAGTGCAGCTCTGGAGTATAATACAGGAGGTAACTCAGGATCAGTAATGTATGTACACAGTGACTGCACCAGCAGAATAGTGAGTGCAGCTCTGGAGTATAATACAGGATGTAACTCAGGATCAGTAATGTAATGTATGTACACAGTGACTGCACCAGCAGAATAGTGAGTGCAGCTCTGGAGTACAATACAGGATGTAACTCAGGATCAGTAATGTAATGTATGTACACGGTGACTGCACCAGCAGAATAGTGAGTGCAGCTCTGGAGTATAATACAGGAGGTAACTCAGGATCAGTAATGTAATGTATGTATACAGTGACTGCACCAGCAGAATAGTGAGTGCAGCTCTGGAGTATAATACAGGAGGTAACTCAGGATCAGTAATGTAATGTATGTACACAGTGACTGCACCAGCAGAATAGTGAGTGCAGCTCTGGAGTATAATACAGGAGGTAACTCAGGATCAGTAATGTATGTACACAGTGACTGCACCAGCAGAATAGTGAGTGCAGCTCTGGAGTATAATACAGGAGGTAACTCAGGATCAGTAATGTAATGTATGTACACAGTGACTGCACCAGCAGAATAGTGAGTGCAGCTCTGGAGTACAATACAGGATGTAACTCAGGATCAGTAATGTAATGTATGTACACGGTGACTGCACCAGCAGAATAGTGAGTGCAGCTCTGGAGTATAATACAGGAGGTAACTCAGGATCAGTAATGTAATGTATGTATACAGTGACTGCACCAGCAGAATAGTGAGTGCAGCTCTGGAGTATAATACAGGAGGTAACTCAGGATCAGTAATGTAATGTATGTACACACTGACTGCACCAGCAGAATAGTGAGTGCAGCTCTGGAGTATAATACAGGATGTAACTCAGGATCAGTAATGTAATGTATGTACACAGTGACTGCACCAGCAGAATAGTGAGTGCAGCTCTGGAGTATAATACAGGAGGTAACTCAGGATCAGTAATGTAATGTATGTACACAGTGACTGCACCAGCAGAATAGTGAGTGCAGCTCTGGAGTATAATACAGGATGGAACTCAGGATCAGTTATGTAATGTATTTACATAGCGACTCCACCAGCAGAATAGTGAGTGCAGCTGTGGAGTATAATACAGGAGGTAACTCAGGATCAGTAATGTAATGTATGTACACAGTGACTGCACCAGCAGAATAGTGAGTGCAGCTCTGGAGTATAATACAGGATGTAACTCAGGATCAGTAATGTAATGTATGTACACAGTGACTGCACCAGCAGAATAGTGAGTGCAGCTCTGGAGTATAATACAGGATGGAACTCAGGATCAGTAATGTAATGTATGTACACAGTGACCGCACCAGCAGAATAGTGAGTGCAGCTCTGGAGTATAATACAGAATGGAACTCAGGATCAGTAATGTAATGTATGTACACAGTGACCGCACCAGCAGAATAGTGAGTGCAGCTCTGGAGTATAATACAGGATGTAACTCAGGATCAGTAATGTAATGTATGTACACAGTGACCGTACCAGCAGAATAGTGAGTGCAGCTCTGGGGTATAATACAGGATGTAACTCAGGATCAGTAATGTAATGTATGTACACAGTGACTGCACCAGCAGAATAGTGAGTGCAGCTCTGGAGAATAATACAGATGGTAACTCAGGATCAGTAATGTAATGTATGTACACAGTGACTGCTCCAGCAGAATAGTGAGTGCAGCTCTGGAGTATAATACAGGATGTAACTCAGGATCAGTAATGTAATGTATGTACACAGTGACTGCACCAGCAGAATAGTGAGTGCAGCTCTGGAGTATAATACAGGATGTAACTCAGGATCAGTAATGTAATGTATGTACACAGTGACTCCACCAGCAGAATAGTGAGTGCAGCTCTGGGGTATAATACAGGAGGTAACTCAGGATCAGTAATGTATGTGCACAGTGACTGCACCAGCAGAATAGTGAGTGCAGCTCTGGAGTATAATACAGGAGGTAACTCAGGATCAGTAATGTAATGTATGTACACAGTGACTGCACCAGCAGAATATTGAGTGCAGCTCTGGAGTATAATACAGGAGGTAACTCAGGATCAGTAATGTAATGTATGTACACAGTGACTCCACCAGCAGAATAGTGAGTGCAGCTCTGGAGTATAATACAGGATGTAACTCAGGATCAGTAATGTAATGTATGTATACAGTGACTGCACGAGCAGAATAGTGAGTGCAGCTCTGGAGTATAATGCAGGAGGTAACTCAGGATCAGTAATGTATGTGCACAGTGACTGCACCAGCAGAATAGTGAGTGAAGCTCTGGAGTATAATACAGGAGGTAACTCAGGATCAGTAATGTAATGTATGTACACAGTGACTGCACCAGCAGAATAGTGAGTGCAGCTCTGGAGTATAATACAGGAAGTAACTCAGGAACAGTAATGTAATGTATGTACACAGTGACTGCACCAGCAGAATAGTGAGTGCAGCTCTGGAGTATAATTCAGGATGTAACTCGGGATCAGTAATGTAATGTATGTACACAGTGACTCCACCAGCAGAATAGTGAGTGCAGCTCTGGAGTATAATACAGGATGTAACTCAGGATCAGTAATGTAATGTATGTACACAGTGACCGCACCAGCAGAATAGTGAGTGCAGCTCTGGAGTATAATACAGGATGTAACTCAGGATCAGTAATGTAATGTATGTACACAGTGACTGCACCAGCAGAATAGTGAGTGCAGCTCTGGAGAATAATACTGGATGTAACTCAGGATCAGTAATGTAATGTATGTACACAGTGACTGCACCAGCAGAATAGTGAGTGCAGCTCTGGAGTATAATACAGGATGTAACTCAGGATCAGTAATGTAATGTATGTACACAGTGACTGCACCAGCAGAATAGTGAGTGCAGCTCTGGGGTATAATACAGGATGTAACTCAGGATCAGTAATGTAATGTATGTACACAGTGACTGTACCAGCAGAATAGTGAGTGCAGCTCTGGAGTATAATACAGGATGTAACTCAGGATCAGCAATGTAATGTATGTACACAGTGACTGCACCAGCAGAATAGTGAGTGCAGCTCTGGGGTATAATACAGGATGTAACTCAGGATCAGTAATGTAATGTATGTACACAGTGACTGCACCAGCAGAATAGTGAGTGCAGCTCTGGGGTATAATACAGGATGTAACTCAGGATCAGTAATGTAATGTATGTACACAGTGACCGCACCAGCAGAATAGTGAGTGCAGCTCTGGGGTATAATACAGGATGTAACTCAGGATCAGTAATGTAATGTATGTACACAGTGACTGTACCAGCAGAATAGTGAGTGCAGCTCTGGAGTATAATACAGGATGTCACTCAGGATCAGTAATGTAATGTATGTACACAGTGACTGCACCAGCAGAATAGTGAGTGCAGCTCTGGGGTATAATACAGGATGTAACTCAGGATCAGTAATGTAATGTATGTACACAGTGACTGCACCAGCAGAATAGTGAGTGCAGCTCTGGGGTATAATACAGGATGTAACTCAGGATCAGTAATGTAATGTATGTACACAGTGACTGCACCAGCAGAATAGTGAGTGCAGCTCTGTGGTATAAGACAGGATGTAACTCAGGATCAGTAATGTAATGTATGTACACAGTGACTGCACCAGCAGAATAGTGAGTGCAGCTCTGGGGTATAATACAGGATGTAACTCAGGATCAGTAATGTAATGTATGTACACAGTGACTGCACCAGCAGAATAGTGAGTGCAGCTCTGGAGTATAATACAGGAGGTAACTCAGGATCAGTAATGTAATGTATGTACACAGTGACTGCACCAGCAGAATAGTGAGTGCAGCTCTGGAGTATAATACAGGAGGTAACTCAGGATCAGTAATGTAATGTATGTACACAGTGACTCCACCAGCAGAATAGTGAGTGCAGCTCTGGGGTATAATACAGGATGTAACTCAGGATCAGTAATGTATGTGCACAGTGACTGCACCAGCAGAATAGTGAGTGCAGCTCTGGAGTATAATTCAGGATGTAACTCGGGATCAGTAATGTAATGTATGTACACAGTGACTGCACCAGCAGAATAGTGAGTGCAGCTCTGGAGTATAATACAGGATGTAACTCAGGATCAGTAATGTAATGTATGTACACAGTGACTCCACCAGCAGAATAGTGAGTGCAGCTCTGGGGTATAATACAGGAGGTAACTCAGGATCAGTAATGTATGTGCACAGTGACTGCACCAGCAGAATAGTGAGTGCAGCTCTGGAGTATAATACAGGAGGTAACTCAGGATCAGTAATGTAATGTATGTACACAGTGACTGCACCAGCAGAATATTGAGTGCAGCTCTGGAGTATAATACAGGAGGTAACTCAGGATCACTAATGTAATGTATGTACACAGTGACTCCACCAGCAGAATAGTGAGTGCAGCTCTGGAGTATAATACAGGATGTAACTCAGGATCAGTAATGTAATGTATGTATACAGTGACTGCACGAGCAGAATAGTGAGTGCAGCTCTGGAGTATAATGCAGGAGGTAACTCAGGATCAGTAATGTATGTGCACAGTGACTGCACCAGCAGAATAGTGAGTGAAGCTCTGGAGTATAATACAGGAGGTAACTCAGGATCAGTAATGTAATGTATGTACACAGTGACTGCACCAGCAGAATAGTGAGTGCAGCTCTGGAGTATAATACAGGAAGTAACTCAGGATCAGTAATGTAATGTATGTACACAGTGACCGCACCAGCAGAATAGTGAGTGCAGCTCTGGAGTATAATACAGGATGTAACTCAGGATCAGTAATGTAATGTATGTACACAGTGACTGTACCAGCAGAATAGTGAGTGCAGCTCTGGAGTATAATACAGGATGTAACTCAGGATCAGTAATGTAATGTATGTACACAGTGACTGCACCAGCAGAATAGTGAGTGCAGCTCTGGAGTATAATACAGGAGGTAACTCAGGATCAGTAATGTAATGTATGTACACAGTGACTGCACCAGCAGAATAGTGAGTGCAGCTCTGGAGTATAATACAGGAGGTAACTCAGGATCAGTAATGTAATGTATGTACACAGTGACTCCACCAGCAGAATAGTGAGTCCAGCTCTGGGGTATAATACAGGATGTAACTCAGGATCAGTAATGTATGTGCACAGTGACTGCACCAGCAGAATAGTGAGTGCAGCTCTGGAGTATAATACAGGATGTAACTCAGGATCAGTAATGTAATGTATGTACACAGTGACTGCACCAGCAGAATAGTGAGTGCAGCTCTGGAGTATAACACAGGAGGTAACTCAGGATCAGTAATGTAATGTATGTACACAGTGACTGCGCCAGCAGAATAGTGAGTGCAGCTCTGGGGTATAATACAGGATGTAACTCAGGATCAGTAATGTAATGTATGTACACAGTGACTGCACCAGCAGAATAGTGAGTGCAGCTCTGGGGTATAATACAGGATGTAACTCAGGATCAGTTATGTAATGTATTTACATAGCGACTCCACCAGCAGAATAGTGAGTGCAGCTCTGGAGTATAATACAGGAGGTAACTCAGGATCAGTAATGTAATGTATGTACACAGTGACTGCACCAGCAGAATAGGGAGTGCAGCTCTGGAGTATAATACAGGATGTAACTCAGGATCAGTAATGTAATGTATGTACACAGTGACTGCACCAGCAGAATAGGGAGTGCAGCTCTGGAGTATAATACAGGATGTAACTCAGGATCAGTAATGTAATGTATGTACACAGTGACTGCACCAGCAGAATAGTGAGTGCAGCTCTGGAGTATAATACAGGATGTAACTCAGGATCAGTAATGTAATGTATGTACACAGTGACTGCACCAGCAGAATAGTGAGTGCAGCTCTGGAGTATAATACAGGAGGTAACTCAGGATCAGTAATGTAATGTATGTACACAGTGACTGCACCAGCAGAATAGTGAGCGCGGCTCTGGAGTATAATACAGGAGGTAACTCAGGATCAGTAATGTAATGTATGTACACAGTGACTGCACCAGCAGAATAGTGAGCGCGGCTCTGGAGTATAATACAGGAGGTAACTCAAAATCAGTAATGTAATGTATGTACACAGTGACTGCACCAGCAGAATAGTGAGTGCAGCTCTGGAGTATAATACAGGATGTAACTCAGGATCAGTAATGTAATGTATGTACACAGTGACTGCACCAGCAGAATAGTGAGTGCAGCTCTGGAGTATAATACAGGATGTAACTCAGGATCAGCAATGTAATGTATGTACACAGTGACTGCACCAGCAGAATAGTGAGTGCAGCTCTGGAGTATAATACAGGAGGTAACTCAGGATCAGTAATGTAATGTATGTACACAGTGACTGCACCAGCAGAATAGTGAGTGCAGCTCTGGAGTATAATACAGGATGTAACTCAGGATCAGTAATGTAATGTATGTACACAGTGACTGCACCAGTAGAATAGTGAGTGCAGCTCTGGAGTATAATACAGGATGTAACTCAGGATCAGTAATGTAATGTATGTACACAGTGACTGCACCAGCAGAATAGTGAGTGCAGCTCTGGAGTATAATACAGGATGTAACTCAGGATCAGTAATGTAATGTATGTACACAGTGACTGCACCAGCAGAATAGTGAGTGCAGCTCTGGAGTATAATACAGGATGTAACTCAGGATCAGTAATGTAATGTATGTACACAGTGACTGCACCAGTAGAATAGTGAGTGCAGCTCTGGAGTATAATACAGGATGTAACTCAGGATCAGTAATGTAATGTATGTACACAGTGACTGCACCAGCAGAATAGTGAGTGCAGCTCTGGAGTATAATACAGGAGGTAACTCAGGATCAGTAATGTAATGTATGTACACAGTGACTCCACCAGCAGAATAGTGAGTGCAGCTCTGGGGTATAATACAGGATGTAACTCAGGATCAGTAATGTAATGTATGTACACAGTGACTGCACCAGCAGAATAGTGAGTGCAGCTCTGGAGTATAATACAGGAGGTAACAAAGGATCAGTAATGTAATGTATGTACACAGTGACTGCACCAGCAGAATAGTGAGCGCGGCTCTGGAGTATAATACAGGAGGTAACTCAGGATCAGTAATGTAATGTATGTACACAGTGACTGCACCAGCAGAATAGTGAGCGCGGCTCTGGAGTATAATACAGGAGGTAACTCAAAATCAGTAATGTAATGTATGTACACAGTGACTGCACCAGCAGAATAGTGAGTGCAGCTCTGGAGTATAATACAGGATGTAACTCAGGATCAGTAATGTAATGTATGTACACAGTGACTGCACCAGCAGAATAGTGAGTGCAGCTCTGGAGTATAATACAGGATGTAACTCAGGATCAGCAATGTATGTACACAGTGACTGCACCAGCAGAATAGTGAGTGCAGCTCTGGGGTATAATACAGGATGTAACTCAGGATCAGTAATGTAATGTATGTACACAGTGACTCCACCAGCAGAATAGTGAGTGCAGCTCTGGGGTATAATACAGGATGTAACTCAGGATCAGTAATGTATGTTCACAGTGACTGCACCAGCAGAATAGTGAGTGCAGCTCTGGAGTATAATACAGGATGTAACTCAGGATCAGTAATGTAATGTATGTACACAGTGACTGCACCAGCAGAATAGTGAGTGCAGCTCTGGAGTATAATACAGGATGTAACTCAGGATCAGTAATGTAATGTATGTACACAGTGACTGCACCAGCAGAATAGTGAGAGCAGCTCTGGAGTATAATACAGGAGGTAACTCAGGATCAGTAATGTAATGTATGTACACAGTGACTGCACCAGCAGAATAGTGAGTGCAGCTCTGGAGTATAATACAGGATGTAACTCAGGATCAGTAATGTAATGTATGTACACAGTGACTCCACCAGCAGAATAGTGAGTGCAGCTCTGGGGTATAATACAGGATGTAACTCAGGATCAGTAATGTAATGTATGTACACAGTGACTGCACCAGCAGAATAGTGAGTGCAGCTCTGGGGTATAATACAGGATGTAACTCAGGATCAGTAATGTAATGTATGTACACAGTGACTGCACCAGCAGAATAGTGAGTGCAGCTCTGGGGTATAATACAGGATGTAACTCAGGATCAGTAATGTAATGTATGTACACAGTGACTGCACCAGCAGAATAGTGAGTGCAGCTCTGGAGTATAATACAGGATGTAACTCAGGATCAGTAATGTATGTACACAGTGACTGCACCAGCAGAATAGTGAGTGCAGCTCTGGAGTATAATACAGGAGGTAACTCAGGATCAGTAATGTATGTACACAGTGACTGCACCAGCAGAATAGTGAGTACAGCTCTGGAGTATAATACAGGAGGTAACTCAGGATCAGTAATGTAATGTATGTACACAGTGACTCCACCAGCAGAATAGTGAGTGCAGCTCTGGGGTATAATACAGGATGTAACTCAGGATCAGTAATGTAATGTATGTACACAGTGACTGCACCAGCAGAATAGTGAGTGCAGCTCTGGGGTATAATACAGGATGTAACTCAGGATCAGTTATGTAATGTATGTACACAGTGACTGCACCAGCAGAATAGTGAGTGCAGCTCTGGAGTATAATACAGGATGTAACTCAGGATCAGTAATGTAATGTATGTACACAGTGACTGCACCAGCAGAATAGTGAGTGCAGCTCTGGAGTATAATACAGGATGTAACTCAGGATCAGTAATGTAATGTATTTACATAGCGACTCCACCAGCAGAATAGTGAGTGCAGCTCTGGAGTATAATACAGGAGGTAACTCAGGATCAGTAATGTAATGTATGTACACAGTGACTGCACCAGCAGAATAGTGAGTGCAGCTCTGGAGTATAATACAGGATGTAACTCAGGATCAGTAATGTAATGTATGTACACAGTGACTGCACCAGCAGAATAGTGAGTGCAGCTCTGGAGTATAATACAGGATGTAACTCAGGATCAGTAATGTAATGTATGTACACAGTGACTGCACCAGCAGAATAGTGAGTGCAGCTCTGGAGTATAATACAGGATGTAACTCAGGATCAGTAATGTAATGTATGTACACAGTGACTGCACCAGCAGAATAGTGAGTGCAGCTCTGGAGTATAATACAGGAGGTAACTCAGGATCAGTAATGTAATGTATGTACACAGTGACTGCACCAGCAGAATAGTGAGTGCAGCTCTGGAGTATAATACAGGAGGTAACTCAGGATCAGTGATGTAATGTATGTACACAGTGACCGCACCAGCAGAATAGTGAGTGCAGCTCTGGAGTATAATACAGGATGTAACTCAGGATCAGTAATGTAATGTATGTACACAGTGACCGTACCAGCAGAATAGTGAGTGCAGCTCTGGGGTATAATACAGGATGTAACTCAGGATCAGTAATGTAATGTATGTACACAGTGACTGCACCAGCAGAATAGTGAGTGCAGCTCTGGGGTATAATACAGGAGGTAACTCAGGATCAGTAATGTATGTGCACAGTGACTGCACCAGCAGAATAGTGAGTGCAGCTCTGGAGTATAATACAGGAGGTAACTCAGGATCAGTAATGTAATGTATGTACACAGTGACTGCACCAGCAGAATAGTGAGTGCAGCTCTGGAGTATAATACAGGATGTAACTCAGGATCAGTAATATAATGTATGTACACAGTGACTGCACCAGCAGAATAGTGAGTGCAGCTCTGGAGTATAATACAGGAGGCAACTCAGGATCAGTAATGTAATGTATGTACACAGTGACTGCACCAGCAGAATAGTGAGCGCGGCTCTGGAGTATAATACAGGAGGTAACTCAGGATCAGTAATGTAATGTATGTACACAGTGACTGCACCAGCAGAATAGTGAGCGCGGCTCTGGAGTATAATACAGGATGTAACTCAGGATCAGTAATGTAATGTATGTACACAGTGACTGCACCAGCAGAATAGTGAGTGCAGCTCTGGAGTATAATACAGGATGTAACTCAGGATCAGTAATGTATGTACACAGTGACTGCACCAGCAGAATAGTGAGAGCAGCTCTGGAGTATAATACAGGAGGTAACTCAGGATCAGTAATGTAATGTATGTACACAGTGACTCCACCAGCAGAATAGTGAGTGCAGCTCTGGGGTATAATACAGGATGTAACTCAGGATCAGTAATGTAATGTATGTACACAGTGACTGCACCAGCAGAATAGTGAGTGCAGCTCTGGAGTATAATACAGGATGTAACTCAGGATCAGTAATGTAATGTATGTACACAGTGACTGCACCAGCAGAATAGTGAGTGCAGCTCTGGGGTATAATACAGGATGTAACTCAGGATCAGTAATGTAATGTATGTACACAGTGACTGCACCAGCAGAATAGTGAGTGCAGCTCTGGAGTATAATACAGGATGTAACTCAGGATCAGTAATGTATGTACACAGTGACTGCACCAGCAGAATAGTGAGTGCAGCTCTGGAGTATAATACAGGAGGTAACTCAGGATCAGTAATGTATGTACACAGTGACTGCACCAGCAGAATAGTGAGAGCAGCTCTGGAGTATAATACAGGAGGTAACTCAGGATCAGTAATGTAATGTATGTACACAGTGACTGCACCAGCAGAATAGTGAGAGCAGCTCTGGAGTATAATACAGGAGGTAACTCAGGATCAGTAATGTAATGTATGTACACAGTGACTCCACCAGCAGAATAGTGAGTGCAGCTCTGGGGTATAATACAGGATGTAACTCAGGATCAGTAATGTAATGTATGTACACAGTGACTGCACCAGCAGAATAGTGAGTGCAGCTCTGGGGTATAATACAGGATGTAACTCAGGATCAGTTATGTAATGTATGTACACAGTGACTGCACCAGCAGAATAGTGAGTGCAGCTCTGGAGTATAATACAGGAGGTAACTCAGGATCAGTAATGTAATGTATGTACACAGTGACTGCACCAGCAGAATAGTGAGTGCAGGTCTGGAGTATAATACAGGATGTAACTCAGGATCAGTAATGTAATGTATGTACACAGTGACTGCACCAGCAGAATAGTGAGTGCAGCTCTGGGGTATAATACAGGATGTAACTCAGGATCAGTTATGTAATGTATTTACATAGCGACTCCAGCAGCAGAATAGTGAGTGCAGCTCTGGAGTATAATACAGGAGGTAACTCAGGATCAGTAATGTAATGTATGTACACAGTGACTGCACCAGCAGAATAGTGAGTGCAGCTCTGGAGTATAATACAGGAGGTAACTCAGGATCAGTAATGTAATGTATGTACACAGTGACTGCACCAGCAGAATAGTGAGCGCGGCTCTGGAGTATAATACAGGAGGTAACTCAGGATCAGTAATGTAATGTATGTACACAGTGACTGCACCAGCAGAATAGTGAGCGCGGCTCTGGAGTATAATACAGGATGTAACTCAGGATCAGTAATGTAATGTATGTACACAGTGACTGCACCAGCAGAATAGTGAGTGCAGCTCTGGAGTATAATACAGGATGTAACTCAGGATCAGTAATGTATGTACACAGTGACTGCACCAGCAGAATAGTGAGAGCAGCTCTGGAGTATAATACAGGAGGTAACTCAGGATCAGTAATGTAATGTATGTACACAGTGACTCCACCAGCAGAATAGTGAGTGCAGCTCTGGGGTATAATACAGGATGTAACTCAGGATCAGTAATGTAATGTATGTACACAGTGACTGCACCAGCAGAATAGTGAGTGCAGCTCTGGAGTATAATACAGGATGTAACTCAGGATCAGTAATGTAATGTATGTACACAGTGACTGCACCAGCAGAATAGTGAGTGCAGCTCTGGGGTATAATACAGGATGTAACTCAGGATCAGTAATGTAATGTATGTACACAGTGACTGCACCAGCAGAATAGTGAGTGCAGCTCTGGAGTATAATACAGGATGTAACTCAGGATCAGTAATGTATGTACACAGTGACTGCACCAGCAGAATAGTGAGTGCAGCTCTGGAGTATAATACAGGAGGTAACTCAGGATCAGTAATGTATGTACACAGTGACTGCACCAGCAGAATAGTGAGAGCAGCTCTGGAGTATAATACAGGAGGTAACTCAGGATCAGTAATGTAATGTATGTACACAGTGACTGCACCAGCAGAATAGTGAGAGCAGCTCTGGAGTATAATACAGGAGGTAACTCAGGATCAGTAATGTAATGTATGTACACAGTGACTCCACCAGCAGAATAGTGAGTGCAGCTCTGGGGTATAATACAGGATGTAACTCAGGATCAGTAATGTAATGTATGTACACAGTGACTGCACCAGCAGAATAGTGAGTGCAGCTCTGGGGTATAATACAGGATGTAACTCAGGATCAGTTATGTAATGTATGTACACAGTGACTGCACCAGCAGAATAGTGAGTGCAGCTCTGGAGTATAATACAGGATGTAACTCAGGATCAGTAATGTAATGTATGTACACAGTGACTGCACCAGCAGAATAGTGAGTGCAGCTCTGGAGTATAATACAGGATGTAACTCAGGATCAGTAATGTAATGTATGTACACAGTGACTGCACCAGCAGAATAGTGAGTGCAGCTCTGGAGTATAATACAGGATGTAACTCAGGATCAGTAATGTAATGTATGTACACAGTGACTGCACCAGCAGAATAGTGAGTGCAGCTCTGGAGTATAATACAGGAGGTAACTCAGGATCAGTAATGTAATGTATGTACACAGTGACTGCACCAGCAGAATAGTGAGTGCAGCTCTGGAGTATAATACAGGAGGTAACTCAGGATCAGTGATGTAATGTATGTACACAGTGACCGCACCAGCAGAATAGTGAGTGCAGCTCTGGAGTATAATACAGGATGTAACTCAGGATCAGTAATGTAATGTATGTACACAGTGACTGCACCAGCAGAATAGTGAGTGCAGCTCTGGGGTATAATACAGGATGTAACTCAGGATCAGTTATGTAATGTATTTACATAGCGACTCCAGCAGCAGAATAGTGAGTGCAGCTCTGGAGTATAATACAGGAGGTAACTCAGGATCAGTAATGTAATGTATGTACACAGTGACTGCACCAGCAGAATAGTGAGTGCAGCTCTGGAGTATAATACAGGATGTAACTCAGGATCAGTAATGTAATGTATGTACACAGTGACTGCACCAGCAGAATAGTGAGTGCAGCTCTGGAGTATAATACAGGATGTAACTCAGGATCAGTAATGTAATGTATGTACACAGTGACCGCACCAGCAGAATAGTGAGTGCAGCTCTGGAGTATAATACAGGATGTAACTCAGGATCAGTAATGTAATGTATGTACACAGTGACCGTACCAGCAGAATAGTGAGTGCAGCTCTGGGGTATAATACAGGATGTAACTCAGGATCAGTAATGTAATGTATGAACACAGTGACTGCACCAGCAGAATAGTGAGTGCAGCTCTGGAGTATAATACAGGAGGTAACTCAGGATCAGTAATGTAATGTATGTACACAGTGACTGCACCAGCAGAATAGGGAGTGCAGCTCTGGAGTATAATACAGGATGTAACTCAGGATCAGTAATGTAATGTATGTACACAGTGACTGCACCAGCAGAATAGTGAGTGCAGCTCTGGAGTATAATACAGGATGTAACTCAGGATCAGTAATGTAATGTATGTACACAGTGACTGCACCAGCAGAATAGTGAGTGCAGCTCTGGAGTATAATACAGGAGGTAACTCAGGATCAGTAATGTAATGTATGTACACAGTGACTGCACCAGCAGAATAGTGAGCGCGGCTCTGGAGTATAATACAGGAGGTAACTCAGGATCAGTAATGTAATGTATGTACACAGTGACTGCACCAGCAGAATAGTGAGCGCGGCTCTGGAGTATAATACAGGAGGTAACTCAAAATCAGTAATGTAATGTATGTACACAGTGACTGCACCAGCAGAATAGTGAGTGCAGCTCTGGAGTATAATACAGGATGTAACTCAGGATCAGTAATGTAATGTATGTACACAGTGACTGCACCAGCAGAATAGTGAGTGCAGCTCTGGAGTATAATACAGGATGTAACTCAGGATCAGCAATGTAATGTATGTACACAGTGACTGCACCAGCAGAATAGTGAGTGCAGCTCTGGAGTATAATACAGGATGTAACTCAGGATCAGTAATGTAATGTATGTACACAGTGACTGCACCAGCAGAATAGTGAGTGCAGCTCTGGAGTATAATACAGGATGTAACTCAGGATCAGTAATGTAATGTATGTACACAGTGACTGCACCAGCAGAATAGTGAGTGCAGCTCTGGAGTATAATACAGGAGGTAACTCAGGATCAGTAATGTAATGTATGTACACAGTGACTCCACCAGCAGAATAGTGAGTGCAGCTCTGGGGTATAATACAGGATGTAACTCAGGATCAGTAATGTAATGTATGTACACAGTGACTGCACCAGCAGAATAGTGAGCGCGGCTCTGGAGTATAATACAGGAGGTAACTCAGGATCAGTAATGTAATGTATGTACACAGTGACTGCACCAGCAGAATAGTGAGCGCGGCTCTGGAGTATAATACAGGAGGTAACTCAAAATCAGTAATGTAATGTATGTACACAGTGACTGCACCAGCAGAATAGTGAGTGCAGCTCTGGAGTATAATACAGGATGTAACTCAGGATCAGTAATGTAATGTATGTACACAGTGACTGCACCAGCAGAATAGTGAGTGCAGCTCTGGAGTATAATACAGGATGTAACTCAGGATCAGCAATGTAATGTATGTACACAGTGACTGCACCAGCAGAATAGTGAGTGCAGCTCTGGGGTATAATACAGGATGTAACTCAGGATCAGTAATGTAATGTATGTACACAGTGACTCCACCAGCAGAATAGTGAGTGCAGCTCTGGGGTATAATACAGGATGTAACTCAGGATCAGTAATGTATGTTCACAGTGACTGCACCAGCAGAATAGTGAGTGCAGCTCTGGAGTATAATACAGGAGGTAACTCAGGATCAGTAATGTAATGTATGTACACAGTGACTGCACCAGCAGAATAGTGAGAGCAGCTCTGGAGTATAATACAGGAGGTAACTCAGGATCAGAAATGTAATGTATGTACACAGTGACTGCACCAGCAGAATAGTGAGTGCAGCTCTGGAGTATAATACAGGATGTAACTCAGGATCAGTAATGTAATGTATGTACACAGTGACTCCACCAGCAGAATAGTGAGTGCAGCTCTGGGGTATAATACATGATGTAACTCAGGATCAGTAATGTAATGTATGTACACAGTGACTGCACCAGCAGAATAGTGAGTGCAGCTCTGGGGTATAATACAGGATGTAACTCAGGATCAGTAATGTAATGTATGTACACAGTGACTCCACCAGCAGAATAGTGAGTGCAGCTCTGGGGTATAATACAGGATGTAACTCAGGATCAGTAATGTAATGTATGTACACAGTGACTGCACCAGCAGAATAGTGAGTGCAGCTCTGTAGTATAATACAGGATGTAACTCAGGATCAGTAATGTAATGTATGTACACAGTGACTGCACCAGCAGAATAGTGAGTGCAGCTCTGTAGTATAATACAGGATGTAACTCAGGATCAGTAATGTAATGTATGTACACAGTGACTGCACCAGCAGAATAGTGAGTGCAGCTCTGGAGTATAATACAGGATGTAACTCAGGATCAGTAATGTAATGTGTGTACACAGTGACTGCACCAGCAGAATAGTGAGTGCAGCTCTGGAGTATAATACAGGATGTAACTCAGGATCAGTAATGTATGTACACAGTGACTGCACCAGCAGAATAGTGAGTGCAGCTCTGGAGTATAATACAGGAGGTAACTCAGGATCAGTAATGTATGTACACAGTGACTGCACCAGCAGAATAGTGAGTGCAGCTCTGGAGTATAATACAGGATGTAACTCAGGATCAGTAATGTAATGTATGTACACAGTGACTGCACCAGCAGAATAGTGAGTGCAGCTCTGGAGTATAATACAGGATGTAACTCAGGATCAGTAATGTAATGTATGTACACAGTGACTGCACCAGCAGAATAGTGAGTGCAGCTCTGGAGTATAATACAGGATGTAACTCAGGATCAGTAATGTAATGTATGTACACAGTGACTGCACCAGCAGAATAGTGAGTGCAGCTCTGGAGTATAATACAGGAGGTAACTCAGGATCAGTAATGTAATGTATGTACACAGTGACTGCACCAGCAGAATAGTGAGTGCAGCTCTGGAGTATAATACAGGAGGTAACTCAGGATCAGTAATGTAATGTATGTACACAGTGACTCTACCAGCAGAACAGTGACTGCACCAGCAGAATAGTGAGTGCAGCTCTGGGGTATAATACAGGAGGTAACTCAGGATCAGTGATGTAATGTATGTACACAGTGACCGCACCAGCAGAATAGTGAGTGCAGCTCTGGAGTATAATACAGGATGTAACTCAGGATCAGTAATGTAATGTATGTACACAGTGACCGTACCAGCAGAATAGTGAGTGCAGCTCTGGGGTATAATACAGGATGTAACTCAGGATCAGTAATGTAATGTATGTACACAGTGACTGCACCAGCAGAATAGTGAGTGCAGCTCTGGGGTATAATACAGGAGGTAACTCAGGATCAGTAATGTATGTGCACAGTGACTGCACCAGCAGAATAGTGAGTGCAGCTCTGGAGTATAATACAGGAGGTAACTCAGGATCAGTAATGTAATGTATGTACACAGTGACTGCACCAGCAGAATAGTGAGTGCAGCTCTGGAGTATAATACAGGATGTAACTCAGGATCAGTAATGTAATGTATGTACACAGTGACTGCACCAGCAGAATAGTGAGTGCAGCTCTGGAGTATAATACAGGATGTAACTCAGGATCAGTAATGTAATGTATGTACACAGTGACTGCACCAGCAGAATAGTGAGTGCAGCTCTGGAGTATAATACAGGATGTAACTCAGGATCAGTAATGTAATGTATGTACACAGTGACTGCACCAGCAGAATAGTGAGTGCAGCTCTGGAGTATAATACAGGATGTAACTCAGGATCAGTAATGTATGTACACAGTGACTGCACCAGCAGAATAGTGAGTGCAGCTCTGGGGTATAATACAGGATGTAACTCAGGATCAGTAATGTAATGTATGTACACAGTGACTGCACCAGCAGAATAGTGAGTGCAGCTCTGGAGTATAATACAGGAGGTAACTCAGGATCAGTAATGTAATGTATGTACACAGTGACTGCACCAGCAGAATAGTGAGCGCGGCTCTGGAGTATAATACAGGAGGTAACTCAGGATCAGTAATGTAATGTATGTACACAGTGACTGCACCAGCAGAATAGTGAGCGCGGCTCTGGAGTATAATACAGGAGGTAACTCAAAATCAGTAATGTAATGTATGTACACAGTGACTGCACCAGCAGAATAGTGAGTGCAGCTCTGGAGTATAATACAGGATGTAACTCAGGATCAGTAATGTAATGTATGTACACAGTGACTGCACCAGCAGAATAGTGAGTGCAGCTCTGGAGTATAATGCAGGATGTAACTCAGGATCAGTAATGTAATGTATGTACACAGTGACTCCACCAGCAGAATAGTGAGTGCAGCTCTGGGGTATAATACATGATGTAACTCAGGATCAGTAATGTAATGTATGTACACAGTGACTGCACCAGCAGAATAGTGAGTGCAGCTCTGGGGTATAATACAGGATGTAACTCAGGATCAGTAATGTAATGTATGTACACAGTGACTCCACCAGCAGAATAGTGAGTGCAGCTCTGGGGTATAATACAGGATGTAACTCAGGATCAGTAATGTAATGTATGTACACAGTGACTGCACCAGCAGAATAGTGAGTGCAGCTCTGTAGTATAATACAGGATGTAACTCAGGATCAGTAATGTAATGTATGTACACAGTGACTGCACCAGCAGAATAGTGAGTGCAGCTCTGTAGTATAATACAGGATGTAACTCAGGATCAGTAATGTAATGTATGTACACAGTGACTGCACCAGCAGAATAGTGAGTGCAGCTCTGGAGTATAATACAGGATGTAACTCAGGATCAGTAATGTAATGTGTGTACACAGTGACTGCACCAGCAGAATAGTGAGTGCAGCTCTGGAGTATAATACAGGATGTAACTCAGGATCAGTAATGTATGTACACAGTGACTGCACCAGCAGAATAGTGAGTGCAGCTCTGGAGTATAATACAGGAGGTAACTCAGGATCAGTAATGTATGTACACAGTGACTGCACCAGCAGAATAGTGAGTGCAGCTCTGGAGTATAATACAGGATGTAACTCAGGATCAGTAATGTAATGTATGTACACAGTGACTGCACCAGCAGAATAGTGAGTGCAGCTCTGGGGTATAATACAGGATGTAACTCAGGATCAGTAATGTAATGTATGTACACAGTGACTGCACCAGCAGAATAGTGAGTGCAGCTCTGTAGTATAATACAGGATGTAACTCAGGATCAGTAATGTAATGTATGTACACAGTGACTGCACCAGCAGAATAGTGAGTGCAGCTCTGGAGTATAATACAGGATGTAACTCAGGATCAGTAATGTATGTACACAGTGACTGCACCAGCAGAATAGTGAGAGCAGCTCTGGAGTATAATACAGGAGGTAACTCAGGATCAGTAATGTAATGTATGTACACAGTGACTCCACCAGCAGAATAGTGAGTGCAGCTCTGGGGTATAATACAGGATGTAACTCAGGATCAGTAATGTAATGTATGTACACAGTGACTGCACCAGCAGAATAGTGAGTGCAGCTCTGGGGTATAATACAGGATGTAACTCAGGATCAGTAATGTAATGTATGTACACAGTGACTGCACCAGCAGAATAGTGAGTGCAGCTCTGGAGTATAATACAGGATGTAACTCAGGATCAGTAATGTATGTACACAGTGACTGCACCAGCAGAATAGTGAGTGCAGCTCTGGAGTATAATACAGGAGGTAACTCAGGATCAGTAATGTATGTACACAGTGACTGCACCAGCAGAATAGTGAGAGCAGCTCTGGAGTATAATACAGGAGGTAACTCAGGATCAGTAATGTAATGTATGTACACAGTGACTCCACCAGCAGAATAGTGAGTGCAGCTCTGGGGTATAATACAGGATGTAACTCAGGATCAGTAATGTAATGTATGTACACAGTGACTGCACCAGCAGAATAGTGAGTGCAGCTCTGGGGTATAATACAGGATGTAACTCAGGATCAGTTATGTAATGTATTTACATAGCGACTCCACCAGCAGAATAGTGAGTGCAGCTCTGGAGTATAATACAGGAGGTAACTCAGGATCAGTAATGTAATGTATGTACACAGTGACTGCACCAGCAGAATAGTGAGTGCAGCTCTGGAGTATAATACAGGATGTAACTCAGGATCAGTAATGTAATGTATGTACACAGTGACTGCACCAGCAGAATAGTGAGTGCAGCTCTGGAGTATAATACAGGATGTAACTCAGGATCAGTAATGTAATGTATGTACACAGTGACTGCACCAGCAGAATAGTGAGTGCAGCTCTGGAGTATAATACAGGAGGTAACTCAGGATCAGTAATGTAATGTATGTACACAGTGACTGCACCAGCAGAATAGTGAGTGCAGCTCTGGAGTATAATACAGGAGGTAACTCAGGATCAGTGATGTAATGTATGTACACAGTGACCGCACCAGCAGAATAGTGAGTGCAGCTCTGGAGTATAATACAGGATGTAACTCAGGATCAGTAATGTAATGTATGTACACAGTGACCGTACCAGCAGAATAGTGAGTGCAGCTCTGGGGTATAATACAGGATGTAACTCAGGATCAGTAATGTAATGTATGTACACAGTGACTGCACCAGCAGAATAGTGAGTGCAGCTCTGGGGTATAATACAGGAGGTAACTCAGGATCAGTAATGTATGTGCACAGTGACTGCACCAGCAGAATAGTGAGTGCAGCTCTGGAGTATAATACAGGAGGTAACTCAGGATCAGTAATGTAATGTATGTACACAGTGACTGCACCAGCAGAATAGTGAGTGCAGCTCTGGGGTATAATACAGGATGTAACTCAGGATCAGTAATGTAATGTATGTACACAGTGACTGCACCAGCAGAATAGTGAGTGCAGCTCTGGAGTATAATACAGGATGTAACTCAGGATCAGTAATGTAATGTATGTACACAGTGACTGCACCAGCAGAATAGTGAGTGCAGCTCTGGAGTATAATACAGGAGGTAACTCAGGATCAGTAATGTATGTACACAGTGACTGCACCAGCAGAATAGTGAGCGCGGCTCTGGAGTATAATACAGGAGGTAACTCAGGATCATTAATGTAATGTATGTACACAGTGACTGCACCAGCAGAATAGTGAGCGCGGCTCTGGAGTATAATACAGGATGTAACTCAGGATCAGTAATGTAATGTATGTACACAGTGACTGCACCAGCAGAATAGTGAGTGCAGCTCTGGAGTATAATACAGGATGTAACTCAGGATCAGTAATGTAATGTATGTACACAGTGACTGCACCAGCAGAATAGTGAGTGCAGCTCTGGAGTATAATACAGGATGTAACTCAGGATCAGTAATGTAATGTATGTACACAGTGACTGCACCAGCAGAATAGTGAGTGCAGCTCTGGAGTATAATACAGGATGTAACTAAGTATCAGTAATGTAATGTATGTACACAGTGACTGCACCAGCAGAATAGTGAGTGCAGCTCTGGAGTATAATACAGGATGTAACTCAGGATCAGTAATGTAATGTATGTACACAGTGACTGCACCAGCAGAATAGTGAGTGCAGCTCTGGAGTATAATACAGGAGGTAACTCAGGATCAGTAATGTAATGTATGTACACAGTGACTGCACCAGCAGAATAGGGAGTGCAGCTCTGGAGTATAATACAGGATGTAACTCAGGATCAGTAATGTAATGTATGTACACAGTGACTGCACCAGCAGAATAGTGAGTGCAGCTCTGGAGTATAATACAGGATGTAACTCAGGATCAGTAATGTAATGTATGTACACAGTGACTGCACCAGCAGAATAGTGAGTGCAGCTCTGGAGTATAATACAGGATGTAACTCAGGATCAGTAATGTAATGTATGTACACAGTGACTGCACCAGCAGAATAGTGAGTGCAGCTCTGGAGTATAATACAGGAGGTAACTCAGGATCAGTAATGTAATGTATGTACACAGTGACTGCACCAGCAGAATAGTGAGCGCGGCTCTGGAGTATAATACAGGAGGTAACTCAAAATCAGTAATGTAATGTATGTACACAGTGACTGCACCAGCAGAATAGTGAGTGCAGCTCTGGAGTATAATACAGGATGTAACTCAGGATCAGTAATGTAATGTATGTACACAGTGACTGCACCAGCAGAATAGTGAGTGCAGCTCTGGAGTATAATACAGGATGTAACTCAGGATCAGTAATGTAATGTATGTACACAGTGACTGCACCAGCAGAATAGTGAGTGCAGCTCTGGAGTATAATACAGGATGTAACTCAGGATCAGTAATGTAATGTATGTACACAGTGACTGCACCAGCAGAATAGTGAGTGCAGCTCTGGAGTATAATACAGGAGGTAACTCAGGATCAGTAATGTAATGTATGTACACAGTGACTGCACCAGCAGAATAGGGAGTGCAGCTCTGGAGTATAATACAGGATGTAACTCAGGATCAGTAATGTAATGTATGTACACAGTGACTGCACCAGCAGAATAGTGAGTGCAGCTCTGGAGTATAATACAGGATGTAACTCAGGATCAGTAATGTAATGTATGTACACAGTGACTGCACCAGCAGAATAGTGAGTGCAGCTCTGGAGTATAATACAGGAGGTAACTCAGGATCAGTAATGTAATGTATGTACACAGTGACTGCACCAGCAGAATAGTGAGCGCGGCTCTGGAGTATAATACAGGAGGTAACTTAGGATCAGTAATGTAATGTATGTACACAGTGACTGCACCAGCAGAATAGTGAGTGCGGCTCTGGAGTATAATACAGGAGGTAACTCAAAATCAGTAATGTAATGTATGTACACAGTGACTGCACCAGCAGAATAGTGAGTGCAGCTCTGGAGTATAATACAGGATGTAACTCAGGATCAGTAATGTAATGTATGTACACAGTGACTGCACCAGCAGAATAGTGAGTGCAGCTCTGGAGTATAATACAGGATGTAACTCAGGATCAGTAATGTAATGTATGTACACAGTGACTGCACCAGCAGAATAGTGAGTGCAGCTCTGGAGTATAATACAGGAGGTAACTCAGGATCAGTAATGTAATGTATGTACACAGTGACTCCACCAGCAGAATAGTGAGTGCAGCTCTGGGGTATAATACAGGATGTAACTCAGGATCAGTAATGTAATGTATGTACACAGTGACTGCACCAGCAGAATAGTGAGTGCAGCTCTGGAGTATAATACAGGAGGTAACAAAGGATCAGTAATGTAATGTATGTACACAGTGACTGCACCAGCAGAATAGTGAGCGCGGCTCTGGAGTATAATACAGGAGGTAACTCAGGACCAGTAATGTAATGTATGTACACAGTGACTGCACCAGCAGAATAGTGAGCGCGGCTCTGGAGTATAATACAGGAGGTAACTCAAAATCAGTAATGTAATGTATGTACACAGTGACTGCACCAGCAGAATAGTGAGTGCAGCTCTGGAGTATAATACAGGATGTAACTCAGGATCAGTAATGTAATGTATGTACACAGTGACTGCACCAGCTGAATAGTGAGTGCAGCTCTGGAGTATAATACAGGATGTAACTCAGGATCAGTAATGTAATGTATGTACACAGTGACCGTACCAGCAGAATAGTGAGTGCAGCTCTGGGGTATAATACAGGATGTAACTCAGGATCAGTAATGTAATGTATGTACACAGTGACTGCACCAGCAGAATAGTGAGTGCAGCTCTGGGGTATAATACAGGAGGTAACTCAGGATCAGTAATGTATGTGCACAGTGACTGCACCAGCAGAATAGTGAGTGCAGCTCTGGAGTATAATACAGGAGGTAACTCAGGATCAGTAATGTAATGTATGTACACAGTGACTGCACCAGCAGAATAGTGAGTGCAGGTCTGGAGTATAATACAGGATGTAACTCAGGATCAGTAATGTAATGTATGTACACAGTGACTGCACCAGCAGAATAGTGAGTGCAGCTCTGGGGTATAATACAGGATGTAACTCAGGATCAGTAATGTAATGTATGTACACAGTGACTGCACCAGCAGAATAGTGAGTGCAGCTCTGGAGTATAATACAGGATGTAACTCAGGATCAGTAATGTAATGTATGTACACAGTGACTGCACCAGCAGAATAGTGAGTGCAGCTCTGGAGTATAATACAGGAGGTAACTCAGGATCAGTAATGTATGTACACAGTGACTGCACCAGCAGAATAGTGAGTGCAGCTCTGGAGTATAATACAGGATGTAACTCAGGATCAGTAATGTAATGTATGTACACAGTGACTGCACCAGCAGAATAGTGAGTGCAGCTCTGGAGTATAATACAGGATGTAACTCAGGATCAGTAATGTAATGTATGTACACAGTGACTGCACCAGCAGAATAGTGAGTGCAGCTCTGGAGTATAATACAGGATGTAACTAAGTATCAGTAATGTAATGTATGTACACAGTGACTGCACCAGCAGAATAGTGAGTGCAGCTCTGGAGTATAATACAGGATGTAACTCAGGATCAGTAATGTAATGTATGTACACAGTGACTGCACCAGCAGAATAGTGAGTGCAGCTCTGGAGTATAATACAGGAGGTAACTCAGGATCAGTAATGTAATGTATGTACACAGTGACTGCACCAGCAGAATAGGGAGTGCAGCTCTGGAGTATAATACAGGATGTAACTCAGGATCAGTAATGTAATGTATGTACACAGTGACTGCACCAGCAGAATAGTGAGTGCAGCTCTGGAGTATAATACAGGATGTAACTCAGGATCAGTAATGTAATGTATGTACACAGTGACTGCACCAGCAGAATAGTGAGTGCAGCTCTGGAGTATAATACAGGAGGTAACTCAGGATCAGTAATGTAATGTATGTACACAGTGACTGCACCAGCAGAATAGTGAGCGCGGCTCTGGAGTATAATACAGGAGGTAACTTAGGATCAGTAATGTAATGTATGTACACAGTGACTGCACCAGCAGAATAGTGAGTGCGGCTCTGGAGTATAATACAGGAGGTAACTCAAAATCAGTAATGTAATGTATGTACACAGTGACTGCACCAGCAGAATAGTGAGTGCAGCTCTGGAGTATAATACAGGATGTAACTCAGGATCAGTAATGTAATGTATGTACACAGTGACTGCACCAGCAGAATAGTGAGTGCAGCTCTGGAGTATAATACAGGATGTAACTCAGGATCAGCAATGTAATGTATGTACACAGTGACTGCACCAGCAGAATAGTGAGTGCAGCTCTGGAGTATAATACAGGATGTAACTCAGGATCAGTAATGTAATGTATGTACACAGTGACTGCACCAGCAGAATAGTGAGTGCAGCTCTGGAGTATAATACAGGATGTAACTCAGGATCAGTAATGTAATGTATGTACACAGTGACTGCACCAGCAGAATAGTGAGTGCAGCTCTGGAGTATAATACAGGAGGTAACTCAGGATCAGTAATGTAATGTATGTACACAGTGACTCCACCAGCAGAATAGTGAGTGCAGCTCTGGGGTATAATACAGGATGTAACTCAGGATCAGTAATGTAATGTATGTACACAGTGACTGCACCAGCAGAATAGTGAGTGCAGCTCTGGGGTATAATACAGGATGTAACTCAGGATCAGTAATGTAATGTATGTACACAGTGACTGCACCAGCAGAATAGTGAGTGCAGCTCTGGAGTATAATACAGGATGTAACTCAGGATCAGTAATGTATGTACACAGTGACTGCACCAGCAGAATAGTGAGTGCAGCTCTGGAGTATAATACAGGAGGTAACTCAGGATCAGTAATGTATGTACACAGTGACTGCACCAGCAGAATAGTGAGAGCAGCTCTGGAGTATAATACAGGAGGTAACTCAGGATCAGTAATGTAATGTATGTACACAGTGACTCCACCAGCAGAATAGTGAGTGCAGCTCTGGGGTATAATACAGGATGTAACTCAGGATCAGTAATGTAATGTATGTACACAGTGACTGCACCAGCAGAATAGTGAGTGCAGCTCTGGGGTATAATACAGGATGTAACTCAGGATCAGTTATGTAATGTATTTACATAGCGACTCCACCAGCAGAATAGTGAGTGCAGCTCTGGAGTATAATACAGGAGGTAACTCAGGATCAGTAATGTAATGTATGTACACAGTGACTGCACCAGCAGAATAGTGAGTGCAGCTCTGGAGTATAATACAGGATGTAACTCAGGATCAGTAATGTAATGTATGTACACAGTGACTGCACCAGCAGAATAGTGAGTGCAGCTCTGGAGTATAATACAGGATGTAACTCAGGATCAGTAATGTAATGTATGTACACAGTGACTGCACCAGCAGAATAGTGAGTGCAGCTCTGGAGTATAATACAGGAGGTAACTCAGGATCAGTAATGTAATGTATGTACACAGTGACTGCACCAGCAGAATAGTGAGTGCAGCTCTGGAGTATAATACAGGAGGTAACTCAGGATCAGTGATGTAATGTATGTACACAGTGACCGCACCAGCAGAATAGTGAGTGCAGCTCTGGAGTATAATACAGGATGTAACTCAGGATCAGTAATGTAATGTATGTACACAGTGACCGTACCAGCAGAATAGTGAGTGCAGCTCTGGGGTATAATACAGGATGTAACTCAGGATCAGTAATGTAATGTATGTACACAGTGACTGCACCAGCAGAATAGTGAGTGCAGCTCTGGGGTATAATACAGGAGGTAACTCAGGATCAGTAATGTATGTGCACAGTGACTGCACCAGCAGAATAGTGAGTGCAGCTCTGGAGTATAATACAGGAGGTAACTCAGGATCAGTAATGTAATGTATGTACACAGTGACTGCACCAGCAGAATAGTGAGTGCAGGTCTGGAGTATAATACAGGATGTAACTCAGGATCAGTAATGTAATGTATGTACACAGTGACTGCACCAGCAGAATAGTGAGTGCAGCTCTGGGGTATAATACAGGATGTAACTCAGGATCAGTAATGTAATGTATGTACACAGTGACTGCACCAGCAGAATAGTGAGTGCAGCTCTGGAGTATAATACAGGATGTAACTCAGGATCAGTAATGTAATGTATGTACACAGTGACTGCACCAGCAGAATAGTGAGTGCAGCTCTGGAGTATAATACAGGAGGTAACTCAGGATCAGTAATGTATGTACACAGTGACTGCACCAGCAGAATAGTGAGCGCGGCTCTGGAGTATAATACAGGAGGTAACTCAGGATCAGTAATGTAATGTATGTACACAGTGACTGCACCAGCAGAATAGTGAGCGCGGCTCTGGAGTATAATACAGGAGGTAACTCAAAATCAGTAATGTAATGTATGTACACAGTGACTGCACCAGCAGAATAGTGAGTGCAGCTCTGGAGTATAATACAGGATGTAACTCAGGATCAGTAATGTAATGTATGTACACAGTGACTGCACCAGCAGAATAGTGAGTGCAGCTCTGGAGTATAATACAGGATGTAACTCAGGATCAGTAATGTAATGTATGTACACAGTGACTGCACCAGCAGAATAGTGAGTGCAGCTCTGGAGTATAATACAGGATGTAACTAAGTATCAGTAATGTAATGTATGTACACAGTGACTGCACCAGCAGAATAGTGAGTGCAGCTCTGGAGTATAATACAGGATGTAACTCAGGATCAGTAATGTAATGTATGTACACAGTGACTGCACCAGCAGAATAGTGAGTGCAGCTCTGGAGTATAATACAGGAGGTAACTCAGGATCAGTAATGTAATGTATGTACACAGTGACTGCACCAGCAGAATAGGGAGTGCAGCTCTGGAGTATAATACAGGATGTAACTCAGGATCAGTAATGTAATGTATGTACACAGTGACTGCACCAGCAGAATAGTGAGTGCAGCTCTGGAGTATAATACAGGATGTAACTCAGGATCAGTAATGTAATGTATGTACACAGTGACTGCACCAGCAGAATAGTGAGTGCAGCTCTGGAGTATAATACAGGAGGTAACTCAGGATCAGTAATGTAATGTATGTACACAGTGACTGCACCAGCAGAATAGTGAGCGCGGCTCTGGAGTATAATACAGGAGGTAACTTAGGATCAGTAATGTAATGTATGTACACAGTGACTGCACCAGCAGAATAGTGAGTGCGGCTCTGGAGTATAATACAGGAGGTAACTCAAAATCAGTAATGTAATCTATGTACACAGTGACTGCACCAGCAGAATAGTGAGTGCAGCTCTGGAGTATAATACAGGATGTAACTCAGGATCAGTAATGTAATGTATGTACACAGTGACTGCACCAGCAGAATAGTGAGTGCAGCTCTGGAGTATAATACAGGATGTAACTCAGGATCAGCAATGTATGTGCACAGTGACTGCACCAGCAGAATAGTGAGTGCAGCTCTGGAGTATAATACAGGAGGTAACTCAGGATCAGTAATGTAATGTATGTACACAGTGACTGCACCAGCAGAATAGTGAGTGCAGCTCTGGAGTATAATACAGGATGTAACTCAGGATCAGTAATATAATGTATGTACACAGTGACTGCACCAGCAGAATAGTGAGTGCAGCTCTGGAGTATAATACAGGAGGCAACTCAGGATCAGTAATGTAATGTATGTACACAGTGACTGCACCAGCAGAATAGTGAGCGCGGCTCTGGAGTATAATACAGGAGGTAACTCAGGATCAGTAATGTAATGTATGTACACAGTGACTGCACCAGCAGAATAGTGAGCGCGGCTCTGGAGTATAATACAGGATGTAACTCAGGATCAGTAATGTAATGTATGTACACAGTGACTGCACCAGCAGAATAGTGAGTGCAGCTCTGGAGTATAATACAGGATGTAACTCAGGATCAGTAATGTATGTACACAGTGACTGCACCAGCAGAATAGTGAGAGCAGCTCTGGAGTATAATACAGGAGGTAACTCAGGATCAGTAATGTAATGTATGTACACAGTGACTCCACCAGCAGAATAGTGAGTGCAGCTCTGGGGTATAATACAGGATGTAACTCAGGATCAGTAATGTAATGTATGTACACAGTGACTGCACCAGCAGAATAGTGAGTGCAGCTCTGGAGTATAATACAGGATGTAACTCAGGATCAGTAATGTAATGTATGTACACAGTGACTGCACCAGCAGAATAGTGAGTGCAGCTCTGGGGTATAATACAGGATGTAACTCAGGATCAGTAATGTAATGTATGTACACAGTGACTGCACCAGCAGAATAGTGAGTGCAGCTCTGGAGTATAATACAGGATGTAACTCAGGATCAGTAATGTATGTACACAGTGACTGCACCAGCAGAATAGTGAGTGCAGCTCTGGAGTATAATACAGGAGGTAACTCAGGATCAGTAATGTATGTACACAGTGACTGCACCAGCAGAATAGTGAGAGCAGCTCTGGAGTATAATACAGGAGGTAACTCAGGATCAGTAATGTAATGTATGTACACAGTGACTGCACCAGCAGAATAGTGAGAGCAGCTCTGGAGTATAATACAGGAGGTAACTCAGGATCAGTAATGTAATGTATGTACACAGTGACTCCACCAGCAGAATAGTGAGTGCAGCTCTGGGGTATAATACAGGATGTAACTCAGGATCAGTAATGTAATGTATGTACACAGTGACTGCACCAGCAGAATAGTGAGTGCAGCTCTGGGGTATAATACAGGATGTAACTCAGGATCAGTTATGTAATGTATGTACACAGTGACTGCACCAGCAGAATAGTGAGTGCAGCTCTGGAGTATAATACAGGAGGTAACTCAGGATCAGTAATGTAATGTATGTACACAGTGACTGCACCAGCAGAATAGTGAGTGCAGGTCTGGAGTATAATACAGGATGTAACTCAGGATCAGTAATGTAATGTATGTACACAGTGACTGCACCAGCAGAATAGTGAGTGCAGCTCTGGGGTATAATACAGGATGTAACTCAGGATCAGTTATGTAATGTATTTACATAGCGACTCCAGCAGCAGAATAGTGAGTGCAGCTCTGGAGTATAATACAGGAGGTAACTCAGGATCAGTAATGTAATGTATGTACACAGTGACTGCACCAGCAGAATAGTGAGTGCAGCTCTGGAGTATAATACAGGAGGTAACTCAGGATCAGTAATGTAATGTATGTACACAGTGACTGCACCAGCAGAATAGTGAGCGCGGCTCTGGAGTATAATACAGGAGGTAACTCAGGATCAGTAATGTAATGTATGTACACAGTGACTGCACCAGCAGAATAGTGAGCGCGGCTCTGGAGTATAATACAGGATGTAACTCAGGATCAGTAATGTAATGTATGTACACAGTGACTGCACCAGCAGAATAGTGAGTGCAGCTCTGGAGTATAATACAGGATGTAACTCAGGATCAGTAATGTATGTACACAGTGACTGCACCAGCAGAATAGTGAGAGCAGCTCTGGAGTATAATACAGGAGGTAACTCAGGATCAGTAATGTAATGTATGTACACAGTGACTCCACCAGCAGAATAGTGAGTGCAGCTCTGGGGTATAATACAGGATGTAACTCAGGATCAGTAATGTAATGTATGTACACAGTGACTGCACCAGCAGAATAGTGAGTGCAGCTCTGGAGTATAATACAGGATGTAACTCAGGATCAGTAATGTAATGTATGTACACAGTGACTGCACCAGCAGAATAGTGAGTGCAGCTCTGGGGTATAATACAGGATGTAACTCAGGATCAGTAATGTAATGTATGTACACAGTGACTGCACCAGCAGAATAGTGAGTGCAGCTCTGGAGTATAATACAGGATGTAACTCAGGATCAGTAATGTATGTACACAGTGACTGCACCAGCAGAATAGTGAGTGCAGCTCTGGAGTATAATACAGGAGGTAACTCAGGATCAGTAATGTATGTACACAGTGACTGCACCAGCAGAATAGTGAGAGCAGCTCTGGAGTATAATACAGGAGGTAACTCAGGATCAGTAATGTAATGTATGTACACAGTGACTGCACCAGCAGAATAGTGAGAGCAGCTCTGGAGTATAATACAGGAGGTAACTCAGGATCAGTAATGTAATGTATGTACACAGTGACTCCACCAGCAGAATAGTGAGTGCAGCTCTGGGGTATAATACAGGATGTAACTCAGGATCAGTAATGTAATGTATGTACACAGTGACTGCACCAGCAGAATAGTGAGTGCAGCTCTGGGGTATAATACAGGATGTAACTCAGGATCAGTTATGTAATGTATGTACACAGTGACTGCACCAGCAGAATAGTGAGTGCAGCTCTGGAGTATAATACAGGATGTAACTCAGGATCAGTAATGTAATGTATGTACACAGTGACTGCACCAGCAGAATAGTGAGTGCAGCTCTGGAGTATAATACAGGATGTAACTCAGGATCAGTAATGTAATGTATGTACACAGTGACTGCACCAGCAGAATAGTGAGTGCAGCTCTGGAGTATAATACAGGATGTAACTCAGGATCAGTAATGTAATGTATGTACACAGTGACTGCACCAGCAGAATAGTGAGTGCAGCTCTGGAGTATAATACAGGAGGTAACTCAGGATCAGTAATGTAATGTATGTACACAGTGACTGCACCAGCAGAATAGTGAGTGCAGCTCTGGAGTATAATACAGGAGGTAACTCAGGATCAGTGATGTAATGTATGTACACAGTGACCGCACCAGCAGAATAGTGAGTGCAGCTCTGGAGTATAATACAGGATGTAACTCAGGATCAGTAATGTAATGTATGTACACAGTGACTGCACCAGCAGAATAGTGAGTGCAGCTCTGGGGTATAATACAGGATGTAACTCAGGATCAGTTATGTAATGTATTTACATAGCGACTCCAGCAGCAGAATAGTGAGTGCAGCTCTGGAGTATAATACAGGAGGTAACTCAGGATCAGTAATGTAATGTATGTACACAGTGACTGCACCAGCAGAATAGTGAGTGCAGCTCTGGAGTATAATACAGGATGTAACTCAGGATCAGTAATGTAATGTATGTACACAGTGACTGCACCAGCAGAATAGTGAGTGCAGCTCTGGAGTATAATACAGGATGTAACTCAGGATCAGTAATGTAATGTATGTACACAGTGACCGCACCAGCAGAATAGTGAGTGCAGCTCTGGAGTATAATACAGGATGTAACTCAGGATCAGTAATGTAATGTATGTACACAGTGACCGTACCAGCAGAATAGTGAGTGCAGCTCTGGGGTATAATACAGGATGTAACTCAGGATCAGTAATGTAATGTATGAACACAGTGACTGCACCAGCAGAATAGTGAGTGCAGCTCTGGAGTATAATACAGGAGGTAACTCAGGATCAGTAATGTAATGTATGTACACAGTGACTGCACCAGCAGAATAGGGAGTGCAGCTCTGGAGTATAATACAGGATGTAACTCAGGATCAGTAATGTAATGTATGTACACAGTGACTGCACCAGCAGAATAGTGAGTGCAGCTCTGGAGTATAATACAGGATGTAACTCAGGATCAGTAATGTAATGTATGTACACAGTGACTGCACCAGCAGAATAGTGAGTGCAGCTCTGGAGTATAATACAGGAGGTAACTCAGGATCAGTAATGTAATGTATGTACACAGTGACTGCACCAGCAGAATAGTGAGCGCGGCTCTGGAGTATAATACAGGAGGTAACTCAGGATCAGTAATGTAATGTATGTACACAGTGACTGCACCAGCAGAATAGTGAGCGCGGCTCTGGAGTATAATACAGGAGGTAACTCAAAATCAGTAATGTAATGTATGTACACAGTGACTGCACCAGCAGAATAGTGAGTGCAGCTCTGGAGTATAATACAGGATGTAACTCAGGATCAGTAATGTAATGTATGTACACAGTGACTGCACCAGCAGAATAGTGAGTGCAGCTCTGGAGTATAATACAGGATGTAACTCAGGATCAGCAATGTAATGTATGTACACAGTGACTGCACCAGCAGAATAGTGAGTGCAGCTCTGGAGTATAATACAGGATGTAACTCAGGATCAGTAATGTAATGTATGTACACAGTGACTGCACCAGCAGAATAGTGAGTGCAGCTCTGGAGTATAATACAGGATGTAACTCAGGATCAGTAATGTAATGTATGTACACAGTGACTGCACCAGCAGAATAGTGAGTGCAGCTCTGGAGTATAATACAGGAGGTAACTCAGGATCAGTAATGTAATGTATGTACACAGTGACTCCACCAGCAGAATAGTGAGTGCAGCTCTGGGGTATAATACAGGATGTAACTCAGGATCAGTAATGTAATGTATGTACACAGTGACTGCACCAGCAGAATAGTGAGCGCGGCTCTGGAGTATAATACAGGAGGTAACTCAGGATCAGTAATGTAATGTATGTACACAGTGACTGCACCAGCAGAATAGTGAGCGCGGCTCTGGAGTATAATACAGGAGGTAACTCAAAATCAGTAATGTAATGTATGTACACAGTGACTGCACCAGCAGAATAGTGAGTGCAGCTCTGGAGTATAATACAGGATGTAACTCAGGATCAGTAATGTAATGTATGTACACAGTGACTGCACCAGCAGAATAGTGAGTGCAGCTCTGGAGTATAATACAGGATGTAACTCAGGATCAGCAATGTAATGTATGTACACAGTGACTGCACCAGCAGAATAGTGAGTGCAGCTCTGGGGTATAATACAGGATGTAACTCAGGATCAGTAATGTAATGTATGTACACAGTGACTCCACCAGCAGAATAGTGAGTGCAGCTCTGGGGTATAATACAGGATGTAACTCAGGATCAGTAATGTATGTTCACAGTGACTGCACCAGCAGAATAGTGAGTGCAGCTCTGGAGTATAATACAGGAGGTAACTCAGGATCAGTAATGTAATGTATGTACACAGTGACTGCACCAGCAGAATAGTGAGAGCAGCTCTGGAGTATAATACAGGAGGTAACTCAGGATCAGAAATGTAATGTATGTACACAGTGACTGCACCAGCAGAATAGTGAGTGCAGCTCTGGAGTATAATACAGGATGTAACTCAGGATCAGTAATGTAATGTATGTACACAGTGACTCCACCAGCAGAATAGTGAGTGCAGCTCTGGGGTATAATACATGATGTAACTCAGGATCAGTAATGTAATGTATGTACACAGTGACTGCACCAGCAGAATAGTGAGTGCAGCTCTGGGGTATAATACAGGATGTAACTCAGGATCAGTAATGTAATGTATGTACACAGTGACTCCACCAGCAGAATAGTGAGTGCAGCTCTGGGGTATAATACAGGATGTAACTCAGGATCAGTAATGTAATGTATGTACACAGTGACTGCACCAGCAGAATAGTGAGTGCAGCTCTGTAGTATAATACAGGATGTAACTCAGGATCAGTAATGTAATGTATGTACACAGTGACTGCACCAGCAGAATAGTGAGTGCAGCTCTGTAGTATAATACAGGATGTAACTCAGGATCAGTAATGTAATGTATGTACACAGTGACTGCACCAGCAGAATAGTGAGTGCAGCTCTGGAGTATAATACAGGATGTAACTCAGGATCAGTAATGTAATGTGTGTACACAGTGACTGCACCAGCAGAATAGTGAGTGCAGCTCTGGAGTATAATACAGGATGTAACTCAGGATCAGTAATGTATGTACACAGTGACTGCACCAGCAGAATAGTGAGTGCAGCTCTGGAGTATAATACAGGAGGTAACTCAGGATCAGTAATGTATGTACACAGTGACTGCACCAGCAGAATAGTGAGTGCAGCTCTGGAGTATAATACAGGATGTAACTCAGGATCAGTAATGTAATGTATGTACACAGTGACTGCACCAGCAGAATAGTGAGTGCAGCTCTGGAGTATAATACAGGATGTAACTCAGGATCAGTAATGTAATGTATGTACACAGTGACTGCACCAGCAGAATAGTGAGTGCAGCTCTGGAGTATAATACAGGATGTAACTCAGGATCAGTAATGTAATGTATGTACACAGTGACTGCACCAGCAGAATAGTGAGTGCAGCTCTGGAGTATAATACAGGAGGTAACTCAGGATCAGTAATGTAATGTATGTACACAGTGACTGCACCAGCAGAATAGTGAGTGCAGCTCTGGAGTATAATACAGGAGGTAACTCAGGATCAGTAATGTAATGTATGTACACAGTGACTCTACCAGCAGAACAGTGACTGCACCAGCAGAATAGTGAGTGCAGCTCTGGGGTATAATACAGGAGGTAACTCAGGATCAGTGATGTAATGTATGTACACAGTGACCGCACCAGCAGAATAGTGAGTGCAGCTCTGGAGTATAATACAGGATGTAACTCAGGATCAGTAATGTAATGTATGTACACAGTGACCGTACCAGCAGAATAGTGAGTGCAGCTCTGGGGTATAATACAGGATGTAACTCAGGATCAGTAATGTAATGTATGTACACAGTGACTGCACCAGCAGAATAGTGAGTGCAGCTCTGGGGTATAATACAGGAGGTAACTCAGGATCAGTAATGTATGTGCACAGTGACTGCACCAGCAGAATAGTGAGTGCAGCTCTGGAGTATAATACAGGAGGTAACTCAGGATCAGTAATGTAATGTATGTACACAGTGACTGCACCAGCAGAATAGTGAGTGCAGCTCTGGAGTATAATACAGGATGTAACTCAGGATCAGTAATGTAATGTATGTACACAGTGACTGCACCAGCAGAATAGTGAGTGCAGCTCTGGAGTATAATACAGGATGTAACTCAGGATCAGTAATGTAATGTATGTACACAGTGACTGCACCAGCAGAATAGTGAGTGCAGCTCTGGAGTATAATACAGGATGTAACTCAGGATCAGTAATGTAATGTATGTACACAGTGACTGCACCAGCAGAATAGTGAGTGCAGCTCTGGAGTATAATACAGGATGTAACTCAGGATCAGTAATGTATGTACACAGTGACTGCACCAGCAGAATAGTGAGTGCAGCTCTGGGGTATAATACAGGATGTAACTCAGGATCAGTAATGTAATGTATGTACACAGTGACTGCACCAGCAGAATAGTGAGTGCAGCTCTGGAGTATAATACAGGAGGTAACTCAGGATCAGTAATGTAATGTATGTACACAGTGACTGCACCAGCAGAATAGTGAGCGCGGCTCTGGAGTATAATACAGGAGGTAACTCAGGATCAGTAATGTAATGTATGTACACAGTGACTGCACCAGCAGAATAGTGAGCGCGGCTCTGGAGTATAATACAGGAGGTAACTCAAAATCAGTAATGTAATGTATGTACACAGTGACTGCACCAGCAGAATAGTGAGTGCAGCTCTGGAGTATAATACAGGATGTAACTCAGGATCAGTAATGTAATGTATGTACACAGTGACTGCACCAGCAGAATAGTGAGTGCAGCTCTGGAGTATAATGCAGGATGTAACTCAGGATCAGTAATGTAATGTATGTACACAGTGACTCCACCAGCAGAATAGTGAGTGCAGCTCTGGGGTATAATACATGATGTAACTCAGGATCAGTAATGTAATGTATGTACACAGTGACTGCACCAGCAGAATAGTGAGTGCAGCTCTGGGGTATAATACAGGATGTAACTCAGGATCAGTAATGTAATGTATGTACACAGTGACTCCACCAGCAGAATAGTGAGTGCAGCTCTGGGGTATAATACAGGATGTAACTCAGGATCAGTAATGTAATGTATGTACACAGTGACTGCACCAGCAGAATAGTGAGTGCAGCTCTGTAGTATAATACAGGATGTAACTCAGGATCAGTAATGTAATGTATGTACACAGTGACTGCACCAGCAGAATAGTGAGTGCAGCTCTGTAGTATAATACAGGATGTAACTCAGGATCAGTAATGTAATGTATGTACACAGTGACTGCACCAGCAGAATAGTGAGTGCAGCTCTGGAGTATAATACAGGATGTAACTCAGGATCAGTAATGTAATGTGTGTACACAGTGACTGCACCAGCAGAATAGTGAGTGCAGCTCTGGAGTATAATACAGGATGTAACTCAGGATCAGTAATGTATGTACACAGTGACTGCACCAGCAGAATAGTGAGTGCAGCTCTGGAGTATAATACAGGAGGTAACTCAGGATCAGTAATGTATGTACACAGTGACTGCACCAGCAGAATAGTGAGTGCAGCTCTGGAGTATAATACAGGATGTAACTCAGGATCAGTAATGTAATGTATGTACACAGTGACTGCACCAGCAGAATAGTGAGTGCAGCTCTGGGGTATAATACAGGATGTAACTCAGGATCAGTAATGTAATGTATGTACACAGTGACTGCACCAGCAGAATAGTGAGTGCAGCTCTGTAGTATAATACAGGATGTAACTCAGGATCAGTAATGTAATGTATGTACACAGTGACTGCACCAGCAGAATAGTGAGTGCAGCTCTGGAGTATAATACAGGATGTAACTCAGGATCAGTAATGTATGTACACAGTGACTGCACCAGCAGAATAGTGAGAGCAGCTCTGGAGTATAATACAGGAGGTAACTCAGGATCAGTAATGTAATGTATGTACACAGTGACTCCACCAGCAGAATAGTGAGTGCAGCTCTGGGGTATAATACAGGATGTAACTCAGGATCAGTAATGTAATGTATGTACACAGTGACTGCACCAGCAGAATAGTGAGTGCAGCTCTGGGGTATAATACAGGATGTAACTCAGGATCAGTAATGTAATGTATGTACACAGTGACTGCACCAGCAGAATAGTGAGTGCAGCTCTGGAGTATAATACAGGATGTAACTCAGGATCAGTAATGTATGTACACAGTGACTGCACCAGCAGAATAGTGAGTGCAGCTCTGGAGTATAATACAGGAGGTAACTCAGGATCAGTAATGTATGTACACAGTGACTGCACCAGCAGAATAGTGAGAGCAGCTCTGGAGTATAATACAGGAGGTAACTCAGGATCAGTAATGTAATGTATGTACACAGTGACTCCACCAGCAGAATAGTGAGTGCAGCTCTGGGGTATAATACAGGATGTAACTCAGGATCAGTAATGTAATGTATGTACACAGTGACTGCACCAGCAGAATAGTGAGTGCAGCTCTGGGGTATAATACAGGATGTAACTCAGGATCAGTTATGTAATGTATTTACATAGCGACTCCACCAGCAGAATAGTGAGTGCAGCTCTGGAGTATAATACAGGAGGTAACTCAGGATCAGTAATGTAATGTATGTACACAGTGACTGCACCAGCAGAATAGTGAGTGCAGCTCTGGAGTATAATACAGGATGTAACTCAGGATCAGTAATGTAATGTATGTACACAGTGACTGCACCAGCAGAATAGTGAGTGCAGCTCTGGAGTATAATACAGGATGTAACTCAGGATCAGTAATGTAATGTATGTACACAGTGACTGCACCAGCAGAATAGTGAGTGCAGCTCTGGAGTATAATACAGGAGGTAACTCAGGATCAGTAATGTAATGTATGTACACAGTGACTGCACCAGCAGAATAGTGAGTGCAGCTCTGGAGTATAATACAGGAGGTAACTCAGGATCAGTGATGTAATGTATGTACACAGTGACCGCACCAGCAGAATAGTGAGTGCAGCTCTGGAGTATAATACAGGATGTAACTCAGGATCAGTAATGTAATGTATGTACACAGTGACCGTACCAGCAGAATAGTGAGTGCAGCTCTGGGGTATAATACAGGATGTAACTCAGGATCAGTAATGTAATGTATGTACACAGTGACTGCACCAGCAGAATAGTGAGTGCAGCTCTGGGGTATAATACAGGAGGTAACTCAGGATCAGTAATGTATGTGCACAGTGACTGCACCAGCAGAATAGTGAGTGCAGCTCTGGAGTATAATACAGGAGGTAACTCAGGATCAGTAATGTAATGTATGTACACAGTGACTGCACCAGCAGAATAGTGAGTGCAGCTCTGGGGTATAATACAGGATGTAACTCAGGATCAGTAATGTAATGTATGTACACAGTGACTGCACCAGCAGAATAGTGAGTGCAGCTCTGGAGTATAATACAGGATGTAACTCAGGATCAGTAATGTAATGTATGTACACAGTGACTGCACCAGCAGAATAGTGAGTGCAGCTCTGGAGTATAATACAGGAGGTAACTCAGGATCAGTAATGTATGTACACAGTGACTGCACCAGCAGAATAGTGAGCGCGGCTCTGGAGTATAATACAGGAGGTAACTCAGGATCATTAATGTAATGTATGTACACAGTGACTGCACCAGCAGAATAGTGAGCGCGGCTCTGGAGTATAATACAGGATGTAACTCAGGATCAGTAATGTAATGTATGTACACAGTGACTGCACCAGCAGAATAGTGAGTGCAGCTCTGGAGTATAATACAGGATGTAACTCAGGATCAGTAATGTAATGTATGTACACAGTGACTGCACCAGCAGAATAGTGAGTGCAGCTCTGGAGTATAATACAGGATGTAACTCAGGATCAGTAATGTAATGTATGTACACAGTGACTGCACCAGCAGAATAGTGAGTGCAGCTCTGGAGTATAATACAGGATGTAACTAAGTATCAGTAATGTAATGTATGTACACAGTGACTGCACCAGCAGAATAGTGAGTGCAGCTCTGGAGTATAATACAGGATGTAACTCAGGATCAGTAATGTAATGTATGTACACAGTGACTGCACCAGCAGAATAGTGAGTGCAGCTCTGGAGTATAATACAGGAGGTAACTCAGGATCAGTAATGTAATGTATGTACACAGTGACTGCACCAGCAGAATAGGGAGTGCAGCTCTGGAGTATAATACAGGATGTAACTCAGGATCAGTAATGTAATGTATGTACACAGTGACTGCACCAGCAGAATAGTGAGTGCAGCTCTGGAGTATAATACAGGATGTAACTCAGGATCAGTAATGTAATGTATGTACACAGTGACTGCACCAGCAGAATAGTGAGTGCAGCTCTGGAGTATAATACAGGATGTAACTCAGGATCAGTAATGTAATGTATGTACACAGTGACTGCACCAGCAGAATAGTGAGTGCAGCTCTGGAGTATAATACAGGAGGTAACTCAGGATCAGTAATGTAATGTATGTACACAGTGACTGCACCAGCAGAATAGTGAGCGCGGCTCTGGAGTATAATACAGGAGGTAACTCAAAATCAGTAATGTAATGTATGTACACAGTGACTGCACCAGCAGAATAGTGAGTGCAGCTCTGGAGTATAATACAGGATGTAACTCAGGATCAGTAATGTAATGTATGTACACAGTGACTGCACCAGCAGAATAGTGAGTGCAGCTCTGGAGTATAATACAGGATGTAACTCAGGATCAGTAATGTAATGTATGTACACAGTGACTGCACCAGCAGAATAGTGAGTGCAGCTCTGGAGTATAATACAGGATGTAACTCAGGATCAGTAATGTAATGTATGTACACAGTGACTGCACCAGCAGAATAGTGAGTGCAGCTCTGGAGTATAATACAGGAGGTAACTCAGGATCAGTAATGTAATGTATGTACACAGTGACTGCACCAGCAGAATAGGGAGTGCAGCTCTGGAGTATAATACAGGATGTAACTCAGGATCAGTAATGTAATGTATGTACACAGTGACTGCACCAGCAGAATAGTGAGTGCAGCTCTGGAGTATAATACAGGATGTAACTCAGGATCAGTAATGTAATGTATGTACACAGTGACTGCACCAGCAGAATAGTGAGTGCAGCTCTGGAGTATAATACAGGAGGTAACTCAGGATCAGTAATGTAATGTATGTACACAGTGACTGCACCAGCAGAATAGTGAGCGCGGCTCTGGAGTATAATACAGGAGGTAACTTAGGATCAGTAATGTAATGTATGTACACAGTGACTGCACCAGCAGAATAGTGAGTGCGGCTCTGGAGTATAATACAGGAGGTAACTCAAAATCAGTAATGTAATGTATGTACACAGTGACTGCACCAGCAGAATAGTGAGTGCAGCTCTGGAGTATAATACAGGATGTAACTCAGGATCAGTAATGTAATGTATGTACACAGTGACTGCACCAGCAGAATAGTGAGTGCAGCTCTGGAGTATAATACAGGATGTAACTCAGGATCAGTAATGTAATGTATGTACACAGTGACTGCACCAGCAGAATAGTGAGTGCAGCTCTGGAGTATAATACAGGAGGTAACTCAGGATCAGTAATGTAATGTATGTACACAGTGACTCCACCAGCAGAATAGTGAGTGCAGCTCTGGGGTATAATACAGGATGTAACTCAGGATCAGTAATGTAATGTATGTACACAGTGACTGCACCAGCAGAATAGTGAGTGCAGCTCTGGAGTATAATACAGGAGGTAACAAAGGATCAGTAATGTAATGTATGTACACAGTGACTGCACCAGCAGAATAGTGAGCGCGGCTCTGGAGTATAATACAGGAGGTAACTCAGGACCAGTAATGTAATGTATGTACACAGTGACTGCACCAGCAGAATAGTGAGCGCGGCTCTGGAGTATAATACAGGAGGTAACTCAAAATCAGTAATGTAATGTATGTACACAGTGACTGCACCAGCAGAATAGTGAGTGCAGCTCTGGAGTATAATACAGGATGTAACTCAGGATCAGTAATGTAATGTATGTACACAGTGACTGCACCAGCTGAATAGTGAGTGCAGCTCTGGAGTATAATACAGGATGTAACTCAGGATCAGTAATGTAATGTATGTACACAGTGACCGTACCAGCAGAATAGTGAGTGCAGCTCTGGGGTATAATACAGGATGTAACTCAGGATCAGTAATGTAATGTATGTACACAGTGACTGCACCAGCAGAATAGTGAGTGCAGCTCTGGGGTATAATACAGGAGGTAACTCAGGATCAGTAATGTATGTGCACAGTGACTGCACCAGCAGAATAGTGAGTGCAGCTCTGGAGTATAATACAGGAGGTAACTCAGGATCAGTAATGTAATGTATGTACACAGTGACTGCACCAGCAGAATAGTGAGTGCAGGTCTGGAGTATAATACAGGATGTAACTCAGGATCAGTAATGTAATGTATGTACACAGTGACTGCACCAGCAGAATAGTGAGTGCAGCTCTGGGGTATAATACAGGATGTAACTCAGGATCAGTAATGTAATGTATGTACACAGTGACTGCACCAGCAGAATAGTGAGTGCAGCTCTGGAGTATAATACAGGATGTAACTCAGGATCAGTAATGTAATGTATGTACACAGTGACTGCACCAGCAGAATAGTGAGTGCAGCTCTGGAGTATAATACAGGAGGTAACTCAGGATCAGTAATGTATGTACACAGTGACTGCACCAGCAGAATAGTGAGTGCAGCTCTGGAGTATAATACAGGATGTAACTCAGGATCAGTAATGTAATGTATGTACACAGTGACTGCACCAGCAGAATAGTGAGTGCAGCTCTGGAGTATAATACAGGATGTAACTCAGGATCAGTAATGTAATGTATGTACACAGTGACTGCACCAGCAGAATAGTGAGTGCAGCTCTGGAGTATAATACAGGATGTAACTAAGTATCAGTAATGTAATGTATGTACACAGTGACTGCACCAGCAGAATAGTGAGTGCAGCTCTGGAGTATAATACAGGATGTAACTCAGGATCAGTAATGTAATGTATGTACACAGTGACTGCACCAGCAGAATAGTGAGTGCAGCTCTGGAGTATAATACAGGAGGTAACTCAGGATCAGTAATGTAATGTATGTACACAGTGACTGCACCAGCAGAATAGGGAGTGCAGCTCTGGAGTATAATACAGGATGTAACTCAGGATCAGTAATGTAATGTATGTACACAGTGACTGCACCAGCAGAATAGTGAGTGCAGCTCTGGAGTATAATACAGGATGTAACTCAGGATCAGTAATGTAATGTATGTACACAGTGACTGCACCAGCAGAATAGTGAGTGCAGCTCTGGAGTATAATACAGGAGGTAACTCAGGATCAGTAATGTAATGTATGTACACAGTGACTGCACCAGCAGAATAGTGAGCGCGGCTCTGGAGTATAATACAGGAGGTAACTTAGGATCAGTAATGTAATGTATGTACACAGTGACTGCACCAGCAGAATAGTGAGTGCGGCTCTGGAGTATAATACAGGAGGTAACTCAAAATCAGTAATGTAATGTATGTACACAGTGACTGCACCAGCAGAATAGTGAGTGCAGCTCTGGAGTATAATACAGGATGTAACTCAGGATCAGTAATGTAATGTATGTACACAGTGACTGCACCAGCAGAATAGTGAGTGCAGCTCTGGAGTATAATACAGGATGTAACTCAGGATCAGCAATGTAATGTATGTACACAGTGACTGCACCAGCAGAATAGTGAGTGCAGCTCTGGAGTATAATACAGGATGTAACTCAGGATCAGTAATGTAATGTATGTACACAGTGACTGCACCAGCAGAATAGTGAGTGCAGCTCTGGAGTATAATACAGGATGTAACTCAGGATCAGTAATGTAATGTATGTACACAGTGACTGCACCAGCAGAATAGTGAGTGCAGCTCTGGAGTATAATACAGGAGGTAACTCAGGATCAGTAATGTAATGTATGTACACAGTGACTCCACCAGCAGAATAGTGAGTGCAGCTCTGGGGTATAATACAGGATGTAACTCAGGATCAGTAATGTAATGTATGTACACAGTGACTGCACCAGCAGAATAGTGAGTGCAGCTCTGGGGTATAATACAGGATGTAACTCAGGATCAGTAATGTAATGTATGTACACAGTGACTGCACCAGCAGAATAGTGAGTGCAGCTCTGGAGTATAATACAGGATGTAACTCAGGATCAGTAATGTATGTACACAGTGACTGCACCAGCAGAATAGTGAGTGCAGCTCTGGAGTATAATACAGGAGGTAACTCAGGATCAGTAATGTATGTACACAGTGACTGCACCAGCAGAATAGTGAGAGCAGCTCTGGAGTATAATACAGGAGGTAACTCAGGATCAGTAATGTAATGTATGTACACAGTGACTCCACCAGCAGAATAGTGAGTGCAGCTCTGGGGTATAATACAGGATGTAACTCAGGATCAGTAATGTAATGTATGTACACAGTGACTGCACCAGCAGAATAGTGAGTGCAGCTCTGGGGTATAATACAGGATGTAACTCAGGATCAGTTATGTAATGTATTTACATAGCGACTCCACCAGCAGAATAGTGAGTGCAGCTCTGGAGTATAATACAGGAGGTAACTCAGGATCAGTAATGTAATGTATGTACACAGTGACTGCACCAGCAGAATAGTGAGTGCAGCTCTGGAGTATAATACAGGATGTAACTCAGGATCAGTAATGTAATGTATGTACACAGTGACTGCACTAGCAGAATAGTGAGTGCAGCTCTGGAGTATAATACAGGATGTAACTCAGGATCAGTAATGTAATGTATGTACACAGTGACTGCACCAGCAGAATAGTGAGTGCAGCTCTGGAGTATAATACAGGAGGTAACTCAGGATCAGTAATGTAATGTATGTACACAGTGACTGCACCAGCAGAATAGTGAGTGCAGCTCTGGAGTATAATACAGGAGGTAACTCAGGATCAGTGATGTAATGTATGTACACAGTGACCGCACCAGCAGAATAGTGAGTGCAGCTCTGGAGTATAATACAGGATGTAACTCAGGATCAGTAATGTAATGTATGTACACAGTGACCGTACCAGCAGAATAGTGAGTGCAGCTCTGGGGTATAATACAGGATGTAACTCAGGATCAGTAATGTAATGTATGTACACAGTGACTGCACCAGCAGAATAGTGAGTGCAGCTCTGGGGTATAATACAGGAGGTAACTCAGGATCAGTAATGTATGTGCACAGTGACTGCACCAGCAGAATAGTGAGTGCAGCTCTGGAGTATAATACAGGAGGTAACTCAGGATCAGTAATGTAATGTATGTACACAGTGACTGCACCAGCAGAATAGTGAGTGCAGGTCTGGAGTATAATACAGGATGTAACTCAGGATCAGTAATGTAATGTATGTACACAGTGACTGCACCAGCAGAATAGTGAGTGCAGCTCTGGGGTATAATACAGGATGTAACTCAGGATCAGTAATGTAATGTATGTACACAGTGACTGCACCAGCAGAATAGTGAGTGCAGCTCTGGAGTATAATACAGGATGTAACTCAGGATCAGTAATGTAATGTATGTACACAGTGACTGCACCAGCAGAATAGTGAGTGCAGCTCTGGAGTATAATACAGGAGGTAACTCAGGATCAGTAATGTATGTACACAGTGACTGCACCAGCAGAATAGTGAGCGCGGCTCTGGAGTATAATACAGGAGGTAACTCAGGATCAGTAATGTAATGTATGTACACAGTGACTGCACCAGCAGAATAGTGAGCGCGGCTCTGGAGTATAATACAGGAGGTAACTCAAAATCAGTAATGTAATGTATGTACACAGTGACTGCACCAGCAGAATAGTGAGTGCAGCTCTGGAGTATAATACAGGATGTAACTCAGGATCAGTAATGTAATGTATGTACACAGTGACTGCACCAGCAGAATAGTGAGTGCAGCTCTGGAGTATAATACAGGATGTAACTCAGGATCAGTAATGTAATGTATGTACACAGTGACTGCACCAGCAGAATAGTGAGTGCAGCTCTGGAGTATAATACAGGATGTAACTAAGTATCAGTAATGTAATGTATGTACACAGTGACTGCACCAGCAGAATAGTGAGTGCAGCTCTGGAGTATAATACAGGATGTAACTCAGGATCAGTAATGTAATGTATGTACACAGTGACTGCACCAGCAGAATAGTGAGTGCAGCTCTGGAGTATAATACAGGAGGTAACTCAGGATCAGTAATGTAATGTATGTACACAGTGACTGCACCAGCAGAATAGGGAGTGCAGCTCTGGAGTATAATACAGGATGTAACTCAGGATCAGTAATGTAATGTATGTACACAGTGACTGCACCAGCAGAATAGTGAGTGCAGCTCTGGAGTATAATACAGGATGTAACTCAGGATCAGTAATGTAATGTATGTACACAGTGACTGCACCAGCAGAATAGTGAGTGCAGCTCTGGAGTATAATACAGGAGGTAACTCAGGATCAGTAATGTAATGTATGTACACAGTGACTGCACCAGCAGAATAGTGAGCGCGGCTCTGGAGTATAATACAGGAGGTAACTTAGGATCAGTAATGTAATGTATGTACACAGTGACTGCACCAGCAGAATAGTGAGTGCGGCTCTGGAGTATAATACAGGAGGTAACTCAAAATCAGTAATGTAATCTATGTACACAGTGACTGCACCAGCAGAATAGTGAGTGCAGCTCTGGAGTATAATACAGGATGTAACTCAGGATCAGTAATGTAATGTATGTACACAGTGACTGCACCAGCAGAATAGTGAGTGCAGCTCTGGAGTATAATACAGGATGTAACTCAGGATCAGCAATGTAATGTATGTACACAGTGACTGCACCAGCAGAATAGTGAGTGCAGCTCTGGAGTATAATACAGGATGTAACTCAGGATCAGTAATGTAATGTATGTACACAGTGACTGCACCAGCAGAATAGTGAGTGCAGCTCTGGAGTATAATACAGGATGTAACTCAGGATCAGTAATGTAATGTATGTACACAGTGACTGCACCAGCAGAATAGTGAGTGCAGCTCTGGAGTATAATACAGGAGGTAACTCAGGATCAGTAATGTAATGTATGTACACAGTGACTCCACCAGCAGAATAGTGAGTGCAGCTCTGGGGTATAATACAGGATGTAACTCAGGATCAGTAATGTAATGTATGTACACAGTGACTGCACCAGCAGAATAGTGAGTGCAGCTCTGGAGTATAATACAGGAGGTAACAAAGGATCAGTAATGTAATGTATGTACACAGTGACTGCACCAGCAGAATAGTGAGCGCGGCTCTGGAGTATAATACAGGAGGTAACTCAGGACCAGTAATGTAATGTATGTACACAGTGACTGCACCAGCAGAATAGTGAGCGCGGCTCTGGAGTATAATACAGGAGGTAACTCAAAATCAGTAATGTAATGTATGTACACAGTGACTGCACCAGCAGAATAGTGAGTGCAGCTCTGGAGTATAATACAGGATGTAACTCAGGATCAGTAATGTAATGTATGTACACAGTGACTGCACCAGCTGAATAGTGAGTGCAGCTCTGGAGTATAATACAGGATGTAACTCAGGATCAGCAATGTAATGTATGTACACAGTGACTGCACCAGCAGAATAGTGAGTGCAGCTCTGGGGTATAATACAGGATGTAACTCAGGATCAGTAATGTATGTGCACAGTGACTGCACCAGCAGAATAGTGAGTGCAGCTCTGGGGTATAATACAGGAGGTAACTCAGGATCAGTAATGTAATGTATGTACACAGTGACTCCACCAGCAGAATAGTGAGTGCAGCTCTGGGGTATAATACAGGATGTAACTCAGGATCAGTAATGTATGTGCACAGTGACTGCACCAGCAGAATAGTGAGTGTAGCTCTGGAGTATAATACAGGATGTAACTCAGGATCAGTAATGTAATGTATGTACACAGTGACTGCACCAGCAGAATAGTGAGTGCAGCTCTGGAGTATAATACAGGATGTAACTCAGGATCAGTAATGTATGTACACAGTGACTGCACCAGCAGAATAGTGAGAGCAGCTCTGGAGTATAATACAGGAGGTAACTCAGGATCAGTAATGTAATGTATGTACACAGTGACTCCACCAGCAGAATAGTGAGTGCAGCTCTGGGGTATAATACAGGATGTAACTCAGGATCAGTAATGTAATGTATGTACACAGTGACTGCACCAGCAGAATAGTGAGTGCAGCTCTGGAGTATAATACAGGATGTAACTCAGGATCAGTAATGTAATGTATGTACACAGTGACTGCACCAGCAGAATAGTGAGTGCAGCTCTGGAGTATAATACAGGATGTAACTCAGGATCAGTAATGTAATGTATGTACACAGTGACTGCACCAGCAGAATAGTGAGTGCAGCTCTGGAGTATAATACAGGATGTAACTCAGGATCAGTAATGTAATGTATGTACACAGTGACTGCACCAGCAGAATAGTGAGTGCAGCTCTAGAGTATAATGCAGGATGTAACTCAGGATCAGTAATGTAATGTATGTACACAGTGACTGCACCAGCAGAATAGTGAGTGCAGCTCTGGGGTATAATACAGGATGTAACTCAGGATCAGTAATGTAATGTATGTACACAGTGATTGCACCAGCAGAATAGTGAGTGCAGCTCTGGAGTATAATACAGGATGTAACTCAGGATCAGTAATGTATGTACACAGTGACTGCACCAGCAGAATAGTGAGTGCAGCTCTGGAGTATAATACAGGAGGTAACTCAGGATCAGTAATGTATGTACACAGTGACTGCACCAGCAGAATAGTGAGTGCAGCTCTGGAGTATAATACAGGATGTAACTCAGGATCAGTAATGTAATGTATGTACACAGTGACTGCACCAGCAGAATAGTGAGAGCAGCTCTGGAGTATAATACAGGAGGTAACTCAGGATCAGTAATGTAATGTATGTACACAGTGACTGCACCAGCAGAATAGTGAGTGCAGCTCTGGAGTATAATACAGGATGTAACTCAGGATCAGTAATGTATGTACACAGTGACTGCACCAGCAGAATAGTGAGAGCAGCTCTGGAGTATAATACAGGAGGTAACTCAGGATCAGTAATGTAATGTATGTACACAGTGACTCCACCAGCAGAATAGTGAGTGCAGCTCTGGGGTATAATACAGGATGTAACTCAGGATCAGTAATGTAATGTATGTACACAGTGACTGCACCAGCAGAATAGTGAGTGCAGCTCTGGAGTATAATACAGGATGTAACTCAGGATCAGTAATGTAATGTATGTACACAGTGACTGCACCAGCAGAATAGTGAGTGCAGCTCTGGGGTATAATACAGGATGTAACTCAGGATCAGTAATGTAATGTATGTACACAGTGATTGCACCAGCAGAATAGTGAGTGCAGCTCTGGAGTATAATACAGGATGTAACTCAGGATCAGTAATGTATGTACACAGTGACTGCACCAGCAGAATAGTGAGTGCAGCTCTGGAGTATAATACAGGAGGTAACTCAGGATCAGTAATGTATGTACACAGTGACTGCACCAGCAGAATAGTGAGAGCAGCTCTGGAGTATAATACAGGAGGTAACTCAGGATCAGTAATGTAATGTATGTACACAGTGACTGCACCAGCAGAATAGTGAGTGCAGCTCTGGAGTATAATACAGGATGTAACTCAGGATCAGTAATGTAATGTATGTACACAGTGACTGCACCAGCAGAATAGTGAGTGCAGCTCTGGAGTATAATACAGGATGTAACTCAGGATCAGTAATGTAATGTATGTACACAGTGACTGCACCAGCAGAATAGTGAGTGCAGCTCTGGGGTATAATACAGGATGTAACTCAGGATCAGTAATGTATGTGCACAGTGACTGCACCAGCAGAATAGTGAGTGCAGCTCTGGGGTATAATACAGGAGGTAACTCAGGATCAGTAATGTAATGTATGTACACAGTGACTCCACCAGCAGAATAGTGAGTGCAGCTCTGGGGTATAATACAGGATGTAACTCAGGATCAGTAATGTATGTGCACAGTGACTGCACCAGCAGAATAGTGAGTGTAGCTCTGGAGTATAATACAGGATGTAACTCAGGATCAGTAATGTAATGTATGTACACAGTGACTGCACCAGCAGAATAGTGAGTGCAGCTCTGGAGTATAATACAGGATGTAACTCAGGATCAGTAATGTATGTACACAGTGACTGCACCAGCAGAATAGTGAGAGCAGCTCTGGAGTATAATACAGGAGGTAACTCAGGATCAGTAATGTAATGTATGTACACAGTGACTCCACCAGCAGAATAGTGAGTGCAGCTCTGGGGTATAATACAGGATGTAACTCAGGATCAGTAATGTAATGTATGTACACAGTGACTGCACCAGCAGAATAGTGAGTGCAGCTCTGGAGTATAATACAGGATGTAACTCAGGATCAGTAATGTAATGTATGTACACAGTGACTGCACCAGCAGAATAGTGAGTGCAGCTCTGGAGTATAATACAGGATGTAACTCAGGATCAGTAATGTAATGTATGTACACAGTGACTGCACCAGCAGAATAGTGAGTGCAGCTCTGGAGTATAATACAGGATGTAACTCAGGATCAGTAATGTAATGTATGTACACAGTGACTGCACCAGCAGAATAGTGAGTGCAGCTCTAGAGTATAATGCAGGATGTAACTCAGGATCAGTAATGTAATGTATGTACACAGTGACTGCACCAGCAGAATAGTGAGTGCAGCTCTGGGGTATAATACAGGATGTAACTCAGGATCAGTAATGTAATGTATGTACACAGTGATTGCACCAGCAGAATAGTGAGTGCAGCTCTGGAGTATAATACAGGATGTAACTCAGGATCAGTAATGTATGTACACAGTGACTGCACCAGCAGAATAGTGAGTGCAGCTCTGGAGTATAATACAGGAGGTAACTCAGGATCAGTAATGTATGTACACAGTGACTGCACCAGCAGAATAGTGAGTGCAGCTCTGGAGTATAATACAGGATGTAACTCAGGATCAGTAATGTAATGTATGTACACAGTGACTGCACCAGCAGAATAGTGAGAGCAGCTCTGGAGTATAATACAGGAGGTAACTCAGGATCAGTAATGTAATGTATGTACACAGTGACTGCACCAGCAGAATAGTGAGTGCAGCTCTGGAGTATAATACAGGATGTAACTCAGGATCAGTAATGTATGTACACAGTGACTGCACCAGCAGAATAGTGAGAGCAGCTCTGGAGTATAATACAGGAGGTAACTCAGGATCAGTAATGTAATGTATGTACACAGTGACTCCACCAGCAGAATAGTGAGTGCAGCTCTGGGGTATAATACAGGATGTAACTCAGGATCAGTAATGTAATGTATGTACACAGTGACTGCACCAGCAGAATAGTGAGTGCAGCTCTGGAGTATAATACAGGATGTAACTCAGGATCAGTAATGTAATGTATGTACACAGTGACTGCACCAGCAGAATAGTGAGTGCAGCTCTGGGGTATAATACAGGATGTAACTCAGGATCAGTAATGTAATGTATGTACACAGTGATTGCACCAGCAGAATAGTGAGTGCAGCTCTGGAGTATAATACAGGATGTAACTCAGGATCAGTAATGTATGTACACAGTGACTGCACCAGCAGAATAGTGAGTGCAGCTCTGGAGTATAATACAGGAGGTAACTCAGGATCAGTAATGTATGTACACAGTGACTGCACCAGCAGAATAGTGAGAGCAGCTCTGGAGTATAATACAGGAGGTAACTCAGGATCAGTAATGTAATGTATGTACACAGTGACTGCACCAGCAGAATAGTGAGTGCAGCTCTGGAGTATAATACAGGATGTAACTCAGGATCAGTAATGTAATGTATGTACACAGTGACTGCACCAGCAGAATAGTGAGTGCAGCTCTGGAGTATAATACAGGATGTAACTCAGGATCAGTAATGTAATGTATGTACACAGTGACTGCACCAGCAGAATAGTGAGTGCAGCTCTGGGGTATAATACAGGATGTAACTCAGGATCAGTAATGTAATGTATGTACACAGTGACTGCACCAGCAGAATAGTGAGTGCAGCTCTGGAGTATAATACAGGAGGTAACTCAGGATCAGTAATGTAATGTATGTACACAGTGACTGCACCAGCAGAATAGTGAGTGCAGCTCTGGAGTATAATACAGGAGGTAACTCAGGATCAGTAATGTAATGTATGTACACAGTGACTGCACCAGCAGAATAGTGAGCGCGGCTCTGGAGTATAATACAGGAGGTAACTCAGGATCAGTAATGTAATGTATGTACACAGTGACTGCACCAGCAGAATAGTGAGCACGGCTCTGGAGTATAATACAGGAGGTAACTCAAAATCAGTAATGTAATGTATGTACACAGTGACTGCACCAGCAGAATAGTGAGTGCAGCTCTGGAGTATAATACAGGATGTAACTCAGGATCAGTAATGTAATGTATGTACACAGTGACTGCACCAGCAGAATAGTGAGTGCAGCTCTGGAGTATAATACAGGATGTAACTAAGTATCAGTAATGTAATGTATGTACACAGTGACTGCACCAGCAGAATAGTGAGTGCAGCTCTGGAGTATAATACAGGATGTAACTCAGGATCAGTAATGTAATGTATGTACACAGTGACTGCACCAGCAGAATAGTGAGTGCAGCTCTGGAGGATAATACAGGATGTAACTCAGGATCAGTAATGTAATGTATGTACACAGTGACTGCACCAGCAGAATAGTGAGTGCAGCTCTGGAGTATAATACAGGATGTAACTCAGGATCAGTAATGTAATGTATGTACACAGTGACTGCACCAGCAGAATAGTGAGTGCAGCTCTGGGGTATAATACAGGATGTAACTCAGGATCAGTAATGTAATGTATGTACACAGTGACTGCACCAGCAGAATAGTGAGTGCAGCTCTGGAGTATAATACAGGATGTAACTCAGGATCAGTAATGTATGTACACAGTGACTGCACCAGCAGAATAGTGAGTGCAGCTCTGGAGTATAATACAGGAGGTAACTCAGGATCAGTAATGTATGTACACAGTGACTGCACCAGCAGAATAGTGAGAGCAGCTCTGGAGTATAATACAGGAGGTAACTCAGGATCAGTAATGTAATGTATGTACACAGTGACTCCACCAGCAGAATAGTGAGTGCAGCTCTGGGGTATAATACAGGATGTAACTCAGGATCAGTAATGTAATGTATGTACACAGTGACTGCACCAGCAGAATAGTGAGTGCAGCTCTGGGGTATAATACAGGATGTAACTCAGGATCAGTTATGTAATGTATTTACATAGCGACTCCACCAGCAGAATAGTGAGTGCAGCTCTGGAGTATAATACAGGAGGTAACTCAGGATCAGTAATGTAATGTATGTACACAGTGACTGCACCAGCAGAATAGTGAGTGCAGCTCTGGAGTATAATACAGGATGTAACTCAGGATCAGTAATGTAATGTATGTACACAGTGACTGCACCAGCAGAATAGTGAGTGCAGCTCTGGAGTATAATACAGGAGGTAACTCAGGATCAGTAATGTAATGTATGTACACAGTGACTGCACCAGCAGAATAGTGAGTGCAGCTCTGGAGTATAATACAGGAGGTAACTCAGGATCAGTGATGTAATGTATGTACACAGTGACCGCACCAGCAGAATAGTGAGTGCAGCTCTGGAGTATAATACAGGATGTAACTCAGGATCAGTAATGTAATGTATGTACACAGTGACCGTACCAGCAGAATAGTGAGTGCAGCTCTGGGGTATAATACAGGATGTAACTCAGGATCAGTAATGTAATGTATGTACACAGTGACTGCACCAGCAGAATAGTGAGTGCAGCTCTGGGGTATAATACAGGAGGTAACTCAGGATCAGTAATGTAATGTATGTACACAGTGACTGCACCAGCAGAATAGTGAGTGCAGCTCTGGAGTATAATACAGGATGTAACTCAGGATCAGTAATGTAATGTATGTACACAGTGACTGCACCAGCAGAATAGTGAGTGCAGCTCTGGGGTATAATACAGGATGTAACTCAGGATCAGTAATGTAATGTATGTACACAGCGACTGCACCAGCAGAATAGTGAGTGCAGCTCTGGAGTATAATACAGGAGGTAACTCAGGATCAGTAATGTAATGTATGTACACAGTGACTGCACCAGCAGAATAGTGAGTGCAGCTCTGGAGTATAATACAGGATGTAACTCAGGATCAGTAATGTAATGTATGTACACAGCGACTGCACCAGCAGAATAGTGAGTGCAGCTCTGGAGTATAATACAGGATGTAACTCAGGATCAGTAATGTAATGTATGTACACAGCGACTGCACCAGCAGAATAGTGAGTGCAGCTCTGGAGTATAATACAGGATGTAACTCAGGATCAGTAATGTAATGTATGTACACAGTGACTGCACCAGCAGAATAGTGAGTGCAGCTCTGGAGTATAATACAGGAGGTAACTCAGGATCAGTAATGTATGTACACAGTGACTGCACCAGCAGAATAGTGAGCGCGGCTCTGGAGTATAATACAGGAGGTAACTCAGGATCAGTAATGTAATGTATGTACACAGTGACTGCACCAGCAGAATAGTGAGCGCGGCTCTGGAGTATAATACAGGAGGTAACTCAAAATCAGTAATGTAATGTATGTACACAGTGACTGCACCAGCAGAATAGTGAGTGCAGCTCTGGAGTATAATACAGGATGTAACTCAGGATCAGTAATGTAATGTATGTACACAGTGACTGCACCAGCAGAATAGTGAGTGCAGCTCTGGAGTATAATACAGGATGTAACTCAGGATCAGTAATGTAATGTATGTACACAGTGACTGCACCAGCAGAATAGTGAGTGCAGCTCTGGAGTATAATACAGGATGTAACTAAGTATCAGTAATGTAATGTATGTACACAGTGACTGCACCAGCAGAATAGTGAGTGCAGCTCTGGAGTATAATACAGGATGTAACTCAGGATCAGTAATGTAATGTATGTACACAGTGACTGCACCAGCAGAATAGTGAGTGCAGCTCTGGAGTATAATACAGGATGTAACTCAGGATCAGTAATGTAATGTATGTACACAGTGACTGCACCAGCAGAATAGTGAGTGCAGCTCTGGGGTATAATACAGGATGTAACTCAGGATCAGTAATGTAATGTATGTACACAGTGACTGCACCAGCAGAATAGTGAGTGCAGCTCTGGAGTATAATACAGGAGGTAACTCAGGATCAGTAATGTAATGTATGTACACAGTGACTCCACCAGCAGAATAGTGAGTGCAGCTCTGGGGTATAATACAGGATGTAACTCAGGATCAGTAATGTAATGTATGTACACAGTGACTGCACCAGCAGAATAGTGAGTGCAGCTCTGGGGTATAATACAGGATGTAACTCAGGATCAGTAATGTAATGTATGTACACAGTGACTGCACCAGCAGAATAGTGAGTGCAGCTCTGGGGTATAATACAGGATGTAACTCAGGATCAGTTATGTAATGTATTTACATAGCGACTCCACCAGCAGAATAGTGAGTGCAGCTCTGGAGTATAATACATGAGGTAACTCAGGATCAGTAATGTAATGTATGTACACAGTGACTGCACCAGCAGAATAGGGAGTGCAGCTCTGGAGTATAATACAGGATGTAACTCAGGATCAGTAATGTAATGTATGTACACAGTGACTGCACCAGCAGAATAGTGAGTGCAGCTCTGGGGTATAATACAGGATGTAACTCAGGATCAGTAATGTAATGTATGTACACAGTGACTGCACCAGCAGAATAGTGAGTGCAGCTCTGGGGTATAATACAGGAGGTAACTCAGGATCAGTAATGTATGTGCACAGTGACTGCACCAGCAGAATAGTGAGTGCAGCTCTGGAGTATAATACAGGAGGTAACTCAGGATCAGTAATGTAATGTATGTACACAGTGACTGCACCAGCAGAATAGTGAGTGCAGCTCTGGAGTATAATACAGGATGTAACTCAGGATCAGTAATGTAATGTATGTACACAGTGACTGCACCAGCAGAATAGTGAGTGCAGCTCTGGAGTATAATACAGGATGTAACTAAGTATCAGTAATGTAATGTATGTACACAGTGACTGCACCAGCAGAATAGTGAGTGCAGCTCTGGAGTATAATACAGGATGTAACTCAGGATCAGTAATGTAATGTATGTACACAGTGACTGCACCAGCAGAATAGTGAGTGCAGCTCTGGAGTATAATACAGGATGTAACTCAGGATCAGTAATGTAATGTATGTACACAGTGACTGCACCAGCAGAATAGTGAGTGCAGCTCTGGAGTATAATACAGGATGTAACTAAGTATCAGTAATGTAATGTATGTACACAGTGACTGCACCAGCAGAATAGTGAGTGCAGCTCTGGAGTATAATACAGGATGTAACTCAGGATCAGTAATGTAATGTATGTACACAGTGACTGCACCAGCAGAATAGTGAGTGCAGCTCTGGAGTATAATACAGGAGGTAACTCAGGATCAGTAATGTAATGTATGTACACAGTGACTGCACCAGCAGAATAGTGAGTGCAGCTCTGGAGTATAATACAGGATGTAACTCAGGATCAGTAATGTAATGTATGTACACAGTGACTGCACCAGCAGAATAGTGAGTGCAGCTCTGGGGTATAATACAGGATGTAACTCAGGATCAGTAATGTAATGTATGTACACAGTGACTGCACCAGCAGAATAGTGAGTGCAGCTCTGGAGTATAATACAGGAGGTAACTCAGGATCAGTAATGTAATGTATGTACACAGTGACTCCACCAGCAGAATAGTGAGTGCAGCTCTGGGGTATAATACAGGATGTAACTCAGGATCAGTAATGTAATGTATGTACACAGTGACTGCACCAGCAGAATAGTGAGTGCAGCTCTGGAGTATAATACAGGATGTAACTCAGGATCAGTAATGTAATGTATGTACACAGTGACTGCACCAGCAGAATAGTGAGTGCAGCTCTGGAGTATAATACAGGATGTAACTCAGGATCAGTAATGTAATGTATGTACACAGTGACTGCACCAGCAGAATAGTGAGTGCAGCTCTGGAGTATAATACAGGATGTAACTCAGGATCAGTAATGTAATGTATGTACACAGTGACTGCACCAGCAGAATAGTGAGTGCAGCTCTGGAGTATAATACAGGATGTAACTCAGGATCAGTAATGTAATGTATGTACACAGTGACCGCACCAGCAGATTAGTGAGTGCAGCTCTGGAGTATAATACAGGATGTAACTCAGGATCAGTAATGTAATGTATGTACACAGTGACCGTACCAGCAGAATAGTGAGTGCAGCTCTGGGGTATAATACAGGATGTAACTCAGGATCAGTAATGTAATGTATGTACACAGTGATTGCACCAGCAGAATAGTGAGTGCAGCTCTGGAGTATAATACAGGATGTAACTCAGGATCAGTAATGTAATGTATGTACACAGTGACTGCACCAGCAGAATAGTGAGTGCAGCTCTGGGGTATAATACAGGAGGTAACTCAGGATCAGTAATGTATGTGCACAGTGACTGCACCAGCAGAATAGTGAGTGCAGCTCTGGAGTATAATACAGGAGGTAACTCAGGATCAGTAATGTAATGTATGTACACAGTGACTGCACCAGCAGAATAGTGAGTGCAGCTCTGGAGTATAATACAGGAGGTAACTCAGGATCAGTAATGTAATGTATGTACACAGTGACTGCACCAGCAGAATAGTGAGTGCAGCTCTGGGGTATAATACAGGATGTAACTCAGGATCAGTAATGTAATGTATGTACACAGTGACTCCACCAGCAGAATAGTGAGTGCAGCTCTGGGGTATAATACAGGTTGTAACTCAGGATCAGTAATGTAATGTATGTACACAGTGACTGCACCAGCAGAATAGTGAGCGCGGCTCTGGAGTATAATACAGGAGGTAACTCAGGATCAGTAATGTAATGTATGTACACAGTGACTGCACCAGCAGAATAGTGAGCGCGGCTCTGGAGTATAATACAGGAGGTAACTCAGGATCAGTAATGTAATGTATGTACACAGTGACTGCACCAGCAGAATAGTGAGTGCAGCTCTGGAGTATAATACAGGAGGTAACAAAGGATCAGTAATGTAATGTATGTAGACAGTGACTGCACCAGCAGAATAGTGAGCGCGGCTCTGGAGTATAATACAGGAGGTAACTCAGGATCAGTAATGTAATGTATGTACACAGTGACTGCACCAGCAGAATAGTGAGCGCGGCTCTGGAGTATAATACAGGAGGTAACTCAAAATCAGTAATGTAATGTATGTACACAGTGACTGCACCAGCAGAATAGTGAGTGCAGCTCTGGAGTATAATACAGGATGTAACTCAGGATCAGTAATGTAATGTATGTACACAGTGACTGCACCAGCAGAATAGTGAGTGCAGCTCTGGAGTATAATACAGGATGTAACTCAGGATCAGCAATGTAATGTATGTACACAGTGACTGCACCAGCAGAATAGTGAGTGCAGCTCTGGGGTATAATACAGGATGTAACTCAGGATCAGTAATGTATGTGCACAGTGACTGCACCAGCAGAATAGTGAGTGCAGCTCTGGGGTATAATACAGGAGGTAACTCAGGATCAGTAATGTAATGTATGTACACAGTGACTCCACCAGCAGAATAGTGAGTGCAGCTCTGGAGTATAATACAGGAGGTAACTCAGGATCAGTAATGTAATGTATGTACACAGTGACTGCACCAGCAGAATAGTGAGTGCAGCTCTGGGGTATAATACAGGATGTAACTCAGGATCAGTAATGTATGTGCACAGTGACTGCACCAGCAGAATAGTGAGTGCAGCTCTGGAGTATAATACAGGATGTAACTCAGGATCAGTAATGTAATGTATGTACACAGTGACTGCACCAGCAGAATAGTGAGTGCAGCTCTGGGGTATAATACAGGATGTAACTCAGGATCAGTAATGTATGTGCACAGTGACTGCACCAGCAGAATAGTGAGTGCAGCTCTGGAGTATAATACAGGATGTAACTCAGGATTAGTAATGTAATGTATGTACACAGTGACTGCACCAGCAGAATAGTGAGTGCAGCTCTGGAGTATAATACAGGATGTAACTCAGGATCAGTAATGTAATGTATGTACACAGTGACTGCACCAGCAGAATAGTGAGTGCAGCTCTGGAGTATAATACAGGATGTAACTCAGGATCAGCAATGTAATGTATGTACACAGTGACTGCACCAGCAGAATAGTGAGTGCAGCTCTGGGGTATAATACAGGATGTAACTCAGGATCAGTAATGTATGTGCACAGTGACTGCACCAGCAGAATAGTGAGTGCAGCTCTGGAGTATAATACAGGATGTAACTCAGGATCAGTAATGTAATGTATGTACACAGTGACTGCACCAGCAGAATAGTGAGTGCAGCTCTGGAGTATAATACAGGATGTAACTCAGGATCAGTAATGTATGTACACAGTGACTGCACCAGCAGAATAGTGAGTGCAGCTCTGGAGTATAATACAGGAGGTAACTCAGGATCAGTAATGTAATGTATGTACACAGTGACTGCACCAGCAGAATAGTGAGAGCAGCTCTGGAGTATAATACAGGAGGTAACTCAGGATCAGTAATGTAATGTATGTACACAGTGACTGCACCAGCAGAATAGTGAGTGCAGCTCTGGAGTATAATACAGGATGTAACTCAGGATCAGTAATGTAATGTATGTACACAGTGACTGCACCAGCAGAATAGTGAGTGCAGCTCTGGAGTATAATACAGGATGTAACTCAGGATCAGTAATGTAATGTATGTACACAGTGACCGCACCAGCAGAATAGTGAGTGCAGCTCTGGAGTATAATACAGGATGTAACTCAGGATCAGTAATGTAATGTATGTACACAGTGACCGTACCAGCAGAATAGTGAGTGCAGCTCTGGGGTATAATACAGGATGTAACTCAGGATCAGTAATGTAATGTATGTACACAGTGACTGCATCAGCAGAATAGTGAGTGCAGCTCTGGAGTATAATACAGGAGGTAACTCAGGATCAGTAATGTAATGTATGTACACAGTGACTGCACCAGCAGAATAGTGAGTGCAGCTCTGGAGTATAATACAGGAGGTAACTCAGGATCAGTAATGTAATGTATGTACACAGTGACTGCACCAGCAGAATAGTGAGCACGGCTCTGGAGTATAATACAGGAGGTAACTCAAAATCAGTAATGTAATGTATGTACACAGTGACTGCACCAGCAGAATAGTGAGTGCAGCTCTGGAGTATAATACAGGATGTAACTCAGGATCAGTAATGTAATGTATGTACACAGTGACTGCACCAGCAGAATAGTGAGTGCAGCTCTGGAGTATAATACAGGATGTAACTCAGGATCAGTAATGTAATGTATGTACACAGTGACTGCACCAGCAGAATAGTGAGTGCAGCTCTGGAGTATAATACAGGGTGTAACTCAGGATCAGTAATGTAATGTATGTACACAGTGACTGCACCAGCAGAATAGTGAGTGCAGCTCTGGAGTATAATACAGGATGTAACTAAGTATCAGTAATGTAATGTATGTACACAGTGACTGCACCAGCAGAATAGTGAGTGCAGCTCTGGAGTATAATACAGGAGGTAACTCAGGATCAGTAATGTAATGTATGTACACAGTGACTCCACCAGCAGAATAGTGAGTGCAGCTCTGGGGTATAATACAGGATGTAACTCAGGATCAGTAATGTAATGTATGTACACAGTGACTGCACCAGCAGAATAGTGAGTGCAGCTCTGGGGTATAATACAGGATGTAACTCAGGATCAGTAATGTAATGTATGTACACAGTGACTGCACCAGCAGAATAGTGAGTGCAGCTCTGGGGTATAATACAGGATGTAACTCAGGATCAGTTATGTAATGTATTTACATAGCGACTCCACCAGCAGAATAGTGAGTGCAGCTCTGGAGTATAATACATGAGGTAACTCAGGATCAGTAATGTAATGTATGTACACAGTGACTGCACCAGCAGAATAGGGAGTGCAGCTCTGGAGTATAATACAGGATGTAACTCAGGATCAGTAATGTAATGTATGTACACAGTGACTGCACCAGCAGAATAGTGAGTGCAGCTCTGGGGTATAATACAGGATGTAACTCAGGATCAGTAATGTAATGTATGTACACAGTGACTGCACCAGCAGAATAGTGAGTGCAGCTCTGGGGTATAATACAGGAGGTAACTCAGGATCAGTAATGTATGTGCACAGTGACTGCACCAGCAGAATAGTGAGTGCAGCTCTGGAGTATAATACAGGAGGTAACTCAGGATCAGTAATGTAATGTATGTACACAGTGACTGCACCAGCAGAATAGTGAGTGCAGCTCTGGAGTATAATACAGGATGTAACTCAGGATCAGTAATGTAATGTATGTACACAGTGACTGCACCAGCAGAATAGTGAGTGCAGCTCTGGAGTATAATACAGGATGTAACTAAGTATCAGTAATGTAATGTATGTACACAGTGACTGCACCAGCAGAATAGTGAGTGCAGCTCTGGAGTATAATACAGGATGTAACTCAGGATCAGTAATGTAATGTATGTACACAGTGACTGCACCAGCAGAATAGTGAGTGCAGCTCTGGAGTATAATACAGGATGTAACTCAGGATCAGTAATGTAATGTATGTACACAGTGACTGCACCAGCAGAATAGTGAGTGCAGCTCTGGAGTATAATACAGGATGTAACTCAGGATCAGTAATGTAATGTATGTACACAGTGACTGCACCAGCAGAATAGTGAGTGCAGCTCTGGAGTATAATACAGGATGTAACTAAGTATCAGTAATGTAATGTATGTACACAGTGACTGCACCAGCAGAATAGTGAGTGCAGCTCTGGAGTATAATACAGGATGTAACTCAGGATCAGTAATGTAATGTATGTACACAGTGACTGCACCAGCAGAATAGTGAGTGCAGCTCTGGAGTATAATACAGGAGGTAACTCAGGATCAGTAATGTAATGTATGTACACAGTGACTGCACCAGCAGAATAGTGAGTGCAGCTCTGGAGTATAATACAGGATGTAACTCAGGATCAGTAATGTAATGTATGTACACAGTGACTGCACCAGCAGAATAGTGAGTGCAGCTCTGGGGTATAATACAGGATGTAACTCAGGATCAGTAATGTAATGTATGTACACAGTGACTGCACCAGCAGAATAGTGAGTGCAGCTCTGGAGTATAATACAGGAGGTAACTCAGGATCAGTAATGTAATGTATGTACACAGTGACTCCACCAGCAGAATAGTGAGTGCAGCTCTGGGGTATAATACAGGATGTAACTCAGGATCAGTAATGTAATGTATGTACACAGTGACTGCACCAGCAGAATAGTGAGTGCAGCTCTGGAGTATAATACAGGATGTAACTCAGGATCAGTAATGTAATGTATGTACACAGTGACTGCACCAGCAGAATAGTGAGTGCAGCTCTGGAGTATAATACAGGATGTAACTCAGGATCAGTAATGTAATGTATGTACACAGTGACTGCACCAGCAGAATAGTGAGTGCAGCTCTGGAGTATAATACAGGATGTAACTCAGGATCAGTAATGTAATGTATGTACACAGTGACTGCACCAGCAGAATAGTGAGTGCAGCTCTGGAGTATAATACAGGATGTAACTCAGGATCAGTAATGTAATGTATGTACACAGTGACCGCACCAGCAGATTAGTGAGTGCAGCTCTGGAGTATAATACAGGATGTAACTCAGGATCAGTAATGTAATGTATGTACACAGTGACCGTACCAGCAGAATAGTGAGTGCAGCTCTGGGGTATAATACAGGATGTAACTCAGGATCAGTAATGTAATGTATGTACACAGTGACTGCACCAGCAGAATAGTGAGTGCAGCTCTGGGGTATAATACAGGAGGTAACTCAGGATCAGTAATGTATGTGCACAGTGACTGCACCAGCAGAATAGTGAGTGCAGCTCTGGAGTATAATACAGGAGGTAACTCAGGATCAGTAATGTAATGTATGTACACAGTGACTGCACCAGCAGAATAGTGAGTGCAGCTCTGGAGTATAATACAGGAGGTAACTCAGGATCAGTAATGTAATGTATGTACACAGTGACTGCACCAGCAGAATAGTGAGTGCAGCTCTGGGGTATAATACAGGATGTAACTCAGGATCAGTAATGTAATGTATGTACACAGTGACTCCACCAGCAGAATAGTGAGTGCAGCTCTGGGGTATAATACAGGTTGTAACTCAGGATCAGTAATGTAATGTATGTACACAGTGACTGCACCAGCAGAATAGTGAGCGCGGCTCTGGAGTATAATACAGGAGGTAACTCAGGATCAGTAATGTAATGTATGTACACAGTGACTGCACCAGCAGAATAGTGAGCGCGGCTCTGGAGTATAATACAGGAGGTAACTCAGGATCAGTAATGTAATGTATGTACACAGTGACTGCACCAGCAGAATAGTGAGTGCAGCTCTGGAGTATAATACAGGAGGTAACAAAGGATCAGTAATGTAATGTATGTAGACAGTGACTGCACCAGCAGAATAGTGAGCGCGGCTCTGGAGTATAATACAGGAGGTAACTCAGGATCAGTAATGTAATGTATGTACACAGTGACTGCACCAGCAGAATAGTGAGCGCGGCTCTGGAGTATAATACAGGAGGTAACTCAAAATCAGTAATGTAATGTATGTACACAGTGACTGCACCAGCAGAATAGTGAGTGCAGCTCTGGAGTATAATACAGGATGTAACTCAGGATCAGTAATGTAATGTATGTACACAGTGACTGCACCAGCAGAATAGTGAGTGCAGCTCTGGAGTATAATACAGGATGTAACTCAGGATCAGCAATGTAATGTATGTACACAGTGACTGCACCAGCAGAATAGTGAGTGCAGCTCTGGGGTATAATACAGGATGTAACTCAGGATCAGTAATGTATGTGCACAGTGACTGCACCAGCAGAATAGTGAGTGCAGCTCTGGGGTATAATACAGGAGGTAACTCAGGATCAGTAATGTAATGTATGTACACAGTGACTCCACCAGCAGAATAGTGAGTGCAGCTCTGGAGTATAATACAGGAGGTAACTCAGGATCAGTAATGTAATGTATGTACACAGTGACTGCACCAGCAGAATAGTGAGTGCAGCTCTGGGGTATAATACAGGATGTAACTCAGGATCAGTAATGTATGTGCACAGTGACTGCACCAGCAGAATAGTGAGTGCAGCTCTGGAGTATAATACAGGATGTAACTCAGGATCAGTAATGTAATGTATGTACACAGTGACTGCACCAGCAGAATAGTGAGTGCAGCTCTGGGGTATAATACAGGATGTAACTCAGGATCAGTAATGTATGTGCACAGTAACTGCACCAGCAGAATAGTGAGTGCAGCTCTGGAGTATAATACAGGATGTAACTCAGGATTAGTAATGTAATGTATGTACACAGTGACTGCACCAGCAGAATAGTGAGTGCAGCTCTGGAGTATAATACAGGATGTAACTCAGGATCAGTAATGTAATGTATGTACACAGTGACTGCACCAGCAGAATAGTGAGTGCAGCTCTGGAGTATAATACAGGATGTAACTCAGGATCAGCAATGTAATGTATGTACACAGTGACTGCACCAGCAGAATAGTGAGTGCAGCTCTGGGGTATAATACAGGATGTAACTCAGGATCAGTAATGTATGTGCACAGTGACTGCACCAGCAGAATAGTGAGTGCAGCTCTGGAGTATAATACAGGATGTAACTCAGGATCAGTAATGTAATGTATGTACACAGTGACTGCACCAGCAGAATAGTGAGTGCAGCTCTGGAGTATAATACAGGATGTAACTCAGGATCAGTAATGTATGTACACAGTGACTGCACCAGCAGAATAGTGAGTGCAGCTCTGGAGTATAATACAGGAGGTAACTCAGGATCAGTAATGTAATGTATGTACACAGTGACTGCACCAGCAGAATAGTGAGAGCAGCTCTGGAGTATAATACAGGAGGTAACTCAGGATCAGTAATGTAATGTATGTACACAGTGACTGCACCAGCAGAATAGTGAGTGCAGCTCTGGAGTATAATACAGGATGTAACTCAGGATCAGTAATGTAATGTATGTACACAGTGACTGCACCAGCAGAATAGTGAGTGCAGCTCTGGAGTATAATACAGGATGTAACTCAGGATCAGTAATGTAATGTATGTACACAGTGACCGCACCAGCAGAATAGTGAGTGCAGCTCTGGAGTATAATACAGGATGTAACTCAGGATCAGTAATGTAATGTATGTACACAGTGACCGTACCAGCAGAATAGTGAGTGCAGCTCTGGGGTATAATACAGGATGTAACTCAGGATCAGTAATGTAATGTATGTACACAGTGACTGCATCAGCAGAATAGTGAGTGCAGCTCTGGAGTATAATACAGGAGGTAACTCAGGATCAGTAATGTAATGTATGTACACAGTGACTGCACCAGCAGAATAGTGAGTGCAGCTCTGGAGTATAATACAGGAGGTAACTCAGGATCAGTAATGTAATGTATGTACACAGTGACTGCACCAGCAGAATAGTGAGCACGGCTCTGGAGTATAATACAGGAGGTAACTCAAAATCAGTAATGTAATGTATGTACACAGTGACTGCACCAGCAGAATAGTGAGTGCAGCTCTGGAGTATAATACAGGATGTAACTCAGGATCAGTAATGTAATGTATGTACACAGTGACTGCACCAGCAGAATAGTGAGTGCAGCTCTGGAGTATAATACAGGATGTAACTCAGGATCAGTAATGTAATGTATGTACACAGTGACTGCACCAGCAGAATAGTGAGTGCAGCTCTGGAGTATAATACAGGGTGTAACTCAGGATCAGTAATGTAATGTATGTACACAGTGACTGCACCAGCAGAATAGTGAGTGCAGCTCTGGAGTATAATACAGGATGTAACTAAGTATCAGTAATGTAATGTATGTACACAGTGACTGCACCAGCAGAATAGTGAGTGCAGCTCTGGAGTATAATACAGGATGTAACTCAGGATCAGTAATGTAATGTATGTACACAGTGACTGCACCAGCAGAATAGTGAGTGCAGCTCTGGAGTATAATACAGGAGGTAACTCAGGATCAGTAATGTAATGTATGTACACAGTGACTGCACCAGCAGAATAGTGAGTGCAGCTCTGGAGTATAATACAGGATGTAACTCAGGATCAGTAATGTAATGTATGTACACAGTGACTGCACCAGCAGAATAGTGAGTGCAGCTCTGGAGTATAATACAGGAGGTAACTCAGTGTCAGTAATGTAATGTATGTACACAGTGACTGCACCAGCAGAATAGTGAGTGCAGCTCTGGGGTATAATACAGGATGTAACTCAGGATCAGTAATGTAATGTATGTACACAGTGACTGCACCAGCAGAATAGTGAGTGCAGCTCTGGAGTATAATACAGGAGGTAACTCAGGATCAGTAATGTAATGTATGTACACAGTGACTGCACCAGCAGAATAGTGAGTGCAGCTCTGGAGTATAATACAGGAGGTAACTCAGGATCAGTAATGTAATGTATGTACACAGTGACTGCACCAGCAGAATAGTGAGTGCAGCTCTGGAGTATAATACAGGATGTAACTCAGGATCAGTAATGTAATGTATGTACACAGTGACTGCACCAGCAGAATAGTGAGTGCAGCTCTGGAGTATAATACAGGAGGTAACTCAGTGTCAGTAATGTAATGTATGTACACAGTGACTGCACCAGCAGAATAGTGAGTGCAGCTCTGGAGTATAATACAGGAGGTAACTCAGGATCAGTAATGTAATGTATGTACACAGTGACTGCACCAGCAGAATAGTGAGTGCAGCTCTGGAGTATAATACAGGAGGTAACTCAGGATCAGTAATGTAATGTATGTACACAGTGACTGCACCAGCAGAATAGTGAGTGCAGCTCTGGAGTATAATACAGGATGTAACTCAGGATCAGTAATGTAATGTATGTACACAGTGACTGCACCAGCAGAATAGTGAGTGCAGCTCTGGAGTATAATACAGGATGTAACTCAGGATCAGTAATGTAATGTATGTACACAGTGACTGCACCAGCAGAATAGTGAGTGCAGCTCTGGGGTATAATACAGGATGTAACTCAGGATCAGTAATGTAATGTATGTACACAGTGACTGCACCAGCAGAATAGTGAGTGCAGCTCTGGAGTATAATACAGGAGGTAACTCAGGATCAGTAATGTAATGTATGTACACAGTGACTCCACCAGCAGAATAGTGAGTGCAGCTCTGGGGTATAATACAGGATGTAACTCAGGATCAGTAATGTAATGTATGTACACAGTGACTGCACCAGCAGAATAGTGAGTGCAGCTCTGGGGTATAATACAGGATGTAACTCAGGATCAGTAATGTAATGTATGTACACAGTGACTGCACCAGCAGAATAGTGAGTGCAGCTCTGGGGTATAATACAGGATGTAACTCAGGATCAGTTATGTAATGTATTTACATAGCGACTCCACCAGCAGAATAGTGAGTGCAGCTCTGGAGTATAATACAGGAGGTAACTCAGGATCAGTAATGTAATGTATGTACACAGTGACTGCACCAGCAGAATAGTGAGTGCAGCTCTGGAGTATAATACAGGATGTAACTCAGGATCAGTAATGTAATGTATGTACACAGTGACTGCACCAGCAGAATAGTGAGTGCAGCTCTGGAGTATAATACAGGATGTAACTCAGGATCAGTAATGTAATGTATGTACACAGTGACCGCACCAGCAGAATAGTGAGTGCAGCTCTGGAGTATAATACAGGATGTAACTCAGGATCAGTAATGTAATGTATGTACACAGTGACCGTACCAGCAGAATAGTGAGTGCAGCTCTGGGGTATAATACAGGATGTAACTCAGGATCAGTAATGTAATGTATGTACACAGTGACTCCACCAGCAGAATAGTGAGTGCAGCTCTGGGGTATAATACAGGAGGTAACTCAGGATCAGTAATGTATGTGCACAGTGACTGCACCAGCAGAATAGTGAGTGCAGCTCTGGAGTATAATACAGGAGGTAACTCAGGATCAGTAATGTAATGTATGTACACAGTGACTGCACCAGCAGAATAGGGAGTGCAGCTCTGGAGTATAATACAGGATGTAACTCAGGATCAGTAATGTAATGTATGTACACAGTGACTGCACCAGCAGAATAGTGAGTGCAGCTCTGGAGTATAATACAGGAGGTAACTCAGGATCAGTAATGTAATGTATGTACACAGTGACTGCACCAGCAGAATAGTGAGTGCAGCTCTGGAGTATAATACAGGAGGTAACAAAGGATCAGTAATGTAATGTATGTACACAGTGACTGCACCAGCAGAATAGTGAGCGCGGCTCTGGAGTATAATACAGGAGGTAACTCAGGATCAGTAATGTAATGTATGTACACAGTGACTGCACCAGCAGAATAGTGAGTGCAGCTCTGGAGTATAATACAGGATGTAACTCAGGATCAGTAATGTATGTACACAGTGACTGCACCAGCAGAATAGTGAGCGCGGCTCTGGAGTATAATACAGGAGGTAACTCAAAATCAGTAATGTAATGTATGTACACAGTGACTGCACCAGCAGAATAGTGAGTGCAGCTCTGGGGTATAATACAGGATGTAACTCAGGATCAGTAATGTAATGTATGTACACAGTGACTGCACCAGCAGAATAGTGAGTGCAGCTCTGGAGTATAATACAGGATGTAACTCAGGATCAGTAATGTAATGTATGTACACAGTGACTGTACCAGCAGAATAGTGAGTGCAGCTCTGGAGTATAATACAGGCGGTAACTCAGGATCAGTAATGTAATGTAAGTACACAGTGACTGCACCAGCAGAATAGTGAGTGCAGCTCTGTGGTATAAGACAGGATGTAACTCAGGATCAGTAATGTAATGTAAGTACACAGTGACTGCACCAGCAGAATAGTGAGTGCAGCTCTGGGGTATAATACAGGATGTAACTCAGGATCAGTAATGTAATGTATGTACACAGTGACTCCACCAGCAGAATAGTGAGTGCAGCTCTGGGGTATAATACAGGATGTAACTCAGGATCAGTAATGTATGTGCACAGTGACTGCACCAGCAGAATAGTGAGTGCAGCTCTGGAGTATAATACAGGATGTAACTCAGGATCAGTAATGTAATGTATGTACACAGTGACTGCACCAGCAGAATAGTGAGTGCAGCTCTGGAGTATAATACAGGATGTAACTCAGGATCAGTAATGTATGTACACAGTGACTGCACCAGCAGAATAGTGAGTGCAGCTCTGGAGTATAATACAGGAGGTAACTCAGGATCAGTAATGTAATGTATGTACACAGTGACTCCACCAGCAGAATAGTGAGTGCAGCTCTGGGGTATAATACAGGATGTAACTCAGGATCAGTAATGTAATGTATGTACACAGTGACTGCACCAGCAGAATAGTGAGTGCAGCTCTGGAGTATAATACAGGATGTAACTCAGGACCAGTAATGTAATGTATGTACACAGTGACTGCACCAGCAGAATAGTGAGTGCAGCTCTGGGGTATAATACAGGATGTAACTCAGGATCAGTAATGTAATGTATGTACACAGTGACTGCACCAGCAGAATAGTGAGTGCAGCTCTGGAGTATAATACAGGATGTAACTCAGGATCAGTAATGTATGTACACAGTGACTGCACCAGCAGAATAGTGAGTGCAGCTCTGGAGTATAATACAGGAGGTAACTCAGGATCAGTAATGTAATGTATGTACACAGTGACTGCACCAGCAGAATAGTGAGAGCAGCTCTGGGGTATAATACAGGATGTAACTCAGGATCAGTAATGTAATGTATGTACACAGTGACTGCACCAGCAGAATAGTGAGTGCAGCTCTGGGGTATAATACAGGATGTAACTCAGGATCAGTTATGTAATGTATTTACATAGCGACTCCACCAGCAGAATAGTGAGTGCAGCTCTGGAGTATAATACAGGATGTAACTCAGGATCAGTAATGTAATGTATGTACACAGTGACTGCACCAGCAGAATAGTGAGTGCAGCTCTGGAGTATAATACAGGATGTAACTCAGGATCAGTAATGTAATGTATGTACACAGTGACCGTACCAGCAGAATAGTGAGTGCAGCTCTGGGGTATAATACAGGATGTAACTCAGGATCAGTAATGTAATGTATGTACACAGTGACTCCACCAGCAGAATAGTGAGTGCAGCTCTGGGGTATAATACAGGATGTAACTCAGGATCAGTAATGTAATGTATGTACACAGTGACTGCACCAGCAGAATAGTGAGTGCAGCTCTGGGGTATAATACAGGATGTAACTCAGGATCAGTTATGTAATGTATGTACACAGTGACTGCACCAGCAGAATAGTGAGTGCAGCTCTGGAGTATAAGACAGGATGTAACTCAGGATCAGTAATGTAATGTATGTACACAGTGACCGTACCAGCAGAATAGTGAGTGCAGCTCTGGGGTATAATACAGGATGTAACTCAGGATCAGTAATGTAATGTATGTACACAGTGACTGCACCAGCAGAATAGTGAGTGCAGCTCTGGGGTATAATACAGGAGGTAACTCAGGATCAGTAATGTATGTGCACAGTGACTGCACCAGCAGAATAGTGAGTGCAGCTCTGGAGTATAATACAGGAGGTAACTCAGGATCAGTAATGTAATGTATGTACACAGTGACTGCACCAGCAGAATAGTGAGTGCAGCTCTGGGGTATAATACAGGATGTAACTCAGGATCAGTAATGTAATGTATGTACACAGTGACTGCACCAGCAGAATAGTGAGTGCAGCTCTGGAGTATAATACAGGATGTAACTCAGGATCAGTAATGTAATGTATGTACACAGTGACTGCACCAGCAGAATAGTGAGTGCAGCTCTGGAGTATAATACAGGATGTAACTCAGGATCAGTAATGTAATGTATGTACACAGTGACTGCACCAGCAGAATAGTGAGTGCAGCTCTGGAGTATAATACAGGAGGTAACTCAGGATCAGTAATGTAATGTATGTACACAGTGACTGCACCAGCAGAATAGTGAGTGCAGCTCTGGAGTATAATACAGGATGTAACTCAGGATCAGTAATGTAATGTATGTACACAGTGACTGCACCAGCAGAATAGTGAGTGCAGCTCTGGAGTATAATACAGGATGTAACTCAGGATCAGTAATGTAATGTATGTACACAGTGACTGCACCAGCAGAATAGTGAGTGCAGCTCTGGAGTATAATACAGGAGGTAACTCAGGATCAGTAATGTAATGTATGTACACAGTGACTGCACCAGCAGAATAGTGAGCGCGGCTCTGGAGTATAATACAGGAGGTAACTCAAAATCAGTAATGTAATGTATGTACACAGTGACTGCACCAGCAGAATAGTGAGTGCAGCTCTGGAGTATAATACAGGATGTAACTCAGGATCAGTAATGTAATGTATGTACACAGTGACTGCACCAGCAGAATAGTGAGTGCAGCTCTGGAGTATAATACAGGATGTAACTCAGGATCAGTAATGTAATGTATGTACACAGTGACTGCACCAGCAGAATAGTGAGTGCAGCTCTGGAGTATAATGCAGGATGTAACTCAGGATCAGTAATGTAATGTATGTACACAGTGACTGCACCAGCAGAATAGTGAGTGCAGCTCTGGAGTATAATACAGGATGTAACTCAGGATCAGTAATGTAATGTATGTACACAGTGACTGCACCAGCAGAATAGTGAGTGCAGCTCTGGAGTATAATACAGGGTGTAACTCAGGATCAGTAATGTAATGTATGTACACAGTGACTGCACCAGCAGAATAGTGAGTGCAGCTCTGGAGTATAATACAGGATGTAACTAAGTATCAGTAATGTAATGTATGTACACAGTGACTGCACCAGCAGAATAGTGAGTGCAGCTCTGGAGTATAATACAGGATGTAACTCAGGATCAGTAATGTAATGTATGTACACAGTGACTGCACCAGCAGAATAGTGAGTGCAGCTCTGGAGTATAATACAGGAGGTAACTCAGGATCAGTAATGTAATGTATGTACACAGTGACTGCACCAGCAGAATAGTGAGTGCAGCTCTGGAGTATAATACAGGATGTAACTCAGGATCAGTAATGTAATGTATGTACACAGTGACTGCACCAGCAGAATAGTGAGTGCAGCTCTGGGGTATAATACAGGATGTAACTCAGGATCAGTAATGTAATGTATGTACACAGTGACTGCACCAGCAGAATAGTGAGTGCAGCTCTGGAGTATAATACAGGATGTAACTCAGGATCAGTAATGTAATGTGTGTACACAGTGACTGCACCAGCAGAATAGTGAGTGCAGCTCTGGGGTATAATACAGGAGGTAACTCAGGATCAGTAATGTAATGTATGTACACAGTGACTGCACCAGCAGAATAGTGAGTGCAGCTCTGGAGTATAATACAGGAGGTAACTCAGGATCAGTAATGTAATGTATGTACACAGTGACTGCACCAGCAGAATAGTGAGCGCGGCTCTGGAGTATAATACAGGAGGTAACTCAGGATCAGTAATGTAATGTATGTACACAGTGACTGCACCAGCAGAATAGTGAGCGCGGCTCTGGAGTATAATACAGGAGGTAACTCAAAATCAGTAATGTAATGTATGTACACAGTGACTGCACCAGCAGAATAGTGAGTGCAGCTCTGGAGTATAATACAGGATGTAACTCAGGATCAGTAATGTAATGTATGTACACAGTGACTGCACCAGCAGAATAGTGAGTGCAGCTCTGGAGTATAATACAGGATGTAACTCAGGATCAGTAATGTAATGTATGTACACAGTGACTGCACTAGCAGAATAGTGAGTGCAGCTCTGGAGTATAATACAGGATGTAACTAAGTATCAGTAATGTAATGTATGTACACAGTGACTGCACCAGCAGAATAGTGAGTGCAGCTCTGGAGTATAATACAGGATGTAACTCAGGATCAGTAATGTAATGTATGTACACAGTGACTGCACCAGCAGAATAGTGAGTGCAGCTCTGGAGTATAATACAGGAGGTAACTCAGGATCAGTAATGTAATGTATGTACACAGTGACTGCACCAGCAGAATAGTGAGTGCAGCTCTGGAGTATAATACAGGATGTAACTCAGGATCAGTAATGTAATGTATGTACACAGTGACTGCACCAGCAGAATAATGAGTGCAGCTCTGGAGTATAATACAGGATGTAACTCAGGATCAGTAATGTAATGTATGTACACAGTGACTGCACCAGCAGAATAGTGAGTGCAGCTCTGGAGTATAATACAGGATGTAACTCAGGATCAGTAATGTAATGTATGTACACAGTGACTGCACCAGCAGAATAGTGAGTGCAGCTCTGGAGCATAATACAGGATGTAACTCAGGATCAGTAATGTAATGTATGTACACAGTGACTGCACCAGCAGAATAGTGAGTGCAGCTCTGGAGTATAATACAGGATGTAACTCAGGATCAGTAATGTATGTACACAGTGACTGCACCAGCAGAATAGTGAGTGCAGCTCTGGAGTATAATACAGGATGTAACTCAGGATCAGTAATGTAATGTATGTACACAGTGACTGCACTAGCAGAATAGTGAGTGCAGCTCTGGAGTATAATACAGGATGTAACTAAGTATCAGTAATGTAATGTATGTACACAGTGACTGCACCAGCAGAATAGTGAGTGCAGCTCTGGAGTATAATACAGGATGTAACTCAGGATCAGTAATGTAATGTATGTACACAGTGACTGCACCAGCAGAATAGTGAGTGCAGCTCTGGAGTATAATACAGGAGGTAACTCAGGATCAGTAATGTAATGTATGTACACAGTGACTGCACCAGCAGAATAATGAGTGCAGCTCTGGAGTATAATACAGGATGTAACTCAGGATCAGTAATGTAATGTATGTACACAGTGACTGCACCAGCAGAATAGTGAGTGCAGCTCTGGAGTATAATACAGGATGTAACTCAGGATCAGTAATGTAATGTATGTACACAGTGACTGCACCAGCAGAATAGTGAGTGCAGCTCTGGAGCATAATACAGGATGTAACTCAGGATCAGTAATGTAATGTATGTACACAGTGACTGCACCAGCAGAATAGTGAGTGCAGCTCTGGAGTATAATACAGGATGTAACTCAGGATCAGTAATGTATGTACACAGTGACTGCACCAGCAGAATAGTGAGTGCAGCTCTGGAGTATAATACAGGAGGTAACTCAGGATCAGTAATGTAATGTATGTACACAGTGACTCCACCAGCAGAATAGTGAGTGCAGCTCTGGGGTATAATACAGGATGTAACTCAGGATCAGTAATGTAATGTATGTACACAGTGACTCCACCAGCAGAATAGTGAGTGCAGCTCTGGGGTATAATACAGGAGGTAACTCAGGATCAGTAATGTATGTGCACAGTGACTGCACCAGCAGAATAGTGAGTGCAGCTCTGGAGTATAATACAGGAGGTAACTCAGGATCAGTAATGTAATGTATGTACACAGTGACTGCACCAGCAGAATAGTGAGTGCAGCTCTGGAGTATAATACAGGAGGTAACTCAGGATCAGTAATGTAATGTATGTACACAGTGACTGCACCAGCAGAATAGTGAGTGCAGCTCTGGAGTATAATACAGGATGTAACTCAGGATCAGTAATGTAATGTATGTACACAGTGACTGCACCAGCAGAATAGTGAGTGCAGCTCTGGAGTATAATACAGGATGTAACTCAGGATCAGTAATGTAATGTATGTACACAGTGACTGCACCAGCAGAATAGTGAGTGCAGCTCTGGAGTATAATACAGGATGTAACTCAGGATCAGTAATGTAATGTATGTACACAGTGACTGCACCAGCAGAATAGTGAGTGCAGCTCTGGAGTATAATACAGGAGGTAACTCAGGATCAGTAATGTAATGTATGTACACAGTGACTGCACCAGCAGAATAGTGAGTGCAGCTCTGGAGTATAATACAGGATGTAACTCAGGATCAGTAATGTAATGTATGTACACAGTGACTGCACCAGCAGAATAGTGAGTGCAGCTCTGGAGTATAATACAGGATGTAACTCAGGATCAGTAATGTAATGTATGTACACAGTGACTGCACCAGCAGAATAGTGAGTGCAGCTCTGGAGTATAATACAGGAGGTAACTCAGGATCAGTAATGTAATGTATGTACACAGTGACTGCACCAGCAGAATAGTGAGCGCGGCTCTGGAGTATAATACAGGAGGTAACTCAAAATCAGTAATGTAATGTATGTACACAGTGACTGCACCAGCAGAATAGTGAGTGCAGCTCTGGAGTATAATACAGGATGTAACTCAGGATCAGTAATGTAATGTATGTACACAGTGACTGCACCAGCAGAATAGTGAGTGCAGCTCTGGAGTATAATACAGGATGTAACTCAGGATCAGTAATGTAATGTATGTACACAGTGACTGCACCAGCAGAATAGTGAGTGCAGCTCTGGAGTATAATGCAGGATGTAACTCAGGATCAGTAATGTAATGTATGTACACAGTGACTGCACCAGCAGAATAGTGAGTGCAGCTCTGGAGTATAATACAGGATGTAACTAAGTATCAGTAATGTAATGTATGTACACAGTGACTGCACCAGCAGAATAGTGAGTGCAGCTCTGGAGTATAATACAGGATGTAACTCAGGATCAGTAATGTAATGTATGTACACAGTGACTGCACCAGCAGAATAGTGAGCGCGGCTCTGGAGTATAATACAGGAGGTAACTCAAAATCAGTAATGTAATGTATGTACACAGTGACTGCACCAGCAGAATAGTGAGTGCAGCTCTGGAGTATAATACAGGATGTAACTCAGGATCAGTAATGTAATGTATGTACACAGTGACTGCACCAGCAGAATAGTGAGTGCAGCTCTGGAGTATAATACAGGATGTAACTCAGGATCAGTAATGTAATGTATGTACACAGTGACTGCACTAGCAGAATAGTGAGTGCAGCTCTGGAGTATAATACAGGATGTAACTAAGTATCAGTAATGTAATGTATGTACACAGTGACTGCACCAGCAGAATAGTGAGTGCAGCTCTGGAGTATAATACAGGATGTAACTCAGGATCAGTAATGTAATGTATGTACACAGTGACTGCACCAGCAGAATAGTGAGTGCAGCTCTGGAGTATAATACAGGAGGTAACTCAGGATCAGTAATGTAATGTATGTACACAGTGACTGCACCAGCAGAATAGTGAGTGCAGCTCTGGAGTATAATACAGGATGTAACTCAGGATCAGTAATGTAATGTATGTACACAGTGACTGCACCAGCAGAATAGTGAGTGCAGCTCTGGAGTATAATACAGGATGTAACTCAGGATCAGTAATGTAATGTATGTACACAGTGACTGCACCAGCAGAATAGTGAGTGCAGCTCTGGAGTATAACACAGGGGGTAACTCAGGATCAGTAATGTATATACACAGCGACTGCACCAGCAGAATAGTAAGCGCAGCTCTGGAGTATAATACAGGAGGTAACTCAGGATCAGTAATGTAATGTATGTACACAGTGACTGCACCAGCAGAATAGTAAGCGCAGCTCTGGAGTATAATACAGAAGGTAACTCAGGATCAGTAATGTAATGTATGTACACAGTGACTGCACCAGCAGAATAGTGAGTGCAGCTCTGGAGTATAATACAGGATGTAACTCAGGATCAGTAATGTATGTACACAGTGACTGCACCAGCAGAATAGTGAGTGCAGCTCTGGAGTATAATACAGGAGGTAACTCAGGATCAGTAATGTAATGTATGTACACAGTGACTCCACCAGCAGAATAGTGAGTGCAGCTCTGGGGTATAATACAGGATGTAACTCAGGATCAGTAATGTAATGTATGTACACAGTGACTCCACCAGCAGAATAGTGAGTGCAGCTCTGGGGTATAATACAGGAGGTAACTCAGGATCAGTAATGTATGTGCACAGTGACTGCACCAGCAGAATAGTGAGTGCAGCTCTGGAGTATAATACAGGAGGTAACTCAGGATCAGTAATGTAATGTATGTACACAGTGACTGCACCAGCAGAATAGTGAGTGCAGCTCTGGAGTATAATACAGGATGTAACTCAGGATCAGTAATGTAATGTATGTACACAGTGACTGCACCAGCAGAATAGTGAGTGCAGCTCTGAAGTATAATACAGGATGTAACTCAGGATCAGTAATGTAATGTATGTACACAGTGACTGCACCAGCAGAATAGTGAGTGCAGCTCTGGAGTATAATACAGGAGGTAACTCAGGATCAGTAATGTAATGTATGTACACAGTGACTGCACCAGCAGAATAGTGAGTGCAGCTCTGGAGTATAATACAGGATGTAACTCAGGATCAGTAATGTAATGTATGTACACAGTGACTGCACCAGCAGAATAGTGAGTGCAGCTCTGGAGTATAATACAGGAGGTAACTCAGGATCAGTAATGTAATGTATGTACACAGTGACTCCACCAGCAGAATAGTGAGTGCAGCTCTGGGGTATAATACAGGAGGTAACTCAGGATCAGTAATGTATGTGCACAGTGACTGCACCAGCAGAATAGTGAGTGCAGCTCTGGAGTATAATACAGGAGGTAACTCAGGATCAGTAATGTAATGTATGTACACAGTGACTGCACCAGCAGAATAGTGAGTGCAGCTCTGGAGTATAATACAGGATGTAACTCAGGATCAGTAATGTAATGTATGTACACAGTGACTGCACCAGCAGAATAGTGAGTGCAGCTCTGAAGTATAATACAGGATGTAACTCAGGATCAGTAATGTAATGTATGTACACAGTGACTGCACCAGCAGAATAGTGAGTGCAGCTCTGGAGTATAATACAGGAGGTAACTCAGGATCAGTAATGTAATGTATGTACACAGTGACTGCACCAGCAGAATAGTGAGTGCAGCTCTGAAGTATAATACAGGATGTAACTCAGGATCAGTAATGTAATGTATGTACACAGTGACTGCACCAGCAGAATAGTGAGTGCAGCTCTGGAGTATAATACAGGAGGTAACTCAGGATCAGTAATGTAATGTATGTACACAGTGACTGCACCAGCAGAATAGTGAGTGCAGCTCTGGAGTATAATACAGGATGTAACTCAGGATCAGTAATGTAATGTATGTACACAGTGACTGCACCAGCAGAATAGTGAGTGCAGCTCTGAAGTATAATACAGGATGTAACTCAGGATCAGTAATGTAATGTATGTACACAGTGACTGCACCAGCAGAATAGTGAGTGCAGCTCTGGAGTATAATACAGGAGGTAACTCAGGATCAGTAATGTAATGTATGTACACAGTGACTGCACCAGCAGAATAGTGAGTGCAGCTCTGGAGTATAATACAGGATGTAACTCAGGATCAGTAATGTAATGTATGTACACAGTGACTGCACCAGCAGAATAGTGAGTGCAGCTCTGGGGTATAATACAGGATGTAACTCAGGATCAGTAATGTAATGTATGTACACAGTGACTGCACCAGCAGAATAGTGAGTGCAGCTCTGGAGTATAATACAGGATGTCCATCTGAAATGACGGATAACACATTCAGGGTGGACAATGATTTCACATTTTAATTGTCACAATGCCACAGGACGTGGTTACGCCTCGATCCAGCGGACAGTTCTGTGGTTATTGCAGGATGGCCGCGATCTTCTACAGTTACGTCTGGTAAGATTAGCGCTGGATTATATCGTCATGCTTCGCGTAATACAAATCTCGTGCAGTTATCAAGACCTTCGAGCTCCTTCTGCATTTGGGGGAAATTGAGCCTGGCGGGATATCCCCGGTCCGTCCCCGCTACGCCACAGACCTGGCGCCTATCTGCCATTATTAGCGCCGGCGGACCGCGCACCGCTCTGATTGCTAAAATAGTGCTGGCCGGAACGAAATTTAGGAAGTCAATTCCTCCGGAGAGGAAATGTTACAATGTATCAGTGCATCGAAAGAAACCAAACGGAGCGGTAACCACAAGTCGCTGTGTGGCGCAAGGAATGTAGAAAACAATCGTAAAAGGAGCGCGCCGGCGCCGATCCACCCGGCCGCAACGTAATAAATCCCTGAAATCCTTCACATTTTCTCCCCATTCACAACCGCCACACACATAGAACATACATGCGGAGAACACGGATGCAGACGTGCAGTGACCCGTCCTGAAGACGGCGAGCACAGAGCCGACGCTGGAGAAAGGCGAGAGCGCCGCCGGCGTCATTCAGCGCAGCACCCCGCCCCTCCATCCTGCGTATGCAAAAAGCATAGAAACGATCAGCTGGTTTGGTCTGACGCCAAATCAAAGTCCTGGCATCTGTCCAGGAAATAAAAAAAGCTGGTGCTGGTGCTGGCTGTTTCCGTACGCCTGCTGTTGCTGGGCGCTTGCGGTTTCCGGATGCCTGCTGTTGCTGGGCGCTTGCGGTTTCCGGACACCTGCTGTTGCTGGGCGCCGGCTGTTTCCGGATGCCTGCTGTTGCTGGGCGCCGGTTGTTTCAGAACGCCTGCTGTTGCTGGGCGCCTGTTGTTTCCGGACGCCTGCTGTTGCTGGGCGCCGGCTGTTTCCGGATGACTGCTGTTGCTGGGCGCCTGTTGTTTCCGGACGCCTGCTGCTGCTGGGCGCCGGATGTTTCCGGACGCCTGCTGTTGCTGGGCGCCGGCTGTTTCCGGATTCCTGCTGTTGCTGGGCGCCGGCTGTTTCCGGACGCCTGCTGTTGCTGGGCGCCGGCTGTTTCCGGACGCCTGCTGTTGCTGGGCGCCGGCTGTTTCCGGACGCCTGCTGTTGCTGGGCGCCGGCTGTTTCCGGACGCCTGCTGTTGCTGGGCGCCGGCTGTTTCCGGACGCCTGCTGTTGCTGGGCGCCGGCTGTTTCCGGACGCCTGCTGTTGCTGGGCGCCGGCTGTTTCCGGACGCCTGCTGTTGCTCGCGTCTGAACTTTTTTTTTTTTTTTTAATTCTACATTCATTTCTAAAATAACCTAAAATCAGCAGCCAAAATAAAAAGATAAAAAAATTCAGATGTTTGCCTGGAGCTCTGCACCCGCTCAGGAGGACGGGGATTTGGCACTTTAGTCTCCAGTCACTACATCCAGTGCAGACCATCACAGGGTGCGGACCACCACGGAGTGCAGTTCCAGGGGTGTCGCAGTGCCCAACAGTGGTCATTTTCATTGAGGTTCCTCCGTGTTGCAATGTCCCAGCTGCACCCGCAGGACCCCCGACTTGTGCAGTAACCAGAGCTGCAGGAACTCCTCGGGCATAGAGTGGAAGCCCCTGAGCGGCGGGACGTCGTCGTAGTAGTGGTGCCGGATGGGACTCCCCTTCAGGTCTATCTGGAAGGGCCAGAAGCCGTAGACGGTGACCTCCTCGCACAGGCTCAGGGCGGCGCTGACCATGAAGAGGCCGGTGGACAGACGCTTGGAGTGGACGCCTTTGTTCTTCCAGAATTTGCCGACGTTGCGCAGGAAGTTGGGGTTGGCGAACAGCACGGACTGGTTGGATCTGAAGTCGGCGAGGGTGTAGTAGACTCTCAGGGACGGCTCGGTGCCGTGGCGCATGGAGAACGCCGGCATGTAGACAAAACTGGACTTGTAGATCTTCAGACTCTCCACAAAGGACCTGCGGGACCACAGCAAGTTCTGGAACCTGGAGGAAAAGAGGAAACGTATCAGAGAGGGGCAACGTCAGGGATGAAGGTCCGAGACATGGGGTGAGCCAGCCTCTACTGGAGATCAGGGGCCACAACCTGCCGAGCCCCCCGCAGAGGGGAAGCCTTACTATGTGACACCAGGAAGAAGGTGGAGATCTCCAATGTCATTTACCTATTTCCCATGTTATATCGGGGCACTGCCGCTTTCCTCTCTGCAGGGTGCTACATGTCCTATGTTATATCGGGGCACTGCCGCTCTCCTCTCTGCAGGATGCTACATGTCCTATGTTATATCGGGGCACTGCCGCTCTCCTCTCTGCAGGATGCTACATGTCCTATGTTATATCGGGGCACTGCCGCTCTCCTCTCTGCAGGATGCTACATGTCCTATATTATATCGGGGCACTGCCGCTCTCCTCTCCGCAGGATGCTACATGTCCTATGTTATATCGGGGCACTGCCGCTCTCCTCTCTGCAGGATGCTACATGTCCTATGTTATATCGGAGCACTGCCGCTCTCCTCTCTGCAGGATGCTACATGTCCCATGTTATATCGGGGCACTGCCGCTCTCCTCTCTGCAGGATGCTACATGTCCTATGTTATATCGGAGCACTGCCGCTCTCCTCTCTGCAGGATGCTACATGTCCCATGTTATATCGGGGCACTGCCGCTCTCCTCTCTGCAGGATGCTATATGTCCTATGTTATATCGGGGCACTGCCGCTCTCCTCTCCGCAGGATGCTACATGTCCTATGTTATATCGGGGCACTGCCGCTCTCCTCTCTGCAGGATGCTACATGTCTTATGTTATATCGGGGCACTGCCGCTCTCCTCTCTGCAGGATGCTACATGTCCTATGTTATATCGGGGCACTGCCGCTCTCCTCTCCGCAGGATGCTACATGTCCTATGTTATATCGGGGCACTGCCGCTCTCCTCTCTGCAGGATGCTACATGTCCTATGTTATATCGGGGCACTGCCGCTCTCCTCTCTGCAGGATGCTACATGTCCTATGTTATATCGGGGCACTGCCGCTCTCATCCCTGCAGGATGCTACATGTCCTATGTATATATCGGGGCACTGCCGCTCTACTCTCTGCAGGATGCTACATGTCCTATGTTATATCGGGGCACTGCCGCTCTCCTCTCTGCAGGATGCTACATGTCCTATGTTATATCGGGGCACTGCCGCTCTCCTCTCCGCAGGATGCTACATGTCCTATGTTATATCGGAGCACTGCCGCTCTCCTCTCTGCAGGATGCTACATGTCCTATGTTATATCGGGGCACTGCCGCTCTCCTCTCCGCAGGATGCTACATATCCTATGTTATATCGGGGCACTGCCGCTCTCCTCTCTGCAGGATGCTACATGTCCTATGTTATATCGGGGCACTGCCGCTCTCCTCTCTGCAGGATGCTACATGTCCTATGTTATATCGGGGCACTGCCGCTCTCCTCTCTGCAGGATGCTACATGTCCTATGTTATATCGGGGCACTGCCGCTCTCCTCTCCGCAGGATGCTACATGTCCTATGTTATATCGGAGCACTGCCGCTCTCCTCTCGGCAGGATGCTACATGTCCTATGTTATATCGGAGCACTGCCGCTCTCCTCTCGGCAGGATGCTACATGTCCTATGTTATATCGTGGCACTGCCGCTCTCCTCTCCGCAGGATGCTACATGTCCTATGTTATATCGGGGCACTGCCGCTCTCCTCTCTGCAGGGTGCTATATGTCCTATGTTATATCGGGGCACTGCCGCTCTCCTCTCTGCAGGATGCTACATGTCCTATGTTATATCGGGGCACTGCCGCTCTCCTCTCTGCAGGATGCTACATGTCCTATGTTATATCGGGGCACTGCCGCTCTCCTCTCTGCAGGATGCTACATGTCCTATGTTATATCGGTGCACTGCCGCTCTCCTCACTGCAGGATGCTACATGTCCTATGTTATATCGGGGCACTGCCGCTCTCCTCTCTGCAGGATGCTACATGTCCTATGTTATATCGGGGCAATGCCGCTCTCCTCTCTGCAGGATGCTACATGTCCTATGTTATATCGGGGCACTGCCGCTCTCCTCTCTGCAGGGTGCTACATGTCCTATGTTATATCGGGGCACTGCCGCTCTCCTCTCTGCAGGATGCTACATGTCCTATGTTATATTGGGGCACTGTCGCTCTCCTCTCTGCAGGATGCTACATGTCCTATGTTATATCGGGGCACTGCCGCTCTCCTCTCTGCAGGGTGCTACATGTCCTATGTTATATCGGAGCAGTGCCGCTCTCCTCTCTGCAGGATGCTACATGTCCTATGTTATATCGGGGCACTGCCGCTCTCCTCTCTGCAGGATGCTACATGTCCTATGTTATATCGGGGCACTGCCGCTCTCCTCTCTGCAGGATGCTACATGTCCTATGTTATATCGGGGCACTGCCGCTCTCCTCTCTGCAGGATGCTACATGTCCTATGTTATATCGGGGCACTGTCGCTCTCCTCTTCGCAGGATGCTACATGTCCTATGTTATATCGGGGCACTGCCGCTCTCCTCTCTGCAGGATGCTACATGTCCTATGTTATAACGGAGCACTGCCGCTCTCCTCTCTGCAGGATGCTACATGTCCTATGTTATATCGGGGCACTGCCGCTCTCCTCTCTGCAGTATGCTACATGTCCTATGTTACATCGGGGCACTGCCGCTCTCCTCTCTGCAGGATGCTATATGTCCTATGTTATATCGGGGCACTGCCGCTCTCCTTTCTGCATGATGCTACATGTCCTATGTTACATCGGGGCACTGCCGCTCTCCTCTCTGCAGGATGCTACATGTCCTATGTTATATCGGGGCACTGCCGCTCTCCTCTCTGCAGGATGCTACATGTCCTATGTTATATCGGGGCACTGCCGCTCTCCTCTCTGCAGGATGCTACATGTCCTATGTTATATCGGGGCACTGCCGCTCTCCTCTCCGCAGGATGCTATATGTCCTATGTTATATCTGGGCACTGCCGCTCTCCTCTCTGCAGGATGCTACATGTCCTATGTTATATCGGGGCATTGCCGCTCTCCTCTCTGCAGGATGCTATATGTCCTATGTTATATCGGGGCACTGCCGCTCTCCTCTCTGCAGGATGCTACATGTCCTATGTTATATCGGGGCACTGCCGCTCTCCTCTCTGCAGGATGCTACATGTCCTATATTATATCGGGGCACTGCCGCTCTCCTCTCCGCAGGATGCTACATGTCCTATGTTATATCGGGGCACTGCCGCTCTCCTCTCTGCAGGATGCTACATGTCCTATGTTATATCGGGGCACTGCCGCTCTCCTCTCTGCAGGATGCTACATGTCCTATGTTATATCGGGGCACTGCCGCTCTCCTCTCTGCACGATGCTACATGTCCTATGTTATATCGTGGCACTGCCGCTCTCCTCTCCGCACGATGCTACATGTCCTATGTTATATCGGGGCACTGCCGCTCTCCTCTCTGCAGGGTGCTACATGTCCTATGTTATATCGGGGCACTGCCGCTCTCCTCTCTGCAGGATGCTACATGTCCTATGTTATATCGGGGCACTGCCGCTCTCCTCTCTGCAGGATGCTACATGTCCTATGTTATATCGGGGCACTGCCGCTCTCCTCTCTGCAGGGTGCTACATGTCCTATGTTATATCGGGGCACTGCCGCTCTCCTCTCTGCAGGATGCTACATGTCCTATGTTATATCGGGGCACTGCCGCTTTCCTCTCTGCATGATGCTACATGTCCTATATTATATCGGGGCACTGCCGCTCCACTCTCCGCAGGATGCTACATGTCCTATGTTATATCGTGGCACTGCCGCTCTCCTCTCTGCAGGATGCTACATGTCCTATGTTATATCGGGGCACTGCCGCTCTCCTCTCTGCAGGATGCTACATGTCCTATGTTATATCGGGGCACTGCCGCTCTCCTCTCTGCAGGGTGCTACATGTCCTATGTTATATCGGGGCACTGCCGCTCTCCTCTCTGCAGGATGCTACATGTCCTATGTTATATCGGGGCACTGCCGCTTTCCTCTCTGCATGATGCTACATGTCCTATATTATATCGGGGCACTGCCGCTCCACTCTCCGCAGGATGCTACATGTCCTATGTTATATCGGGGCACTGCCGCTCTCCTCTCTGCAGGATGCTACATGTCCTATGTTATATCGGGGCACTGCCGCTCTCCTCTCTGCACGATGCTACATGTCCTATGTTATATCGGGGCACTGCCGCTCCACTCTCCGCAGGATGCTACATGTCCTATGTTATATCGGGGCACTGCCGCTCTCCTCTCTGCACGATGCTACATGTCCTATGTTATATCGGGGCACTGCCGCTCTCCTCTCTGCAGGATGCTACATGTCCTATGTTATATCGGGGCACTGCCGCTCTCCTCTCTGCAGGATGCTACATGTCCTATGTTATATCGGGGCACTGCCGCTCTCCTCTCTGCAGGATGCTACATGTCCTATGTTATATCGGGGCACTGCCGCTCTCCTCTCTGCAGGATGCTACATGTCCTATGTTATATCGGGGCACTGCCGCTCTCCTCTCTGCAGGATGCTACATGTCCTATATTATATCGGGGCACTGCCGCTCTCCTCTCTGCACGATGCTACATGTCCTATGTTATATCGTGGCACTGCCGCTCCACTCTCCGCAGGATGCTACATGTCCTATGTTATATCGGGGCACTGCCGCTCTCCTCACACCATTTTCTGTGCACAGCTCCGTTATCTGGATCCTCCATCTTGCTCCATGATAAGGATGAGCAGCACGACGGCCCTGTGACCCCGGATCGCCCGGAAACCCTGCACCCGGATCTGGTGTCCCCTTCCTGCTCGCACTGATGATCGCCCGATAGCCGGAGCCGCGGGCGGAAAACCTCCCTATAAATGCAATTAATGAATCGTCCACAGAAGAGGCCGCCGGCGAGACGGGTGGCGAGAGGAGCAAATGGTCCAGTGCTACCTCTCTGGTGGGATCTGCGGACCCCCAATACTGGGGGACCAGGATGGGGAAAAGATGGGGGAGGGGAGACAGGAGATCCCAAGTATCAGGGGAACAGACAGAAGACATACAGTCCGACCCCGTATATACAGTCCTGCTCCTGGTTATTGGCCCTGGGACGTGTAAGGACATAATGTGGAATATCTCCTGACACAATGTATCCAGTGAAGCCGTTTCTTGTATAGAGACTCGTGTTAAATACAAAAGAGCAAATGAGAAACAAGAATTTATAACAAAAAACAATGGAGGGAAAACAGAAAACCCTAAAGCTGCTGTCACTGGTATCAGCTCCTTTATATTCATTTACTATGGAAACACATTGTGACTCGCCTGTGGTAAATCACAAGAGAGAGGATTCTCCTGGGATTGTCGGTGCCCATGTGACATGAATTAGCCAATGAATGATGACTTCAGACTTTTAAAAAGCCACATGGTAGGCCCTGTTCCTATGTCACAATGGTGAAGACAAAGGAGCTGTCTGAGGACATCAGAACTGCTATTATTAGCAAACACAAGACTTCCAAAGGGTATAAAGCCATCTCCTACCACCTTGGTATCACAGTTTCAACAGTGTGCAATGTTATTAAGAAATTTGCCAAGCATGGAACCGTCAAGAACCTCCCTGGACGCGGGGGAAAGAGGAAACTTGACAAGAGATGTCTTCGAAGGCTGGTGCGAATGGTGGAAAAAACACCACGTAAAGGTGAGTATAAGTGTTTATTTTTTTATGTGTGCAGTAATGGGGCCATACATGCCAGGATTGGGGGATGAGGGGACCATGCATACCAGGAATGGGGAGTGAGGGGACCATGCATTCCAGGATTGGGGGTGAGGGGGCCATGCATACCAGGATTGGGGGTAAGGGGTGCAATGCATACCAGGATTGAGGGAATGAGGGGTGCCATGTATACCAGGATTGGGGATGAGTGAGCCATGCATACCAGGATTGGGGATGAGGGAGCCATGCGTACCAGGATTGGGGATAAGGGAGCAATGCGTACTAGGATTGAGGATGAGGGAGCAATGCGTACCAGGATTGAGGATGAGGGGTGCCATGCGTACCAGGATTGGGGGATGAGGAGGCCATACATAGCAGGATTGAAGATGAGGGAGCAATGCGTACCAGGATTGGGGAAAAGGGAGCAATGCATACCAGGATTGGGGAATGAGGGGTGCCATACATACCAGGTTGGGGAAATTTACCAGTAGTTGATGCAGTTCCCACCCTAGGCTTATACTCAAGTCAATAAGTTTTCCCATTTTTTTGTGGTAAAATTAGGGCCTTGGCTTATATTCGGGTCGGCTTATTTAAAATACACGGTATTTTAAAATCAGTGAGTACGTGGTGCCCATAATACTGCAGGACTGTGGGGTGCATTATACTATATGGGGTCTGCATTTTACCCTATAGAGTGTGTAATATACTGTATGGAGGACTATGGGGAGTGCATTATACTGTATGGAAGACGATGGAGAGTGCATTATATTCTATGGAGGACTATGGGGAGTGCATTATATTCTATGGAGGACTATGGGGAGTACATTATACTGTATGGAGGACTATGGGGAGTGCCTTATACTGTATGGAGGATTATGGGGAGTGCATTATACTGTATGGAAGACTATGGAGAGTGGATTATATTCTATGGAGGACTATGGGGAGTGCATTATATTCTATGGAGGACTATGGGGAGTGCATTATATTCTATGGAGGACTATGGGGAGTGCCTTATACTGTATGGAGGCTTATGGGAAGTGCATTATACTGTATGGAAGACTATGGAGAGTGCATTATATTCTATGGAGGACTATGGGAAGTGCATTATATTCTATGGAGGACTATGGGGAGTGCACTATACTATATGGAGGACTATGGGGAGTGCATTATACTATATGGAGGACTATGGGGAGTGCATTATACTGTAGGACTATGGGGAGTGCCTTATACTGTATGGAGGATTATGGGGAGTGCATTATACTGTATGGAGGACTATGGGGAGTGCCTTATACTGTATGGAGGACTATGGGAAGTGCCTTATACTGTATGGAGGATTATGGGGAGTGCATTATACTGTATAGAAGACTATGGAGAGTGCATTATATTTTATGGAGGACTATGTGGAGTGCATTATACTATATGGAGGTCTATGGGGAGTGCATCATACAGTATGAAGGACTATGGGGAATGCATTATATTCTATGGAGGACCATGGGAAGTTCACTATACTATATGGAGGATTATGGTGGGCGCATTATACTATATGGAGGATTATGGGTGGCGTATTATACTATATGGAAGGCTATGTGGGGCCATTATAATGTATGAAAGCAATTATACAGTGTGAAGGTTTGTGTGGGGTCCATCATACTGTATGGGAGTCATAGTTGGGGATCATACTGTGTTGGGGTCACCATATGTTGCCTTGGGAGTTGAAGTGGGGTACAATAGAATCATCCTACTGTGCATGTGGAGGTATCATACTGTGTTTGGGGGGTCACTTGTTGGCATTACACTTTATGGGGCAGTGAAAGAGGAATCTAGGACTTCAGCAAGAGGAAAATTACTATGTAACGGATGGAAAGCCCCTGGCTAAGGCTAAGAGCACAGAGAGGACCCCCAGGCTAGTAACACAAATTTTAACATTTTTAAGAAGTTTACCAGACACACCCTGTGACTAAATATAGGTAATAATTAAATGTGCGCACCCATGCATGAAGGGAGGGAATGTACGGGTGCCGTCATGGGCTCCGAGAAATCCCGTTACCAGTAAGTAACTATGTCTTTCTCCTTCCCCCATGACGGAACCACGGAGAGAATTGCAGAGAAGTGGCGTTTAGGGAGGGACCACCGCTTCCAGAACCCTTCTACCAAAGGTAAGTTCCGAAGAAGAGGTAGTGCTTAAAGAATGTAGCAGGGGAAGACCAGGTTGAAGCTCTACATATCTGTTCAATTGAAGCGCCGGCTTTCTCTGTCCTAGTCGAGTGAGCCTTTAAGTCTTCCGGGGTGGTCTCCCCGCTAGATGAGTATGCCAGGGAGATGGCGTCCCTAATCCACCTTGCCAGTGTGCCCTTGGAAGCTTTCTGTCCCTTCCGAGGACCCTGGAAGCACAAAGAGAGACCTGTCCTTCCTACACTCCCGTGTGTCCTCCAAGTACTGGATGATGCACCTTCTGAAGTCTAAGGTGTGAAGGTTTTCTTCCCCCCCTGTTTTTGGGATTCAAACAAAAGGAAGGGAGGGTGACCTCCTGTGATCTATGGAAGAGTGATCCCACCTTAGGAAGGTATGCTGGGTCAGTCCTAAGTGTCCTCTAGAATTTGCGTCAAGAGGGGCCCTGCTGATAAGGCTTGTATGTCGCTAACTCTAAGTGCCGATGTGAGGGCTACAAAGAGAGACGTCTTAAGAGATAGGACTTTTAGAGATGCATCCGCTAAAGGTTCAAAGGGATGTTTGGTTAGGGCTGAAAGAACTAAATTTAAGTCTCAAGGAGGAGTATTCCGGGAGGGGATGGGCCTAGACCTGTGTGATGCCTTGATGAACCTAGAAATCCACCTATTTCCGGCCAGGTCGCAGTTATATAGCGCTCCCAGTGCCGCCACCTGAACCTTTAGAGTGCTTGTGGCCACACCCCGCTCCAACCCCTTTTGCAGGAATTCTAAGATGGAAGCAATGGGGGCCTCCCCTAGTACCTTCGAACCCGCAAATGAGAGAAATTTTTTCCAGGTTTTACCGTAAAAAGTCTGGTGGTTACGGGTTTCCTACTCTGTAGTAGAGTGGAGATTAAATTCGGGGAAAACCCTCTATCCCTTAATAGCGCCAAGTGTCAAGTGTAGATTTGCTACCTGAGGGTGGAAGACCGGTCCCTGGAAAAGGAGATCCGGAATCTCCGGAAGAACCCAGGGGTCGGAGGTGGACATTATCCTCAGCCAGGAGAACCAGGGCCTCTTCAGCCAGAAGGGGGCTATCAGAATTATGCTTGCCTTGTCTTCCCTGATGTTCCTCAGAACCGCCGGAATCAGAGCGATCGGAGGAAAGGCATAGGTTAGCTGGTGGTCCCATGGGATTGAGAAGGCATCTAATGCCGCTGGGTTCCCCTTGGGGCTGATTGAGCAGAATATGTCCACCTTTTTGTTCTGCCAGTTGGCGAATAGGTCTATGGAAGGGTTCCCCCAAAATTCCATGAGTTGGTTGACCACCAACTGATTCAGCTACCATTCGCCCTGTAATATCTTCTGTTCCTTGTATGTGGAGTGCAGAAGGGGACTCCAAATTGTTCTCTGCTACCTGGAGGATGGTTTTGACACCTGTAGTAGAGGATGGAACCGGGTCCCCCCCCTGGCGATTTAAATACGCCACTACTACCCTGTTGTCTGAAAAAACTCTTACATAGTGTCCCCGTAGGGTGTTTAGGAATTTTGAGACAGCGAATTTTACTGCCAGAAGTTCCTTCATGTTGGAAGATACCCCTTCCAAATCCTCTGACCAGACCCCCTGAGCTATTTGGTCATTTAGTTGAGCCCCCCCAACCCCCTGGGGCTTGCATCTGTAGTTAGGACCTGTGACGCTGAGATTGTCCATGGAACGCCTCTGGTTAAATTGTCCACCTCCGTACACCAGATTAGGGAAAGCAAGGTTTTTGATGACAAAATTAGCCGACATAGTGACTTTTCTGCCCCCAAGATTTCTCATTGCAAGTCCCTGGTGTGCAACTGAGCGCAACGGACCCCCAGGATACAAGCAGTCATGGAACCTAGAAGGGACATTGCTCCCATCATAGAGGGATGGTCTTTCACATAAGATATCCGGGCTATCATCTTCTAGATTTTCCCTGCCGGGAGACGGCATTCCTGATTCCTTGAATCTAATAAGATACCTAGATATTCTTGCACTTGATCCGACTCCAACCTGGACTTTTTTAGGTTCAGAAGCCAGCCTAAATTCGCGAAGGAACTCATGACCCTTGCTTAGATGGTCCTTGCAACGGTTGAACGAGTTGCCTATTAGCAGATCGTCCAGGTACGGGGTGATCAGGATGTTTTGCTCCCTCAGATGGGCCATTACCTCTGCCCTTGGGGCTATAGCTAGACCGATAGGTGAGGGCCGTATACTGGTAGTGTTTGACTACTCCTTTTAGCGATATGGCTACTCTCAGGAATTTCTGGTAGTCTCTGTGTATGGGGACGTGATAATAGGCGTCCTTGAGATCCAGGACAGTCATAAAACTGGGAACAATAATTTCACTGACTCCATCTTGAAGGTTTGCACTTTTTCGAAATTTGTTCAATTTTTTCAGGTTTACGATTGTCCTTAATGTCCCGTCTGGTCTTTTCCTGAGGAAGAGAGGGGAGTAGGATCCTTCGCCTTCCTCCTGTGCAGGGACTTCCTGAAGGACTGCTTTCTCTATTAGGCCTAGAATTTCTTCTTCTAGTGCTAGTTGTTCTACCCCTGATGACCTCATGGGGGTTATGACAAAGTTCGGACGGGAATTTTAGTCCTGTTTTTATCAAGTCTAAAATCCAAGGGCTGTTTGATATTTTTTTCCCAGGCTGGGAGGAAAAGAAGAAATCTCGTCCCCACCTGGAGCTTCCTGTTATCGCTGGGGGGGGGGCCTGTTAAACATAAACCATTTGGCCCTTTTCTTCCTATCCTCCCAACTATCCTGATCTTTGGGGGGGGATTTCCTGGGCATAAATTTCCTGCTCCGAAAAGACTTCCTGTATGAAGTACCGGAGAAGACCGGGAAGTGTTTCTTGTTATCCCCAGCCTTGTCGAGGATATCATCCAGAGTAGATCCATCGCAAGGCATGGAACACAGCCTAGATTTGGTTTGGAGGTCACCCGGCCAACATTTAAGCCAGAGGGCCCACCTGGACGCGTTAGAGAAGCTCGCCGCTCCGGCTGCCAGTCTGACGGAATCGGCTGAAGCGTCAGCCAAAAAAGTTGCTGCGCCCTTCGTTACCGGGATGGAGCCTAGTATGTTATCCCTTAACGTTTAGTTTCTAAGTTGCGCCTCTAACTGATCTAGCCAGACCATTAAAGATCTGGTTGTACACGTCGCTGCCACCGCAATGGTCCCCGGAAGCCCAGGCATACTCACCGACCTGGGCCCCGGAAGCCCCGGTATACTCACCAACCTGGGCCCCGACACTACTGGAGAACGCGGCGGCTCCAATCTTCTCCTGCGCTGCGTCTCCCTGCCACCCTAGAGGCCCACTGACCCCAGCGGTGGCGCTACAGGACACCGCACTAGCCGAGGCAGGGAACCCCCGCGGCCTGAACCGTTCTGGCCGGGCCTGGTAAATCCGTATTGTTCTGCTTTTCTTTTTCCTGTTTCTTCCTCCTTCTCCTGTAGGTCCCCGTCAAGGACAGGAAACCAACTGATGCGGGAGAGAGGTACAGACCTTTTTATCTGTAGGTTTCCTGTCCTTGAAGGGTGGAGCCCCTCTCTCAGTGGTGCCGTCATGGGAGAAGGAGAAAAAACACCTTACCAACAGTTAAGCATGGTGGATCTGTGATGCTGTGGGGTTGTTTTGCTGCGTCTGGTACTGGAGGCCTTGACCGTATCGCAGGAATCACGAAATCAGAGAATGATCAAGAGATTTTAGAGCGAAATGTCCTCCCCAGTGTAAGAAAACTTGGTTTGAGTCGAAGATCATGGGTCCTCCAGCAAGACAATGACCCAAAGCCACATCCAAAAGTACAGAGGAATGGTGGAAAAAGACAAAATGGACGGTTATAAAATGGCCTCAATGAGTCCTGACCTCAATCCCATTCTGCCATAGGGGAAAAGACCCTGCAGACATTCAAGAGCTCGAACAAACTGCAAAGGATGATGGGAGAAAACTCCAGAGAAGAGCAAGAAGCTTATAGATGGCTAGAAGAAACGTGTGGAGGCCGTCAGCAATGCCAGAAGGGGGCAACCAAGTATTAATTAGGGGGGCAACCAGGTATTAATTAGAGGGGCAACCAAGTATTAATCAGGGGGGCAAGTGAGTATTAATCAGGGGGGCAAGCGAGTATTAATCAGGGGGGCAACCGAGTATTAATTAGGTGGAAAACAGAGTATTAATTAGGGGGGCAAGCGAGTATTAATTAGGGGGGCAAGCGAGTATTAATCAGGGGGGCAACCGAGTATTAATTAGGAGGGCAACAGAGTATTAATTAGGGGGAAAACAGAGTATTAATTAGGGGGAAAACAGAGTATTAATTAGGGGGAAAACAGAGTATTAATTAGGGGAGTAACCGAGTTAATTAGGGGGGCAACCAAGTATTAATTAGGGGGGCAACCAAGTATTAATTAGGGGGGCAACCAAGTATTAATTAGGGGGGCAACCAAGTATTAATTAGGGGGGCAACCTAATATTAATTAGGAGGGCAACCAAGTATTAATTAGGGGGCAACCAAGTATTAATTAGGAGGGCAACCAAGAATTAATTAGGAGGGCAACCAAGAATTAATTAGGGGGGCAGCCAAGTATTAATTAGGGAGCAACCAATTATTAATTAGGAGGTCAACCAATTATTAATTAGGGGGCAGCCAAGTATTAATTAGGGGGCAACCAAGTATTAATTAGGGGGGGCAACCAAGTATTAATCAGGGGAGCAACCGAGTATTAATCAGGGGGCAAGCGAGTATTAATCAGGGGGGCAAGCGAGTATTAATCAGGGGGGCAACCGAGTATTAATTAGGGGGAAAACAGAGTATTAATTAGGTGGAAAACAGAGTATTAATTAGGGGGGCAAGCGAGTATTAATCAGGGGGGCAACCGAGTATTAATTAGGAGGGCAACAGAGTATTAATTAGGGGGAAAACAGAGTATTAATTAGGTGGAAAACAGAGTATTAATTAGGGGGGCAAGCGAGTATTAATCAGGGGGGCAACCGAGTATTAATTAGGAGGGCAACAGAGTATTAATTAGGGGGAAAACAGAGTATTAATTAGGGGAGTAACCGAGTTAATTAGGGGGGCAACCAAGTATTAATTAGGGGGGCAACCAAGTATTAATTAGGGGGGCAACCAAGTATTAATTAGGGGGGGCAACCAAGTATTAATTAGGAGGGCAACCAAGAATTAATTAGGAGGGCAACCAAGAATTAATTAGGGGGGCAACCAAGAATTAATTAGGGGGGCAGCCAAGTATTAATTAGGGGGCAACCAATTATTAATTAGGAGGGCAACCAATTATTAATTAGGGGGCAGCCAAGTATTAATTAGGGGGCAACCAAGTATTAATTAGGTGGGGGCAACCAAGTATTAATCAGGGGGGCAAGCGAGTATTAATCAGGGGGGCAAGCGAGTATTAATCAGGGGGGCAAGCGAGTATTAATCAGGGGGGCAAGCGAGTATTAATTAGGGGGGCAGCCAAGTATTAATTAGGGGGGCAGCCAAGTATTAATTAGGGGGGCAGCCAAGTATTAATTAGGGGGGCAGCCAAGTATTAATTAGGGGGGCAGCCAAGTATTAATTAGGGGGCAACCAAGTATTAATTAGGGGGCAACCAAGTATTAATTAGGGGCCTTTATTGCTGCACATGCTGTTTATTCTAGGAAAACAATGTTTTATTATTCTATTACTTTGGACACTAATTAAAAAATCCTGAGGATATAACTTTGGTTCATTTCCATTTATTTCTGAAGATATTGTACAGGCTATGAAAAAAATGAAGGGGCCAGTAATGGTGATCAGGACTGTACAGCAGGGGAAATCAGGGGGACAGATGGGGGGGATACACCAGGGGGAAGGACTAGCAAATGTAAAGGTGGATGGGGCAGAGAGGCGTACAGCAGGGGGGATTCAGTGTATACATTGCATGTTCCACCATGGGAGTCACACATGGGGGATGGGATTACTCCTGAGACCCCCGACTCCCCCTTGTCCAGTCTCCTTCTGTCACCACTTCCTGACCCCTGAACCTTTCCCTCCTCCCTGTGACCTCCGCTCCCAATCTGCAGACTCCTCCTGCACATCTGTGGCTGCAGAGACCCCCAAAGGATGTGGACACCTCACACCGGACCCCTCTGATCAACTGGAGTTCTGACGTCAGGAACAAACCTCCAAAACAGGAGGAATCCCCCCCCCCCCCCCCCCCCCCCCCCCCGACCCACCGGACTCTGGTCCATTACTATGGCAGCGGGGGAGGGGCGAGAACCCAATACCTTTTATCTATGATGGAGGGGTTCACCGTCACCAGCTGCGTCTTCAGCCCGACGTCCAGACGGTAATCACTGCCCAGAGGAGGCAGGTTACACCTGCGAGAGAGCAGACGGGACAAGGATGACTACCCAGGTTATACCGGCTGTACCTGCATCATTATATACAGAAGGTACCTAGGTTATACCGGAAGCCCAGGCTATACCAGCTGTACACATATAATTATATACAGGAGATGTCCAGGTTATACCAGCTGTACATATATAATTATATACAGGAGATACCCAGGTTATACCAGCTGTACATATATAATTATATACAGGAGATGCTCAGGTTATACCAGCTGTACATATGTATTATATACAGGAGCTACTCAGGTTATACCAGCTGTACATATATAATTATATACAGGAGATGCCCAGGTTATACCAGCTGTACATATATAATTATATACAGGAGATGTCCAGGTTATACCAGCTGTACATATATAATTATACACAGGAGATGCCCAGGTTATACCAGCTGTACACATATAATTATATACAGGAGATGTCCAGGTTATAGCAGCTGTACATATATAATTATATACAGGAGATGTCCAGGTTATACCAGCTGTACATATATAATTATACACAGGAGATGCCCAGGTTATACCAGCTGTACATATATAATTATATACAGGTAATACCCAGGTTATAGCAGCTGTACATATATAATTATATACAGGAGATATCCAGGTTATAGCAGCTGTACATATATAATTATATACAGGAGATGTCCAGGTTATACCAGCTGTACATATATAATTATACACAGGAGATGCCCAGGTTATACCAGCTGTACACATATAATTATATACAGGAGATGCCCAGGTTATACCAGCTGTACACATATAATTATATACAGGAGATGCCCAGGTTATACCAGCTGTACATATATAATTATATACAGAAGATGCCCAGGTTATACCAGCGATACATGTATAATTATATACAGGAGATACCCAGGTTATACCAGCTGTACACATATAATTATATACAGGAGATGTCCAGGTTATACCAGCTGTACATATATAATTATATAAAGGAGATGCCCAGGTTATACCAGCCGTACATATATAATTATATACAGGAGATGCCCAGGTTATACCAGCTGTACACATATAATTATATACAGGAGATGCCCAGGTTATACCAGCTGTACACATATAATTATATACAGGAGATGTCCAGGTTATACCAGCTGTACATATATAATTATACACAGGAGATGCCCAGGTTATACCAGCTATACATATATAATTATATACAGGAGATGCCCAGGTTATACCGGCTGTACATATATAATTATATACAGGAGATGCCCAGGTTATACCAGCTCTACATATATAATTATATACAGGAGATATCCAGGTTATACCAGCTGTACATATATAATTATATACAGGAGATGCCCAGGTTATACCAGCTGTACATATATAATTATATACAGGAGATGCCCAGGTTATACCGGCTGTACATATATAATTATATACAGGAGATGCCCAGGTTATACCAGCTGTACATATATAATTATATACAGGAGATGCCCAGATTATACCAGCTATACATATATAATTATATACAGTAGATGCCCAGGTTATACCAGCTATACATATATAATTATATACAGGAGATGCCCAGGTTATACCAGCTGTACATATATAATTATATACAGGAGATACCCAGGTTATACCAGCTGTACATATATAATTATATACAGGAGATACCCAGGTTATACCAGCTATACATATATAATTATATACAGGAGATACCCAGGTTATACCAGCTGTACATATATAATTATATACAGGAGATGCCCAGGTTATACCAGCTATACATATATAATTATATACAGGAGATACCCAGGTTATACCAGCTATACATATATAATTATATACAGGAGATGCCCAGGTTATACCAGCTATACATATATAATTATATACAGGAGATACCCAGGTTATACCAGCTATACATATATAATTATATACAGGAGATACCCAGGTTATACCAGCTGTACATATATAATTATATACAGGAGATGCCCAGGTTATACCAGCTGTACAGACATAATTATATACAGGAGATGCTCAGGTTATACCAGCTGTACATATATAATTATATACAGGAGATGCCCAGGTTATTCCAGCTGTACATATATAATTATATACAGGAGATGCCCAGGTTATACCAGCTGTACACACATAATTATATACAGGAGATGCTCAGGTTATACCAGCTGTACATATATAATTATATACAGGAGATGCCCAGGTTATACCAGCTGTACAAATATAATTATATACAGGTAATACCCAGGTTATACCAGCTGTACATATATAATTATATACAGGAGTTACCCAGGTTATACCAGCTGTACATATATAATTATATACAGGAGATACCCAGGTTATACCAGCTGTACATATATAATTATATACAGGAGATGCCCAAGTTATACCAGCTGTACATATATAATTATATACAGGAGATACCCAGGTTATACCAGCTGTACACACATAATTATATACAGGAGATGCTCAGGTTATACCAGCTGTACATATATAATTATATACAGGAGATACCCAGGTTATACCAGCTGTACATATATAATTATATACAGGAGATGCCCAGGTTATACCAGCTGTACACACATAATTATATACAGGAGATGCTCAGGTTATACCAGCTGTACATATATAATTATATACAGGAGATGCCCAGGTTATACCAGCTGTACATATATAATTATATACAGGAGATGCCCAGGTTATACCAGCTGTACATATATAATTATATACAGGAAATACCCAGGTTATACCTGCTGTACATATATAATTATATACAGGAGATGCCCAGGTTATACCAGCTGTACATATATAATTATATACAGGAGATGCCCAGGTTATACCAGCTGTACATATATAATTATATACAGCAGATACCCAGGTTATACCAGCTGTACATATATAATTATATACAGGAGATGCCCAGGTTATACCAGCTATACATATATAATTATATACAGGAGATACCCAGGTTATACCAGCTATACATATATAATTATATACAGGAGAAACCCAGGTTATACCAGCTGTACATATATAATTATATACAGGAGATACCCAGGTTATACCAGCTGTACATATATAATTATATACAGGAGATGCCCAGGTTATACCAGCTATACATATATAATTATATACAGGAGATACCCAGGTTATACCAGCTATACATATATAATTATATACAGGAGATGCTCAGGTTATACCAGCTGTACATATATAATTATATACAGGAGATGTCCAGGTTATACCAGCTGTACATATATAATTATATACAGGAGATACCCAGGTTATACCAGCTGTACACACATAATTATATACAGGAGATGCTCAGGTTATACCAGCTGTACATATATAATTATATACAGGAGATGCCCAAGTTATACCAGCTGTACATATATAATTATATACAGGAGATGCCCAAGTTATACCAGCTGTACATATATAATTATATACAGGAGATGCTCAGGTTATACCAGCTGTACATATATAATTATATACAGGAGATGTCCAGGTTATACCAGCTGTACACACATAATTATATACAGGAGATGCTCAGGTTATACCAGCTGTACATATATAATTATATACAGGAGATACCCAGGTTATACCAGCTGTACATATATAATTATATACAGGAGATGCCCAAGTTATACCAGCTGTACATATATAATTATATACAGGAGATACCCAGGTTATACCAGCTGTACACACATAATTATATACAGGAGATGCTCAGGTTATACCAGCTGTACATATATAATTATATACAGGAGATACCCAGGTTATACCAGCTGTACATATATAATTATATACAGGAGATGCCCAGGTTATACCAGCTGTACAGACATAATTATATACAGGAGATGCTCAGGTTATACCAGCTGTACATATATAATTATATACAGGAGATGCCCAGGTTATTCCAGCTGTACATATATAATTATATACAGGAGATGCCCAGGTTATACCAGCTGTACACACATAATTATATACAGGAGATGCTCAGGTTATACCAGCTGTACATATATAATTATATACAGGAGATGCCCAGGTTATACCAGCTGTACAAATATAATTATATACAGGAGATGCCCAGGTTATACCAGCTGTACATATATAATTATATACAGGAAATACCCAGGTTATACCTGCTGTACATATATAATTATATACAGGAGATGCCCAGGTTATACCAGCTGTACATATATAATTATATACAGGAGATGCCCAGGTTATACCAGCTGTACATATATAATTATATACAGCAGATACCCAGGTTATACCAGCTGTACATATATAATTATATACAGGAGATGCCCAGGTTATACCAGCTATACATATATAATTATATACAGGAGATACCCAGGTTATACCAGCTATACATATATAATTATATACAGGAGAAACCCAGGTTATACCAGCTGTACATATATAATTATATACAGGAGATACCCAGGTTATACCAGCTGTACATATATAATTATATACAGGAGATGCCCAGGTTATACCAGCTATACATATATAATTATATACAGGAGATACCCAGGTTATACCAGCTATACATATATAATTATATACAGGAGATACCCAGGTTATACCAGCTGTACATATATAATTATATACAGGAGATGCCCAGGTTATACCAGCTGTACACACATAATTATATACAGGAGATGCTCAGGTTATACCAGCTGTACATATATAATTATATACAGGAGATGCCCAGGTTATTCCAGCTGTACATATATAATTATATACAGGAGATGCCCAGGTTATACCAGCTGTACATATATAATTATATACAGCAGATACCCAGGTTATACCAGCTGTACATATATAATTATATACAGGAGATGCCCAGGTTATACCAGCTATACATATATAATTATATACAGGAGATACCCAGGTTATACCAGCTATACATATATAATTATATACAGGAGAAACCCAGGTTATACCAGCTGTACATATATAATTATATACAGGAGATACCCAGGTTATACCAGCTGTACATATATAATTATATACAGGAGATGCCCAGGTTATACCAGCTATACATATATAATTATATACAGGAGATACCCAGGTTATACCAGCTATACATATATAATTATATACAGGAGATGCTCAGGTTATACCAGCTGTACATATATAATTATATACAGGAGATACCCAGGTTATACCAGCTGTACATATATAATTATATACAGGAGATGCCCAGGTTATACCAGCTGTACACACATAATTATATACAGGAGATGCTCAGGTTATACCAGCTGTACATATATAATTATATACAGGAGATGCCCAGGTTATTCCAGCTGTACATATATAATTATATACAGGAGATGCCCAGGTTATACCAGCTGTACATATATAATTATATACAGGTAATACCCAGGTTATACCAGCTGTACATATATAATTATATACAGGAGATACCCAGGTTATACCAGCTGTACATATATAATTATATACAGGAGATGCCCAGGTTATACCAGCTGTACATATATAATTATATACAGGAGATACCCAGGTTATACCAGCTGTACATATATAATTATATACAGGTAATACCCAGGTTATACCAGCTGTACATATATAATTATATACAGGAGATACCCAGGTTATACCAGCTGTACATATATAATTATATACAGGAGATGCCCAGGTTATACCAGCTGTACACACATAATTATATACAGGAGATGCTCAGGTTATACCAGCTGTACATATATAATTATATACAGGAGATGCCCAGGTTATACCAGCTGTACATATATAATTATATACAGGAGATGCCCAGGTTATACCAGCTGTACATATATAATTATATACAGGAAATACCCAGGTTATACCTGCTGTACATATATAATTATATACAGGAGATGCCCAGGTTATACCAGCTGTACATATATAATTATATACAGGAGATGCCCAGGTTATACCAGCTGTACATATATAATTATATACAGCAGATACCCAGGTTATACCAGCTGTACATATATAATTATATACAGGAGATGCCCAGGTTATACCAGCTATACATATATAATTATATACAGGAGATACCCAGGTTATACCAGCTATACATATATAATTATATACAGGAGAAACCCAGGTTATACCAGCTGTACATATATAATTATATACAGGAGATACCCAGGTTATACCAGCTGTACATATATAATTATATACAGGAGATGCCCAGGTTATACCAGCTATACATATATAATTATATACAGGAGATACCCAGGTTATACCAGCTATACATATATAATTATATACAGGAGATGCTCAGGTTATACCAGCTGTACATATATAATTATATACAGGAGATGTCCAGGTTATACCAGCTGTACATATATAATTATATACAGGAGATACCCAGGTTATACCAGCTGTACACACATAATTATATACAGGAGATGCTCAGGTTATACCAGCTGTACATATATAATTATATACAGGAGATGCCCAAGTTATACCAGCTGTACATATATAATTATATACAGGAGATGCCCAAGTTATACCAGCTGTACATATATAATTATATACAGGAGATGCTCAGGTTATACCAGCTGTACATATATAATTATATACAGGAGATGTCCAGGTTATACCAGCTGTACACACATAATTATATACAGGAGATGCTCAGGTTATACCAGCTGTACATATATAATTATATACAGGAGATACCCAGGTTATACCAGCTGTACATATATAATTATATACAGGAGATGCCCAAGTTATACCAGCTGTACATATATAATTATATACAGGAGATACCCAGGTTATACCAGCTGTACACACATAATTATATACAGGAGATGCTCAGGTTATACCAGCTGTACATATATAATTATATACAGGAGATACCCAGGTTATACCAGCTGTACATATATAATTATATACAGGAGATGCCCAGGTTATACCAGCTGTACAGACATAATTATATACAGGAGATGCTCAGGTTATACCAGCTGTACATATATAATTATATACAGGAGATGCCCAGGTTATTCCAGCTGTACATATATAATTATATACAGGAGATGCCCAGGTTATACCAGCTGTACACACATAATTATATACAGGAGATGCTCAGGTTATACCAGCTGTACATATATAATTATATACAGGAGATGCCCAGGTTATACCAGCTGTACATATATAATTATATACAGGAGATGCCCAGGTTATACCAGCTGTACATATATAATTATATACAGGAAATACCCAGGTTATACCTGCTGTACATATATAATTATATACAGGAGATGCCCAGGTTATACCAGCTGTACATATATAATTATATACAGGAGATGCCCAGGTTATACCAGCTGTACATATATAATTATATACAGCAGATACCCAGGTTATACCAGCTGTACATATATAATTATATACAGGAGATGCCCAGGTTATACCAGCTATACATATATAATTATATACAGGAGATACCCAGGTTATACCAGCTATACATATATAATTATATACAGGAGAAACCCAGGTTATACCAGCTGTACATATATAATTATATACAGGAGATACCCAGGTTATACCAGCTGTACATATATAATTATATACAGGAGATGCCCAGGTTATACCAGCTATACATATATAATTATATACAGGAGATACCCAGGTTATACCAGCTATACATATATAATTATATACAGGAGATACCCAGGTTATACCAGCTGTACATATATAATTATATACAGGAGATGCCCAGGTTATACCAGCTGTACACACATAATTATATACAGGAGATGCTCAGGTTATACCAGCTGTACATATATAATTATATACAGGAGATGCCCAGGTTATTCCAGCTGTACATATATAATTATATACAGGAGATGCCCAGGTTATACCAGCTGTACATATATAATTATATACAGCAGATACCCAGGTTATACCAGCTGTACATATATAATTATATACAGGAGATGCCCAGGTTATACCAGCTATACATATATAATTATATACAGGAGATACCCAGGTTATACCAGCTATACATATATAATTATATACAGGAGAAACCCAGGTTATACCAGCTGTACATATATAATTATATACAGGAGATACCCAGGTTATACCAGCTGTACATATATAATTATATACAGGAGATGCCCAGGTTATACCAGCTATACATATATAATTATATACAGGAGATACCCAGGTTATACCAGCTATACATATATAATTATATACAGGAGATGCTCAGGTTATACCAGCTGTACATATATAATTATATACAGGAGATACCCAGGTTATACCAGCTGTACATATATAATTATATACAGGAGATGCCCAGGTTATACCAGCTGTACACACATAATTATATACAGGAGATGCTCAGGTTATACCAGCTGTACATATATAATTATATACAGGAGATGCCCAGGTTATTCCAGCTGTACATATATAATTATATACAGGAGATGCCCAGGTTATACCAGCTGTACATATATAATTATATACAGGTAATACCCAGGTTATACCAGCTGTACATATATAATTATATACAGGAGATACCCAGGTTATACCAGCTGTACATATATAATTATATACAGGAGATGCCCAGGTTATACCAGCTGTACATATATAATTATATACAGGAGATACCCAGGTTATACCAGCTGTACATATATAATTATATACAGGTAATACCCAGGTTATACCAGCTGTACATATATAATTATATACAGGAGATACCCAGGTTATACCAGCTGTACATATATAATTATATACAGGAGATGCCCAGGTTATACCAGCTGTACACACATAATTATATACAGGAGATGCTCAGGTTATACCAGCTGTACATATATAATTATATACAGGAGATGCCCAGGTTATACCAGCTGTACATATATAATTATATACAGGAGATGCCCAGGTTATACCAGCTGTACATATATAATTATATACAGGAAATACCCAGGTTATACCTGCTGTACATATATAATTATATACAGGAGATGCCCAGGTTATACCAGCTGTACATATATAATTATATACAGGAGATGCCCAGGTTATACCAGCTGTACATATATAATTATATACAGCAGATACCCAGGTTATACCAGCTGTACATATATAATTATATACAGGAGATGCCCAGGTTATACCAGCTATACATATATAATTATATACAGGAGATACCCAGGTTATACCAGCTATACATATATAATTATATACAGGAGAAACACAGGTTATACCAGCTGTACATATATAATTATATACAGGAGATACCCAGGTTATACCAGCTGTACATATATAATTATATACAGGAGATGCCCAGGTTATACCAGCTATACATATATAATTATATACAGGAGATACCCAGGTTATACCAGCTATACATATATAATTATATACAGGAGATGCTCAGGTTATACCAGCTGTACATATATAATTATATACAGGAGATGTCCAGGTTATACCAGCTGTACATATATAATTATATACAGGAGATACCCAGGTTATACCAGCTGTACACACATAATTATATACAGGAGATGCTCAGGTTATACCAGCTGTACATATATAATTATATACAGGAGATGCCCAAGTTATACCAGCTGTACATATATAATTATATACAGGAGATGCCCAAGTTATACCAGCTGTACATATATAATTATATACAGGAGATGCTCAGGTTATACCAGCTGTACATATATAATTATATACAGGAGATGTCCAGGTTATACCAGCTGTACACACATAATTATATACAGGAGATGCTCAGGTTATACCAGCTGTACATATATAATTATATACAGGAGATACCCAGGTTATACCAGCTGTACATATATAATTATATACAGGAGATGCCCAAGTTATACCAGCTGTACATATATAATTATATACAGGAGATACCCAGGTTTTACCAGCTGTACACACATAATTATATACAGGAGATGCTCAGGTTATACCAGCTGTACATATATAATTATATACAGGAGATACCCAGGTTATACCAGCTGTACATATATAATTATATACAGGAGATGCCCAGGTTATACCAGCTGTACAGACATAATTATATACAGGAGATGCTCAGGTTATACCAGCTGTACATATATAATTATATACAGGAGATGCCCAGGTTATTCCAGCTGTACATATATAATTATATACAGGAGATGCCCAGGTTATACCAGCTGTACACACATAATTATATACAGGAGATGCTCAGGTTATACCAGCTGTACATATATAATTATATACAGGAGATGCCCAGGTTATACCAGCTGTACATATATAATTATATACAGGAGATGCCCAGGTTATACCAGCTGTACATATATAATTATATACAGGAAATACCCAGGTTATACCTGCTGTACATATATAATTATATACAGGAGATGCCCAGGTTATACCAGCTGTACATATATAATTATATACAGGAGATGCCCAGGTTATACCAGCTGTACATATATAATTATATACAGCAGATACCCAGGTTATACCAGCTGTACATATATAATTATATACAGGAGATGCCCAGGTTATACCAGCTATACATATATAATTATATACAGGAGATACCCAGGTTATACCAGCTATACATATATAATTATATACAGGAGAAACCCAGGTTATACCAGCTGTACATATATAATTATATACAGGAGATACCCAGGTTATACCAGCTGTACATATATAATTATATACAGGAGATGCCCAGGTTATACCAGCTATACATATATAATTATATACAGGAGATACCCAGGTTATACCAGCTATACATATATAATTATATACAGGAGATACCCAGGTTATACCAGCTGTACATATATAATTATATACAGGAGATGCCCAGGTTATACCAGCTGTACACACATAATTATATACAGGAGATGCTCAGGTTATACCAGCTGTACATATATAATTATATACAGGAGATGCCCAGGTTATTCCAGCTGTACATATATAATTATATACAGGAGATGCCCAGGTTATACCAGCTGTACATATATAATTATATACAGCAGATACCCAGGTTATACCAGCTGTACATATATAATTATATACAGGAGATGCCCAGGTTATACCAGCTATACATATATAATTATATACAGGAGATACCCAGGTTATACCAGCTATACATATATAATTATATACAGGAGAAACCCAGGTTATACCAGCTGTACATATATAATTATATACAGGAGATACCCAGGTTATACCAGCTGTACATATATAATTATATACAGGAGATGCCCAGGTTATACCAGCTATACATATATAATTATATACAGGAGATACCCAGGTTATACCAGCTATACATATATAATTATATACAGGAGATGCTCAGGTTATACCAGCTGTACATATATAATTATATACAGGAGATACCCAGGTTATACCAGCTGTACATATATAATTATATACAGGAGATGCCCAGGTTATACCAGCTGTACACACATAATTATATACAGGAGATGCTCAGGTTATACCAGCTGTACATATATAATTATATACAGGAGATGCCCAGGTTATTCCAGCTGTACATATATAATTATATACAGGAGATGCCCAGGTTATACCAGCTGTACACACATAATTATATACAGGAGATGCTCAGGTTATACCAGCTGTACATATATAATTATATACAGGAGATGCCCAGGTTATACCAGCTGTACATATATAATTATATACAGGAGATGCCCAGGTTATACCAGCTGTACATATATAATTATATACAGGAAATACCCAGGTTATACCTGCTGTACATATATAATTATATACAGGAGATGCCCAGGTTATACCAGCTGTACATATATAATTATATACAGGAGATGCCCAGGTTATACCAGCTGTACATATATAATTATATACAGCAGATACCCAGGTTATACCAGCTGTACATATATAATTATATACAGGAGATGCCCAGGTTATACCAGCTATACATATATAATTATATACAGGAGATACCCAGGTTATACCAGCTATACATATATAATTATATACAGGAGAAACCCAGGTTATACCAGCTGTACATATATAATTATATACAGGAGATACCCAGGTTATACCAGCTGTACATATATAATTATATACAGGAGATGCCCAGGTTATACCAGCTATACATATATAATTATATACAGGAGATACCCAGGTTATACCAGCTATACATATATAATTATATACAGGAGATGCTCAGGTTATACCAGCTGTACATATATAATTATATACAGGAGATGTCCAGGTTATACCAGCTGTACACACATAATTATATACAGGAGATGCTCAGGTTATACCAGCTGTACATATATAATTATATACAGGAGATGCCCAAGTTATACCAGCTGTACATATATAATTATATACAGGAGATGCCCAAGTTATACCAGCTGTACATATATAATTATATACAGGAGATGCTCAGGTTATACCAGCTGTACATATATAATTATATACAGGAGATGTCCAGGTTATACCAGCTGTACATATATAATTATATACAGGAGATGCCCAGGTTATACCAGCTGTACACACATAATTATATACAGGAGATGCTCAGGTTATACCAGCTGTACATATATAATTATATACAGGAGATACCCAGGTTATACCAGCTGTACATATATAATTATATACAGGAGATGCCCAAGTTATACCAGCTGTACATATATAATTATATACAGGAGATACCCAGGTTATACCAGCTGTACATATATAATTATATACAGGAGATACCCAGGTTATACCAGCTGTACACACATAATTATATACAGGAGATGCTCAGGTTATACCAGCTGTACATATATAATTATATACAGGAGATACCCAGGTTATACCAGCTGTACATATATAATTATATACAGGAGATGCCCAGGTTATACCAGCTGTACACCCATAATTATATACAGGAGATGCTCAGGTTATACCAGCTGTACATATATAATTATATACAGGAGATGCCCAGGTTATTCCAGCTGTACATATATAATTATATACAGGAGATGCCCAGGTTATACCAGCTGTACACACATAATTATATACAGGAGATGCTCAGGTTATACCAGCTGTACATATATAATTATATACAGGAGATGCCCAGGTTATACCAGCTGTACATATATAATTATATACAGGAGATGCCCAGGTTATACCAGCTGTACATATATAATTATATACAGGAAATACCCAGGTTATACCTGCTGTACATATATAATTATATACAGGAGATGCCCAGGTTATACCAGCTGTACATATATAATTATATACAGGAGATGCCCAGGTTATACCAGCTGTACATATATAATTATATACAGCAGATACCCAGGTTATACCAGCTGTACATATATAATTATATACAGGAGATGCCCAGGTTATACCAGCTATACATATATAATTATATACAGGAGATACCCAGGTTATACCAGCTATACATATATAATTATATACAGGAGAAACCCAGGTTATACCAGCTGTACATATATAATTATATACAGGAGATACCCAGGTTATACCAGCTGTACATATATAATTATATACAGGAGATGCCCAGGTTATACCAGCTATACATATATAATTATATACAGGAGATACCCAGGTTATACCAGCTATACATATATAATTATATACAGGAGATGCTCAGGTTATACCAGCTGTACATATATAATTATATACAGGAGATGTCCAGGTTATACCAGCTGTACACACATAATTATATACAGGAGATGCTCAGGTTATACCAGCTGTACATATATAATTATATACAGGAGATGCCCAAGTTATACCAGCTGTACATATATAATTATATACAGGAGATGCCCAAGTTATACCAGCTGTACATATATAATTATATACAGGAGATGCTCAGGTTATACCAGCTGTACATATATAATTATATACAGGAGATGTCCAGGTTATACCAGCTGTACATATATAATTATATACAGGAGATGCCCAGGTTATACCAGCTGTACACACATAATTATATACAGGAGATGCTCAGGTTATACCAGCTGTACATATATAATTATATACAGGAGATACCCAGGTTATACCAGCTGTACATATATAATTATATACAGGAGATGCCCAAGTTATACCAGCTGTACATATATAATTATATACAGGAGATACCCAGGTTATACCAGCTGTACATATATAATTATATACAGGAGATACCCAGGTTATACCAGCTGTACACACATAATTATATACAGGAGATGCTCAGGTTATACCAGCTGTACATATATAATTATATACAGGAGATACCCAGGTTATACCAGCTGTACATATATAATTATATACAGGAGATGCCCAGGTTATACCAGCTGTACACCCATAATTATATACAGGAGATGCTCAGGTTATACCAGCTGTACATATATAATTATATACAGGAGATGCCCAGGTTATTCCAGCTGTACATATATAATTATATACAGGAGATGCCCAGGTTATACCAGCTGTACACACATAATTATATACAGGAGATGCTCAGGTTATACCAGCTGTACATATATAATTATATACAGGAGATGCCCAGGTTATACCAGCTGTACATATATAATTATATACAGGAGATGCCCAGGTTATACCAGCTGTACATATATAATTATATACAGGAAATACCCAGGTTATACCTGCTGTACATATATAATTATATACAGGAGATGCCCAGGTTATACCAGCTGTACATATATAATTATATACAGGAGATGCCCAGGTTATACCAGCTGTACATATATAATTATATACAGCAGATACCCAGGTTATACCAGCTGTACATATATAATTATATACAGGAGATGCCCAGGTTATACCAGCTATACATATATAATTATATACAGGAGATACCCAGGTTATACCAGCTATACATATATAATTATATACAGGAGAAACCCAGGTTATACCAGCTGTACATATATAATTATATACAGGAGATACCCAGGTTATACCAGCTGTACATATATAATTATATACAGGAGATGCCCAGGTTATACCAGCTATACATATATAATTATATACAGGAGATACCCAGGTTATACCAGCTATACATATATAATTATATACAGGAGATACCCAGGTTATACCAGCTGTACATATATAATTATATACAGGAGATGCCCAGGTTATACCAGCTGTACACACATAATTATATACAGGAGATGCTCAGGTTATACCAGCTGTACATATATAATTATATACAGGAGATGCCCAGGTTATTCCAGCTGTACATATATAATTATATACAGGAGATGCCCAGGTTATACCAGCTGTACATATATAATTATATACAGCAGATACCCAGGTTATACCAGCTGTACATATATAATTATATACAGGAGATGCCCAGGTTATACCAGCTATACATATATAATTATATACAGGAGATACCCAGGTTATACCAGCTATACATATATAATTATATACAGGAGAAACCCAGGTTATACCAGCTGTACATATATAATTATATACAGGAGATACCCAGGTTATACCAGCTGTACATATATAATTATATACAGGAGATGCCCAGGTTATACCAGCTATACATATATAATTATATACAGGAGATACCCAGGTTATACCAGCTATACATATATAATTATATACAGGAGATGCTCAGGTTATACCAGCTGTACATATATAATTATATACAGGAGATACCCAGGTTATACCAGCTGTACATATATAATTATATACAGGAGATGCCCAGGTTATACCAGCTGTACACACATAATTATATACAGGAGATGCTCAGGTTATACCAGCTGTACATATATAATTATATACAGGAGATGCCCAGGTTATTCCAGCTGTACATATATAATTATATACAGGAGATGCCCAGGTTATACCAGCTGTACACACATAATTATATACAGGAGATGCTCAGGTTATACCAGCTGTACATATATAATTATATACAGGAGATGCCCAGGTTATACCAGCTGTACATATATAATTATATACAGGAGATGCCCAGGTTATACCAGCTGTACATATATAATTATATACAGGAAATACCCAGGTTATACCTGCTGTACATATATAATTATATACAGGAGATGCCCAGGTTATACCAGCTGTACACACATAATTATATACAGGAGATGCTCAGGTTATACCAGCTGTACATATATAATTATATACAGGAGATGCCCAGGTTATACCAGCTGTACATATATAATTATATACAGGAGATGCCCAGGTTATACCAGCTGTACATATATAATTATATACAGGAAATACCCAGGTTATACCTGCTGTACATATATAATTATATACAGGAGATGCCCAGGTTATACCAGCTGTACATATATAATTATATACAGGAGATGCCCAGGTTATACCAGCTGTACATATATAATTATATACAGCAGATACCCAGGTTATACCAGCTGTACATATATAATTATATACAGGAGATGCCCAGGTTATACCAGCTATACATATATAATTATATACAGGAGATACCCAGGTTATACCAGCTATACATATATAATTATATACAGGAGAAACCCAGGTTATACCAGCTGTACATATATAATTATATACAGGAGATACCCAGGTTATACCAGCTGTACATATATAATTATATACAGGAGATGCCCAGGTTATACCAGCTATACATATATAATTATATACAGGAGATACCCAGGTTATACCAGCTATACATATATAATTATATACAGGAGATACCCAGGTTATACCAGCTGTACATATATAATTATATACAGGAGATACCCAGGTTATACCAGCTGTACATATATAATTATATACAGCAGATACCCAGGTTATACCAGCTGTACATATATAATTATATACAGGAGATGCCCAGGTTATACCAGCTATACATATATAATTATATACAGGAGATACCCAGGTTATACCAGCTATACATATATAATTATATACAGGAGATACCCAGGTTATACCAGCTGTACATATATAATTATATACAGGAGATACCCAGGTTATACCAGCTATACATATATAATTATATACAGGAGATGCCCAGGTTATACCAGCTATACATATATAATTATATACAGGAGATGCCCAGGTTATACCAGCTATACATATATAATTATATACAGGAGATGCCCAGGTTATACCAGCTATACATATATAATTATATACAGGAGATGCCCAGGTTATACCAGCTATACATATATAATTATATACAGGAGATGCCCAGGTTATACCAGCTATACATATATAATTATATACAGGAGATGCTCAGGTTATACCAGCTGTACATATATAATTATATACAGGAGATGCCCAGGTTATACCAGCTATACATATATAATTATATACAGGAGATGCCCAGGTTATACCAGCTATACATATATAATTATATACAGGAGATGCCCAGGTTATACCAGCTATACATATATAATTATATACAGGAGATGCCCAGGTTATACCAGCTGTACATATATAATTATATACAAGAGATGCCCAGGTTATACCAGCTGTACATATATAATTATATACAGGAGATACCCAGGTTATACCAGCTGTACATATATAATTATATACAGGAGATACCCAGGTTATACCAGCTGTACATATATAATTATATACAGGAGATGCCCAGGTTATACCAGCTGTACACGTATAATTATATACAGGAGATACCCAGGTTATACCAGTTGTACATATATAATTATATACAGGAGATGCCCAGGTTATACCAGTTGTACATGTATAATTATATACAGGAGATGCTCAGGTTATACCAGCTGTACACATATAATTATATACAGGAGATGCCCAGGTTATACCAGCTGTACATATATACTTATATACAGGAGATACCCAGGTTATACCGGCTGTACCTGCATCATTATATACAGAAGGTACCTAGGTTATACCGGAAGCCCAGGCTATACCAGCTGTACACATATAATTATATACAGGAGATGCTCAGGTTATACTAGCTGTACATATATAATTATATAGAGGAGATGCCCAGGTTATACCAGCTGTACATATATAATTATATAAAGGAGATACCGAGGTTATACCAGCTGTACATATATAATTATATACATGAGATGCCCAGGTTATACCAGCTGTACATATATAATTATATACAGGAGATGACCAGGTACAGGAGATGCTCAGGTTATACCAGCTGTACATATATAATTACATACAGGAGATGCCCACGTTATTCCAGCTGTACATATATAATTATATACAGGAGATGCCCAGGTTATACCGGCTGTACATATATAATTATATACAGGAGATACCCAGGTTATACCGGCTGTACCTGCATCATTATATACAGAAGGTACCTAGGTTATACCGGAAGCCCAGGCTATATCAGCTGTACACATATAATTATATACAGGAGATGCTCAGGTTATACTAGCTGTACATATATAATTATATAGAGGAGATGCCCAGGTTATACCAGCTGTACATATATAATTATATAAAGGAGATACCGAGGTTATACCAGCTGTACATATATAATTATATACATGAGATGCCCAGGTTATACCAGCTGTACATATATAATTATATACAGGAGATGACCAGGTACAGGAGATGCTCAGGTTATACCAGCTGTACATATATAATTATATACAGGAGATGCCCACGTTATTCCAGCTGTACATATATAATTATATACAGGAGATGCCCAGGTTATACCGGCTGTACATATATAATTATATACAGGAGATGCCCAGGTTATTCCAGCTGTACATATATAATTATATACAGGAGATATCCAGGTTATTCCAGCTGTACATATATAATTATATACAGGAGATGCCCAGGTTATACCGGCTGTACATATATAATTATATACAGGAGATACCCAGGTTATACCAGCTGTACATATATAATTATATACAGAAGATGCCCAGGTTATACCAGCTGTACATATATAATTATATACAGGAGATGCCCAGGTTATTCCAGCTGTACATACATAATTATATACAGGAGATATCCAGGTTATACCAGCTGTACATATATAATTATATACAGGAGATGCCCAGGTTATACCAGTTGTACATATATAATCACATACAGGAGATATCCAGGTTATACCAGCTGTACATATATAATTATATACAGGAGATGCCCAGGTTATACCAGCTGTACATATATAATTATATACAGGAGATACCCAGGTTATACCAGCTGTACATATATAATTATATAGAGGAGATGCCCAGGTTATACCAGCTGTACATATATAATTATATAAAGGAGATACCGAGGTTATACCAGCTGTACATATATAATTATATACAGGAGATGCCCAGGTTATACCAGCTGTACATATATAATTATATACAGGAGATGCCCAGGTTATACCAGCTGTACATATATAATTATATACAATAGATACCCAGGTTATACCAGCTGTACATAAATAATTATATAAAGGAGATGCCCAGGTTATACCAGCTGTACATATATAATTATATACAGGTAATACCCAGGTTATACCAGCTGTACATATATAATTATATACAGGAGATACCCAGGTTATACCAGCTGTACATATATAATTATATACAGGAGATGCCCAGGTTATACCAGCTGTACACACAATTATATACAGGAGATGCTCAGGTTATACCGGCTGTACATATATAATTATATACAGGTAATACCCAGGTTATACCTGCTGTACATATATAATTATATACAGGTAATACCCAGGTTATACCGGCTGTACCTGCATCATTATATACAGAAGGTACCTAGATTATACCGGAAGCCAAGGCTATACCAGCTGTACACACATAATTATATAGAGTAGATGCACAGGTTATACCAGCTGTACATATATAATTATATACAGGAGAAACCCAGGTTATACCGGCTGTATCTACATCATTATATACACAAGGTACCTAGGTTATACCGGAAGCCCAGGCTATACCGGCTGTACACATATAATTATATACAGGAGATGCTCAGGTTATACCAGCTGTACACACATAATTATATACAGGAGATGCCCAGGTTATACCAGCTGTACATATATAATTATATAGAGGAGATGCCCAGGTTATACCAGCTGTACATATATAATTATATACAGGTAATACCCAGGTTATACCAGCTGTACATATATAATTATATACAGGAGATACCCAGGTAATACCAGCTGTACATATATAATTATATACAGGAGATGCCCATGTTATACCAGCTGTACACATATAATTATATACAGGAGATGCCCAGGTTATACCGGCTGTACATATATAATTATATCTGCACAGGAGATGCCCAGATTATACCAGCTGTACATATATAATTATATACAGGAGATACCCAGGTTATACCAGCTGTACATATATAATTATATACAGGAGATGCCCAGGTTATACCAGCTGTACATATATAATTATATAAAGGAGATGCCCAGGTTATACCAGCTGTACATATATAATTACATACAGGAGATGCCCGGGTTACACCAGCTGTACATATATAATTATATACAGGAGATGCCCAAGTTATACCAGCTGTACATATATAATTATACACAGGAGATGTCCACGTTATACCAGCTGTACATATATAATTATATACAGGAGATACCCAGGTTATACCAGCTGTACATATATAATTATATACAGGAGATACCCAGGTTATACCAGCTGTACATATATAATTATATACAGGAGATGCCCAGGTTATACCAGCTGTACATATTTAATTATATACAGGAGATACCCAGGTTATACCAGCTGTACATATATAATTATATACAGGAGATGCCCAGGTTATACCCGCTGTACATATATAATTATATACAGGAGATGCCCAGGTTATACCAGCTGTACATATATAATTATATACAGAAGGTACCCAGGTTATACCAGCTGTACATATATAATTATATACAGGAGATGCCCAGGTTAAACCGGCTGTACATATATAATTATATAGAGGAGATGCCCAGGTTATACCAGCTGTACATATATAATTATATACAGGAGATACCCAGGTTATACCAGCTGTACATATATAATTATATACAGGAGATACCCAGGTTATACCGGCTGTACCTCTATAATTATATACAAAAGGTACCCAGGTTATACCAGCTGTACATATATAATTATATAGAGGAGATGCCCAGGTTATACCAGCTGTACATATATAATTATATACAGGAGATGCCCAGGTTATACCAGCTGTACATATATAATTATATAGAGGAGATGCCCAGGTTATACCAGCTGTACATATATAATTATATAGAGGAGATGCCCAGGTTATACCAGCTGTACATATATAATTATATACAGGAGATACCCAGGTTATACCAGCTGTACATATATAATTATATACAGGAGATGCCCAGGTTATACCAGCTGTACATATATAATTATATACAGGACATGCCCAGGTTATTCCAGCTGTACATATATAATTATATACAGGAGATGCCCAGGTTATACCAGCTGTACATATATAATTATATACAGGAGATGCCCAGGTTATACCAGCTGTACATATATAATTATATACAGGAGATACCGAGGTTATACCAGCTGTACATATATAATTATATACAGTAGATGCCCAGGTTATACCAGCTGTACATATATATTTATATACAGGAGATGTCCAGGTTATACCATCTGTACATATATAATTATATACAATAGATACCCAGGTTATACCAGCTGTACATATATAATTATATAGAGGAGATGCCCAGGTTATACCAGCTGTACATATATAATTATATACAGGAGATGCCCAGGTTATACCAGCTGTACATATATCATTATATACAGGAGATGCCCAGGTTATACCAGCTGTACATATATAATTATATACAGGAGATGCCCAGGTTATACCAGCTGTACATATATAATTATATAAAGGAGATGCCCAGGTTATACCAGCTGTACATATATAATTATACACAGGAGATGTCCACGTTATACCAGCTGTACATATATAATTATATACAGGAGATGCCCAGGTTATACCGGCTGTACATATATAATTATATCCACACAGGAGATGCCCAGATTATACCAGCTGTACATATATAATTATACACAGTAGATGTCCACGTTATACCAGCTGTACATATATAATTATATACAGGAGATACCCAGGTTATACCAGCTGTACATATATAATTATATACAGGAGATGTCCACGTTATACCAGCTGTACATATATAATTATATACAGGAGATACCCAGGTTATACCAGCTGTACATATATAATTATATACAGGAGATACCCAGGTTATACCAGCTGTACATATATAATTATATACAGGAGATACCCAGGTTATACCAGCTGTACATATATAATTATATACAGGAGATGCCCAGGTTATACCAGCCGTACATATATAATTATATACAGGAGATGCCCAGGTTATACCAGCTGTACATATATAATTATATACAGGAGATGCCCAGGTTATACCAGCTGTACATATATAATTATATACAGGAGATGCCCAGGTTATACCAGCTGTACATATATAATTATATACAGAAGGTACCCAGGTTATACCAGCTGTACATATATAATTATATACAGGAGATGCCCAGGTTATACCGGCTGTACATATATAATTATATACAGGAGATCCCGAGGTTATACCAGCTGTACATATATAATTATATACAGTAGATGCCCAGGTTATACCAGCTGTACATATATAATTATATACAGGAGATGCCCAGGTTATACCAGCTGTACATATATAATTATATACAATAGATACCCAGGTTATGCCAGCTGTACATATATAATTATATAGAGGAGATGCCCAGGTTATACCAGCTGTACATATATAATTATATACAGGAGATTCCCAGGTTATACCAGCTGTACATATGTAGTTATATACAGGAGATGCCCAGGTTATACCAGCTGTACATGTATAATTATACACAGGAGATATCCAGGTTATACCAGCTGTACATCTATAATTATATACAGGAGATACCCAGGTTATACCAGCTGTACATATATAATTATATACAGGAGATGCCCAGGTTATACCAGCTGTACATATATAATTATATACAGGAGATGCCCAGGTTATACCAGCTGTACATATATAATTATATACAATAGATACCCAGGTTATACCAGCTGTACATATATAATTATATAGAGGAGATGCCCAGGTTATACCAGCTGTACATATATAAATATATACAGGAGATACCCAGGTTATACCAGCTGTACATATATAATTATATAAAGGAGATGCCCAGGTTATACCAGCTGTACATATATAATTATATACAGGAGATGCCCAGGTTATACCAGCTGTACCTGCATCATTATATACACAAGGTACCCAGGTTATACCAGCTGTACATATATAATTATATACAGGAGATGCCCAGGTTATACCAGCTGTATATATATAATTATATAGAGGAGATGCCCAGGTTATACCAGCTGTACATATATAATTATATAGAGGAGATGCCCAGGTTATACCAGCTGTACATATATAATTATATACAGGAGATACCCAGGTTATACCAGCTGTACATATATAATTATATAGAGGAGATGCCCAGGTTTTACCAGCTGTACATATATAATTATATAGAGGAGATGCCCAGGTTATACCAGCTGTACATATATAATTATATACAGGAGATGCCCAGGTTATACCAGCTGTACATATATAATTATATACAGGAGATGCCCAAGTTATACCAGCTGTACATATATAATTATATACAGGAGATACCGAGGTTATACCAGCTGTACATATATAATTATATACAGTAGATGCCCAGGTTATACCAGCTGTACATATGTAGTTATATACAGGAGATGCCCAGGTTATACCAGCTGTACATGTATAATTATACACAGGAGATATCCAGGTTATACCAGCTGTACATCTATAATTATATACAGGAGATACCCAGGTTATACCAGCTGTACATATATAATTATATACAGGAGATGCCAAGGTTATACCAGCTATACATATATAATTATATACAGGAGATGCCCAGGTTATACCAGCTGTACATATATAATTATATACACGAGATGCCCAGGTTATAGCAGCTGTACATATATAATTATATACAGGAGATGCCCAGGTTATACCGGCTGTACATATATAATTATATACAGGAGATGCCCAGGTTATACCAGCTGTACATATATAATTATATACAGGTTATGCCCAGGTTATACCAGCTGTACATATATAATTATATACAGGAGATGCCCAGGTTATACCAGCTGTACATATATAATTATGTACAGGAGATACCCAGGTTATACCAGCTATACATATATAATTATATAGAGGAGATACCCAGGTTATACCAGCTGTACATATATAATTATATACAGGAGATATCCAGGTTATACCAGCTGTACATATATAATTATATACAGGAGATGCTCAGGTTATACCAGCTGTACATATATAATTATATACAGGAGATATCCAGGTTATACCAGCTGTACATATATAATTATATACAGGAGATGCCCAGGTTATACCGGCTGTACATATATAATTATATACAGGATATGCCCAGGTTATATCAGCCGTACATATGTAATTATATACAGGATATACCCAGGTTATACCAGCTGTACATATATAATTATATACAGGAGATGCCCAGGTTATACCAGCTGTACATATATAATTATATACAGGATATGCCCAGGTTATACCAGCTGTACATATATATTTATATACAGGAGATGCCCAGGTTATACCAGCTGTACATATATAATTTTATACAGGTTATGCCCAGGTTATACCAGCTGTACATATATAATTATATACAGGAAACGCCCAGGTTATACCAGCTGTACATATATAATTATATACAGGAGATGCCCAGGTTATACCAGCTGTACATATATAATTATATAGAGTAGATGCCTAGGTTATACCAGCTGTACATATATAATTATATACAGGAGATGCAAGGGTTATACCAGCTGTACATATATAATTATATACAGTAGATGCCCAGGTTATACCAGCTGTACATTTATAATTATATACAGGAGATGCCCAGGTTATACCAGCTGTACATATGTAGTTATATACAGGAGATGCCCAGGTTATACCAGCTGTACATATATAATTATATAGAGGAGATGCCCAGGTTATACCAGCTGTACATATGTAGTTATATACAGGAGATGCCCAGGTTATACCAGCTGTACATATAAAATTATATACAGGAGATGTCCAGGTTATAGCAGCTGTACATATATAATTATATACAGGAGATGCCCAGGTTATACCAGCTGTATATATATATAATTATATACAGGAGATGCCCAGGTTATACCGGATGTACATATATAATTATATACAGGCGATGCCCAGGTAATACCAGCTGTACATATATAATTATATACAGGAGATGCCCAGGTTATACCAGCTGTACATATATAATTATATACAATAGATACCCAGGTTATACCAGCTGTACATATATAATTATATAGAGGAGATGCCCAGGTTATACCAGCTGTACATATATAATTATATACAGTAGATGCCCAGGTTATACCGGCTGTACCTGCATCATTATATACACAAGGTACCCAGGTTATACCAGCTGTACATATATAATTATATACAGGAGATGCCCAGGTTATACCAGCTGTATATATATAATTATATAGAGGAGATGCCCAGGTTATACCAGCTGTACATATATAATTATATAGAGGAGATGCCCAGATTATACCAGCTGCACATATATAATTATATACAGGAGATACCCAGGTTATACCAGCTGTACATATATAATTATATAGAGGAGATGCCCAGGTTTTACCAGCTGTACATATATAATTATATAGAGGAGATGCCCAGGTTATACCAGCTGTACATATATAATTATATACAGGAGATGCCCAGGTTATACCAGCTGTACATATATAATTATATACAGGAGATGCCCAAGTTATACCAGCTGTACATATATAATTATATACAGTAGATGCCCAGGTTATACCAGCTGTACATATATCATTATATACAGGAGATGCCGAGGTTATACCAGCTGTACATATATAATTATATACAGTAGATGCCCAGGTTATACCAGCTGTACATATATAATTATATACAGGAGATGCCGAGGTTATACCAGCTGTACATATATAATTATATACGATACCCAGGTTATGCCAGCTGTACATATATAATTATATAGAGGAGATGCCCAGGTTATACCAGCTGTACATATATAATTATATACAGGAGATTCCCAGGTTATACCAGCTGTACATATGTAGTTATATACAGGAGATGCCCAGGTTATACCAGCTGTACATGTATAATTATACACAGGAGATATCCAGGTTATACCAGCTGTACATCTATAATTATATACAGGAGATACCCAGGTTATACCAGCTGTACATATATAATTATATACAGGAGATGCCCAGGTCATACCAGCTATACATATATAATTATATACAGGAGATGCCCAGGTTATACCAGCTGTACATATATAATTATATACAGGAGATGCCCAGGTTATACCAGCTGTACATATATAATTATATACAGGAGATGCCCAGGTTATAGCAGCTGTACATATATAATTATATACAGGAGATGCCCAGGTTATACCGGCTGTACATATATAATTATATACAGGAGATGCCCAGGTTATACCAGCTGTACATATATAATTATATACAGGTTATGCCCAGGTTATACCAGCTGTACATATATAATTATATACAGGAGATGCCCAGGTTATACCAGCTGTACATATATAATTATGTACAGGAGATACCCAGGTTATACCAGCTATACATATATAATTATATAGAGGAGATACCCAGGTTATACCAGCTGTACATATATAATTATATACAGGAGATATCCAGGTTATACCAGCTGTACATATATAATTATATACAGGAGATGCTGAGGTTATACCAGCTGTACATATATAATTATATACAGGAGATATCCAGGTTATACCAGCTGTACATATATAATTATATACAGGAGATGCCCAGGTTATACCGGCTGTACATATATAATTATATACAGGATATGCTCAGGTTATATCAGCCGTACATATGTAATTATATACAGGATATGCCCAGGTTATACCAGCTGTACATATATAATTATATACAGGAGATGCCCAGGTTATACCAGCTGTACATATATAATTATATACAGGATATGCCCAGGTTATACCAGCTGTACATATATATTTATATACAGGAGATGCCCAGGTTATACCAGCTGTACATATATAATTATATACAGGTTATGCCCAGGTTATACCAGCTGTACATATATAATTATATACAGGAGACGCCCAGGTTATACCAGCTGTACATATATAATTATATACAGGAGATGCCTAGGTTATACCGGCTGTACATAAATAATTATATACAGGAGATGCCCAGGTTATACCAGCTGTACATATATAATTATATAGAGGAGATGCCCAGGTTATACCAGCTGTACATATGTAGTTATATACAGGAGATGCCCAGGTTATACCAGCTGTACATATATAATTATATACAGGAGATGTCCAGGTTATAGCAGCTGTACATATATAATTATATACAGGAGATGCCCAGGTTATACCAGCTGTACATATATAATTATATACAGGAGATGCCCAGGTTATACCGGATGTACAAATATAATTATATACAGGAGATGCCCAGGTAATACCAGCCGTACATATATAATTATATACAGGAGATGTCCAGGTTATACCAGCTGTACATATATAATTATATACAGGAGATGCCCAGGTTATACCGGATGTACATATATAATTATATACAGGAGATGCCCAGGTAATACCAGCCGTACATATATAATTATATACAGGAGATGCCCAGGTTATACCAGCTGTACATATATAATTATATACAAGAGATGCCCAGGTTATACCAGCTGTACATATATAATTATATACAGGATATGCCCAGGTTATACCAGCTGTACATATATAATTATATACAGGAGATGTCCAGGTTATAGCATCTGTACATATATAATTATATACAGGAGATGCCCAGGTTATACCAGCTGTACATATATAATTATATACAGGAGATGCCCAGGTTATACCGGATGTACATATATAATTATATACAGGAGATGACCAGGTAATACCAGCCGTACATATATAATTATATACAGGAGATGCCCAGGTTATACCAGCTGTACATATATAATTATATACAGGAGATGCCCAGGTTATACCAGCTGTACATATATAATTATATACAGGATATGCCCAGGTTATACCAGCTGTACATATATATTTATATACAGGAGATGCCCAGGTTATACCAGCTGTACATATATAATTATATACAGGTTATGCCCAGGTTATACCAGCTGTACATATATAATTATATACAGGAGACGCCCAGGTTATACCAGCTGTACATATATAATTATATACAGGAGATGCCTAGGTTATACCGGCTGTACATATATAATTATATACAGGAGATGCCCAGGTTATACCAGCTGTACATATATAATTATATAGAGTAGATGCCTAGGTTATACCAGCTGTACATATATAATTATATACAGGAGATGCACGGGTTATACCAGCTGTACATATATAATTATATACAGTAGATGCCCAGGTTATACCAGCTGTACATATATAATTATATACAGGAGATGCCCAGGTTATACCAGCTGTACATATGTAGTTATATACAGGAGATGCCCAGGTTATACCAGCTGTACATATATAATTATATAGAGGAGATGCCCAGGTTATACCAGCTGTACATATATAATTACATACAGGAGATGCCCAGGTTATACCAGCTGTACATATATAATTATATAGAGTAGATGCCTAGGTTATACCAGCTGTACATATATAATTATATACAGGAGATGCACGGGTTATACCAGCTGTACATATATAATTATATACAGTAGATGCCCAGGTTATACCAGCTGTACATATATAATTATATACAGGAGATGCCCAGATTATACCAGCTGTACATATGTAGTTATATACAGGAGATGCCCAGGTTATACCAGCTGTACATATATAATTATATACAGGAGATGTCCAGGTTATAGCAGCTGTACATATATAATTATATACAGGAGATGCCCAGGTTATACCAGCTGTACATATATAATTATATACAGGAGAAGCCCAGGTTATACCGGATGTACATATATAATTACATACAGGAGATGCCCAGGTAATACCAGCCGTACATATATAATTATATACAGGAGATGCCCAGGTTATACCAGCTGTACATATATAATTATATACAGGAGATGCCCAGGTTATACCGGATGTACATATATAATTATATACAGGAGATGCCCAGGTTATACCAGCCGTACATATATAATTATATACAGGAGATACCCAGGTTATACCGGATGTACATATATAATTATATACAGGAGATGCCCAGGTTATACCGGCTGTACATATATAATTATATACAGGAGATGCCCAGGTTATACCGGCTGTACATATATAATTATATACAGGAGATACCCAGGTTATACCGGATGTACATATATAATTATATACAGGAGATGTCCAGGTTATACCGGATGTACATATATAATTATATACAGGAGATACCCAGGTTATACCGGATGTACATATATAATTATATAAAGGAGATGTCCAGGTTATACCAGCTGTACATATATAATTATATACAGGAGATACACAGGTTATACCAGCTGTACATATATAATTATATACAGGAGATGCCCAGGTTATACCGGATGTACATATATAATTATATACAGGAGATGCCCAGGTAATACCAGCCGTACATATATAATTATATACAGGAGATGTCCAGGTTATACCAGCTGTACATATATAATTATATACAGGAGATGCCCAGGTTATACCGGATGTACATATATAATTATATACAGGAGATGCCCAGGTAATACCAGCCGTACATATATAATTATATACAGGAGATGCCCAGGTTATACCAGCTGTACATATATAATTATATACAAGAGATGCCCAGGTTATACCAGCTGTACATATATAATTATATACAGGATATGCCCAGGTTATACCAGCTGTACATATATAATTATATACAGGAGATGTCCAGGTTATAGCAGCTGTACATATATAATTATATACAGGAGATGCCCAGGTTATACCAGCTGTACATATATAATTATATACAGGAGATGCCCAGGTTATACCGGATGTACATATATAATTATATACAGGAGATGACCAGGTAATACCAGCCGTACATATATAATTATATACAGGAGATGCCCAGGTTATACCAGCTGTACATATATAATTATATACAGGAGATGCCCAGGTTATACCAGCTGTACATATATAATTATATACAGGATATGCCCAGGTTATACCAGCTGTACATATATATTTATATACAGGAGATGCCCAGGTTATACCAGCTGTACATATATAATTATATACAGGTTATGCCCAGGTTATACCAGCTGTACATATATAATTATATACAGGAGACGCCCAGGTTATACCAGCTGTACATATATAATTATATACAGGAGATGCCTAGGTTATACCGGCTGTACATAAATAATTATATACAGGAGATGCCCAGGTTATACCAGCTGTACATATATAATTATATAGAGGAGATGCCCAGGTTATACCAGCTGTACATATGTAGTTATATACAGGAGATGCCCAGGTTATACCAGCTGTACATATATAATTATATACAGGAGATGTCCAGGTTATAGCAGCTGTACATATATAATTATATACAGGAGATGCCCAGGTTATACCAGCTGTACATATATAATTATATACAGGAGATGCCCAGGTTATACCGGATGTACAAATATAATTATATACAGGAGATGCCCAGGTAATACCAGCCGTACATATATAATTATATACAGGAGATGTCCAGGTTATACCAGCTGTACATATATAATTATATACAGGAGATGCCCAGGTTATACCGGATGTACATATATAATTATATACAGGAGATGCCCAGGTAATACCAGCCGTACATATATAATTATATACAGGAGATGCCCAGGTTATACCAGCTGTACATATATAATTATATACAAGAGATGCCCAGGTTATACCAGCTGTACATATATAATTATATACAGGATATGCCCAGGTTATACCAGCTGTACATATATAATTATATACAGGAGATGTCCAGGTTATAGCAGCTGTACATATATAATTATATACAGGAGATGCCCAGGTTATACCAGCTGTACATATATAATTATATACAGGAGATGCCCAGGTTATACCGGATGTACATATATAATTATATACAGGAGATGACCAGGTAATACCAGCCGTACATATATAATTATATACAGGAGATGCCCAGGTTATACCAGCTGTACATATATAATTATATACAGGAGATGCCCAGGTTATACCAGCTGTACATATATAATTATATACAGGATATGCCCAGGTTATACCAGCTGTACATATATATTTATATACAGGAGATGCCCAGGTTATACCAGCTGTACATATATAATTATATACAGGTTATGCCCAGGTTATACCAGCTGTACATATATAATTATATACAGGAGACGCCCAGGTTATACCAGCTGTACATATATAATTATATACAGGAGATGCCTAGGTTATACCGGCTGTACATATATAATTATATACAGGAGATGCCCAGGTTATACCAGCTGTACATATATAATTATATAGAGTAGATGCCTAGGTTATACCAGCTGTACATATATAATTATATACAGGAGATGCACGGGTTATACCAGCTGTACATATATAATTATATACAGTAGATGCCCAGGTTATACCAGCTGTACATATATAATTATATACAGGAGATGCCCAGGTTATACCAGCTGTACATATGTAGTTATATACAGGAGATGCCCAGGTTATACCAGCTGTACATATATAATTATATAGAGGAGATGCCCAGGTTATACCAGCTGTACATATATAATTATATACAGGAGATGCCCAGGTTATACCAGCTGTACATATATAATTATATAGAGTAGATGCCTAGGTTATACCAGCTGTACATATATAATTATATACAGGAGATGCACGGGTTATACCAGCTGTACATATATAATTATATACAGTAGATGCCCAGGTTATACCAGCTGTACATATATAATTATATACAGGAGATGCCCAGATTATACCAGCTGTACATATGTAGTTATATACAGGAGATGCCCAGGTTATACCAGCTGTACATATATAATTATATACAGGAGATGTCCAGGTTATAGCAGCTGTACATATATAATTATATACAGGAGATGCCCAGGTTATACCAGCTGTACATATATAATTATATACAGGAGAAGCCCAGGTTATACCGGATGTACATATATAATTACATACAGGAGATGCCCAGGTAATACCAGCCGTACATATATAATTATATACAGGAGATGCCCAGGTTATACCAGCTGTACATATATAATTATATACAGGAGATGCCCAGGTTATACCGGATGTACATATATAATTATATACAGGAGATGCCCAGGTTATACCAGCCGTACATATATAATTATATACAGGAGATACCCAGGTTATACCGGATGTACATATATAATTATATACAGGAGATGCCCAGGTTATACCGGCTGTACATATATAATTATATACAGGAGATGCCCAGGTTATACCGGCTGTACATATATAATTATATACAGGAGATACCCAGGTTATACCGGATGTACATATATAATTATATACAGGAGATGTCCAGGTTATACCGGATGTACATATATAATTATATACAGGAGATACCCAGGTTATACCGGATGTACATATATAATTATATAAAGGAGATGTCCAGGTTATACCAGCTGTACATATATAATTATATACAGGAGATACACAGGTTATACCAGCTGTACATATATAATTATATACAGGAGATGCCCAGGTTATACCGGATGTACATATATAATTATATACAGGAGATGCCCAGGTAATACCAGCCGTACATATATAATTATATACAGGAGATGTCCAGGTTATACCAGCTGTACATATATAATTATATACAGGAGATGCCCAGGTTATACCGGATGTACATATATAATTATATACAGGAGATGCCCAGGTAATACCAGCCGTACATATATAATTATATACAGGAGATGCCCAGGTTATACCAGCTGTACATATATAATTATATACAAGAGATGCCCAGGTTATACCAGCTGTACATATATAATTATATACAGGATATGCCCAGGTTATACCAGCTGTACATATATAATTATATACAGGAGATGTCCAGGTTATAGCAGCTGTACATATATAATTATATACAGGAGATGCCCAGGTTATACCAGCTGTACATATATAATTATATACAGGAGATGCCCAGGTTATACCGGATGTACATATATAATTATATACAGGAGATGACCAGGTAATACCAGCCGTACATATATAATTATATACAGGAGATGCCCAGGTTATACCAGCTGTACATATATAATTATATACAGGAGATGCCCAGGTTATACCAGCTGTACATATATAATTATATACAGGATATGCCCAGGTTATACCAGCTGTACATATATATTTATATACAGGAGATGCCCAGGTTATACCAGCTGTACATATATAATTATATACAGGTTATGCCCAGGTTATACCAGCTGTACATATATAATTATATACAGGAGACGCCCAGGTTATACCAGCTGTACATATATAATTATATACAGGAGATGCCTAGGTTATACCGGCTGTACATATATAATTATATACAGGAGATGCCCAGGTTATACCAGCTGTACATATATAATTATATAGAGTAGATGCCTAGGTTATACCAGCTGTACATATATAATTATATACAGGAGATGCACGGGTTATACCAGCTGTACATATATAATTATATACAGTAGATGCCCAGGTTATACCAGCTGTACATATATAATTATATACAGGAGATGCCCAGGTTATACCAGCTGTACATATGTAGTTATATACAGGAGATGCCCAGGTTATACCAGCTGTACATATATAATTATATAGAGGAGATGCCCAGGTTATACCAGCTGTACATATATAATTATATACAGGAGATGCCCAGGTTATACCAGCTGTACATATATAATTATATAGAGTAGATGCCTAGGTTATACCAGCTGTACATATATAATTATATACAGGAGATGCACGGGTTATACCAGCTGTACATATATAATTATATACAGTAGATGCCCAGGTTATACCAGCTGTACATATATAATTATATACAGGAGATGCCCAGATTATACCAGCTGTACATATGTAGTTATATACGGGAGATGCCCAGGTTATACCAGCTGTACATATATAATTATATACAGGAGATGTCCAGGTTATAGCAGCTGTACATATATAATTATATACAGGAGAAGCCCAGGTTATACCGGATGTACATATATAATTACATACAGGAGATGCCCAGGTAATACCAGCCGTACATATATAATTATATACAGGAGATGCCCAGGTTATACCAGCTGTACATATATAATTATATACAGGAGATGCCCAGGTTATACCGGATGTACATATATAATTATATACAGGAGATGCCCAGGTTATACCAGCCGTACATATATAATTATATACAGGAGATACCCAGGTTATACCGGATGTACATATATAATTATATACAGGAGATGCCCAGGTTATACCGGCTGTACATATATAATTATATACAGGAGATGCCCAGGTTATACCGGCTGTACATATATAATTATATACAGGAGATACCCAGGTTATACCGGATGTACATATATAATTATATACAGGAGATGTCCAGGTTATACCGGATGTACATATATAATTATATACAGGAGATACCCAGGTTATACCGGATGTACATATATAATTATATACGGGAGATACCCAGGTTATACCGGATGTACATATATAATTATATACAGGAGATGTCCAGGTTATACCAGCTGTACATATATAATTATATACAGGAGATACCCAGGTTATACCAGCTGTACATATATATTTATATACAGGAGATGCTCAGGTTATTCCAGCTGTACATGTATAATTATATACAGGAGATGCCTAGGTTATACCAGCTGTACATGTATAATTATATACCGGAGATGCCCAGGTTATACCAGCTGTACATATATAATTATATACAGGAGATGCCCAGGTTATACCAGCTGTACATATATAATTATATACCTTAGATACCCAGATTATACCAGCCGTACATATATAATTATATACAGGAGATGCCCAGGTTATATCAGCTGTACATATATAATTATATACAGGAGATACCCAGGTTATACCGGATGTACATATATAATTATATACAGGAGATGTCCAGGTTATACCAGCTATACATATATAATTGTATACAGGAGATACCCAGGTTATACCAGCTATACATATATAATTATATACAGGAGATACCCAGGTTATACCAGCTGTACATCTATAATTATATACAGGAGATGCCCAGGTTATACCAGCTGTACATGTATAATTATATACAGAAGATACCCAGGTTATACCAGCCGTACATATATAATTATATACAGAAGATACCCAGGTTATACCGGATGTACATATATAATTATATACAGGAGATGTCCAGGTTATACCAGCTGTACATATATAATTATATACAGGAGATACCCAGGTTATACCAGCTGTACATATATAATTATATACAGGAGATGCCCGGGTTATACCAGCTGTACATATATAATTATATACAGGAGATGCCCAGGTTATACCAGCTGTACATCTATAATTATATACAGGAGATGCCTAGGTTATACCAGCTGTACATGTATAATTATATACAGGAGATGCCCAGGTTATACCAGCTGTACATCTATAATTATATACAGGAGATGCCTAGGTTATACCAGCTGTACATATATAATTATATACAGGAGATGCCGAGGTTATACCAGCTGTACATATATAATTATATACGATACCCAGGTTATGCCAGCTGTACATATATAATTATATAGAGGAGATGCCCAGGTTATACCAGCTGTACATATATAATTATATACAGGAGATTCCCAGGTTATACCAGCTGTACATATGTAGTTATATACAGGAGATGCCCAGGTTATACCAGCTGTACATGTATAATTATACACAGGAGATATCCAGGTTATACCAGCTGTACATCTATAATTATATACAGGAGATACCCAGGTTATACCAGCTGTACATATATAATTATATACAGGAGATGCCCAGGTTATACCAGCTATACATATATAATTATATACAGGAGATGCCCAGGTTATACCAGCTGTACATATATAATTATATACAGGAGATGCCCAGGTTATACCAGCTGTACATATATAATTATATACAGGAGATGCCCAGGTTATAGCAGCTGTACATATATAATTATATACAGGAGATGCCCAGGTTATACCGGCTGTACATATATAATTATATACAGGAGATGCCCAGGTTATACCAGCTGTACATATATAATTATATACAGGTTATGCCCAGGTTATACCAGCTGTACATATATAATTATATACAGGAGATGCCCAGGTTATACCAGCTGTACATATATAATTATGTACAGGAGATACCCAGGTTATACCAGCTATACATATATAATTATATAGAGGAGATACCCAGGTTATACCAGCTGTACATATATAATTATATACAGGAGATATCCAGGTTATACCAGCTGTACATATATAATTATATACAGGAGATGCTGAGGTTATACCAGCTGTACATATATAATTATATACAGGAGATATCCAGGTTATACCAGCTGTACATATATAATTATATACAGGAGATGCCCAGGTTATACCAGCTGTACATATATAATTATATACAGGAGATGCCCAGGTTATACCGGCTGTACATATATAATTATATACAGGATATGCTCAGGTTATATCAGCCGTACATATGTAATTATATACAGGATATGCCCAGGTTATACCAGCTGTACATATATAATTATATACAGGAGATGCCCAGGTTATACCAGCTGTACATATATAATTATATACAGGATATGCCCAGGTTATACCAGCTGTACATATATATTTATATACAGGAGATGCCCAGGTTATACCAGCTGTACATATATAATTATATACAGGTTATGCCCAGGTTATACCAGCTGTACATATATAATTATATACAGGAGACGCCCAGGTTATACCAGCTGTACATATATAATTATATACAGGAGATGCCTAGGTTATACTGGCTGTACATAAATAATTATATACAGGAGATGCCCAGGTTATACCAGCTGTACATATATAATTATATAGAGTAGATGCCTAGGTTATACCAGCTGTACATATATAATTATATACAGGAGATGCACGGGTTATACCAGCTGTACATATATAATTATATACAGGAGATGCACGGGTTATACCAGCTGTACATATATAATTATATACAGTAGATGCCCAGGTTATACCAGCTGTACATATATAATTATATACAGGAGATGCTCAGGTTATACCAGCTGTACATATGTAGTTATATACAGGAGATGCCCAGGTTATACCAGCTGTACATATATAATTATATAGAGGAGATGCCCAGGTTATACCAGCTGTACATATGTAGTTATATACAGGAGATGCCCAGGTTATACCAGCTGTACATATATAATTATATACAGGAGATGTCCAGGTTATAGCAGCTGTACATATATAATTATATACAGGAGATGCCCAGGTTATACCAGCTGTACATATATAATTATATACAGGAGATGCCCAGGTTATACCGGATGTACATATATAATTATATACAGGAGATGCCCAGGTAATACCAGCCGTACATATATAATTATATACAGGAGATGCCCAGGTTATACCAGCTGTACATATATAATTATATACAGGAGATGCCCAGGTTATACCGGATGTACATATATAATTATATACAGGAGATGCCCAGGTAATACCAGCCGTACATATATAATTATATACAGGAGATGCCCAGGTTATACCAGCTGTACATATATAATTATATACAGGAGATGCCCAGGTTATACCAGCTGTACATATATAATTATATACAGGATATGCCCAGGTTATACCAGCTGTACATATATAATTATATACAGGAGATGTCCAGGTTATAGCAGCTGTACATATATAATTATATACAGGAGATGCCCAGGTTATACCAGCTGTACATATATAATTATATACAGGAGATGCCCAGGTTATACCGGATGTACATATATAATTATATACAGGAGATGACCAGGTAATACCAGCCGTACATATATAATTATATACAGGAGATGCCCAGGTTATACCAGCTGTACATATATAATTATATACAGGAGATGCCCAGGTTATACCAGCTGTACATATATAATTATATACAGGATATGCCCAGGTTATACCAGCTGTACATATATATTTATATACAGGAGATGCCCAGGTTATACCAGCTGTACATATATAATTATATACAGGTTATGCCCAGGTTATACCAGCTGTACATATATAATTATATACAGGAGATGCCCAGGTTATACCAGCTGTACATATATAATTATATACAGGATATGCCCAGGTTATACCAGCTGTACATATATATTTATATACAGGAGATGCCCAGGTTATACCAGCTGTACATATATAATTATATGCAGGAGATGTCCAGGTTATACCAGCTGTACATATATAATTATATACAGGAGATGCCCAGGTTATACCAGCTGTACATATATAATTATATAGAGTAGATGCCTAGGTTATACCAGCTGTACATATATAATTATATACAGGAGATGCACGGGTTATACCAGCTGTACATATATAATTATATACAGTAGATGCCCAGGTTATACCAGCTGTACATATATAATTATATACAGGAGATGCCCAGGTTATACCAGCTGTACATATGTAGTTATATACAGGAGATGCCCAGGTTATACCAGCTGTACATATATAATTATATAGAGGAGATGCCCAGGTTATACCAGCTGTACATATGTAGTTATATACAGGAGATGCCCAGGTTATACGAGCTGTACATATATAATTATATACAGGAGATGTCCAGGTTATAGCAGCTGTACATATATAATTATATACAGGAGATGCCCAGGTTATACCAGCTGTACATATATAATTATATACAGGAGAAGCCCAGGTTATACCGGATGTACATATATAATTACATACAGGAGATGCCCAGGTTATACCAGCTGTACATATATAATTATATACAGGAGAAGCCCAGGTTATACCGGATGTACATATATAATTACATACAGGAGATGCCCAGGTAATACCAGCCGTACATATATAATTATATACAGGAGATGCCCAGGTTATACCAGCTGTACATATATAATTATATACAGGAGATGCCCAGGTTATACCGGATGTACATATATAATTATATACAGGAGATGCCCAGGTTATACCAGCCGTACATATATAATTATATACAGGAGATACCCAGGTTATACCGGATGTACATATATAATTATATACAGGAGATGCCCAGGTTATACCGGCTGTACATATATAATTATATACAGGAGATGCCCAGGTTATACCGGCTGTACATATATAATTATATACAGGAGATACCCAGGTTATACCGGATGTACATATATAATTATATACAGGAGATGTCCAGGTTATACCGGATGTACATATATAATTATATACAGGAGATACCCAGGTTATACTGGATGTACATATATAATTATATACAGGAGATACCCAGGTTATACCGGATGTACATATATAATTATATACAGGAGATGTCCAGGTTATACCAGCTGTACATCTATAATTATATACAGGAGATGCCCAGGTTATACCAGCTGTACATGTATAATTATATACAGAAGATACCAAGGTTATACCAGCCGTACATATATAATTATAACAGAAGATACCCAGGTTATACCGGATGTACATATATAATTATATACAGGAGATGTCCAGGTTATACCAGCTGTACATATATAATTATATACAGGAGATGACCAGGTAATACCAGCCGTACATATATAATTATATACAGGAGATGCCCAGGTTATACCAGCTGTACATATATAATTATATACAGGAGATGCCCAGGTTATACCAGCTGTACATCTATAATTATATACAGGAGATGCCTAGGTTATACCAGCTGTACATGTATAATTATATACAGGAGATGCCCAGGTTATACCAGCTGTACATCTATAATTATATACAGGAGATGCCTAGGTTATACCAGCTGTACATCTATAATTATATACAGGAGATGCCCAGGTTATACCAGCTGTACATATATAATTATATACAGGAGATGCCCAGGTTATACCAGCTATACATATATAATTATATACAGGAGATGCCCAGGTTATACCAGCTGTACATATATAATTATATACAGGAGATGCCCAGGTTATACCAGCTGTACATATATAATTATATACAGGAGATGCCCAGGTTATACCAGCTGTAGATATACAGTGGGTGCGGAAAGTATTCAGACCCCTTGCTCAGACACTCATATTTAAGTCACATGCTGTCCATTTCTTTGTGATCCTCCTTGAGATGGTTCTACTCCTTTGTTGGAGTCCAGCTGTGTTTAATTAAACTGATAGGACTTGATCTGGAAAGGCGCACACCTGTCTATATAAGACCTCACAGCTCACAGTGCATGTCAGACCAAATGAGAATCATCAGCTCAAAGGAACTGCCCAAGGAGCTCAGAGACAGAATTGTAGCAAGGCACAGATCTGACCAAGGTTACAAAAGAATCTCTGCATTACTCAAGATTCCCAAGAGCACAGTGGCCTCCATAATCCTTAAATGGAAGAAGATTGGGACCACCAGAAGTCTTCCTAGACCTGGCCGTCCAGCCAAACTGAGCAATCGTAGGAGAAGGTCCTTGGTGAGAGAGGTAAAGAAGAACCCGAAGGTCACTGTGGCTAAGCTCTGGAGATGTAGTAGGGAGATGGGAGAAAGTTCCACAAAGTCAACTATCACTGCAGCCCTCCTCCAGGTGGGCCTTTATGGCAGAGTGGCCTGATGGAAGCCTCTCCTCAGTGCAAGACATATGAAAGCCCGCATAAACACATGAAGGACTCCCAGACTATGAGAAATAAGATTCTCTGGTCTGATGAGATGAAGATAGAACTTTTTGGTGATAATTTTAAGCGGTATGTGTGGAGAAAACCAGGCACTGCTCATCACCTGCCCAATACAATCCCAACAGTGAAACATGGTGGTGGCAGCATCATGCTATGGGGGTGTTTTTCAGCTGCAGGGACAGGACGACTGGTTGCAATTGAAGGAAAGATGAATGCTGCCAAGTACAGAGATATCCTGGATGAAAACCTCTTCCAGAGGGCTCTGCACCTCAGACTTGGCCGAAGGTTCACCTTCCAACAAGACAATGACCCTAAGCACACAGCTAAAATAACAAAGGAGCGGCTTCAGAACAACTGTGACCATTCCTGACCGGCCCAGCCAGAGCCCTGACCTAAACCCAATGGAGCCTCTCTGGAGAGACCTGAAAATGGCCGTCCACCAACGTTCACCATCCAACCTGACGGAACTGGAGAGGATCTGCCAGGAAGAATGGCCGAGGACCCCCAAATCCAGGGGTGAAAAACTTGTATCATTCCCAAGAAGACTCATGGCTGTACTAGCTCAAAAGGCTTCTACTCAATACTGAGCAAAGGGGCTGAAGACTTATGTCTCCCCCCCCCCCCCGTGAACTTTTCCACATTTTTCACATTACAGCCACAAACTTCCATCTATTTTATTGGGATTTTCTGTGATACAAAGTAACAAGTGACGAGGAAAGAAAATGATACGAGGTCACTAATTATTATACACTAGATGGTGGCCGGATTCTAACGCATCGGGTATTCTACAATATGTATGCGGCCGACCGGGCGCAATCAGCAGAGCGGCGTTTACATTTGGCGCCAAAATCGCTGATTGGTCGCGGCCGGCAACGGCAAGCAATCAGAAGAGCGTTGTTTAAATTTGGCAACTATATCGATGATTGGTCGGGGCCGGCGGCCGCAACCAATCAGTGTCGTATTAGTGAGGACCGGGGAGCGGCGCTGCCTGTGCGGGTACTTCCGCTGTGACCAGCTGGGAGATGAGCGGCTGCTCGCAGCAGAAGCATCTCCTCGGTCCTCCGTTCACACTTGCCGTCGGGAGATCATAGCGCTGTTTAAATTAAGCGCCAATCTCGCTGATTGGTCGCGGTCAGCTGGCGGCCGCAACCAATCAGCAGAGCGTTGTTTAAATTTTGCGCCAAGATTGGTGATTGGTCGCAGGCAGCGCCAGCGACCAATCAGCGATATTTAACACAAATGTCCGGATCTTTATAACACCATGCGGATACTGTGGGGACATCAGCGGCTAGGGTGTGAAGGGAGGACCGGGGAGCGGCACTGACCTCCATGCGGCTAGGGTGTGAAGGGAGGACCGGGGAGCGGCGCTGACCTCCATGCGGCTAGGGTGTGAAGGGAGGACCGGGGAGCGGCGCTGACCTCCATGCGGCTAGGGTGTGAAGGGAGGACCAGGGAGCGGCGCTGACCTCCATGCGGCTAGGGTGTGAAGGGGGGACCGGGGAACGGCGCTGACCTCCATGCGGCTAGGGTGTGAAGGGAGGACCGGGGAGCGGCGCTGACCTCCATGCGGCTAGGGTGTGAAGGGAGGACCGGGGAGCGGCGCTGACCTCCATGCGGCTAGGGTGTGAAGGGAGGACCAGGGAGCGGCGCTGACATCCATGCGGCTAGGGTGTGAAGGGAGGACCAGGGAGCGGCGCTGACATCCATGCGTCTAGGGTGTGAAGGGAGGACCAGGGAGCGGCGCTGACCTCCATGCGGCTAGGGTGTGAAGGGAGGACCGGGGAGCGGCGCTGCCTGTGTGGGTACTTCCGCTGTGAGAACCCGGGACATGAGCGACTGCTCGCAGCAGAAGTATCCCGCCCCGCAGCGCCGATCCCCGGTCCTCCCTTCACACCCTAGCCGCATGGAGGTCAGGGGCGCCGGCGGTCCATCCGCTGCTACCGGCCGGGAGATGAGCCGCTAACGGCCGCCATCTTTTTTCAGAAATCCCGCGGCACTGATTGCCCGCTGCCGGACCAATGAGCGACGCTGGATTTCCAGGACAGACAGACGGGATAACACGAATATATATATATATATATACACTGCTCAAAAAAATATAAGGACCCCTGAAATCCCCCCTCCTAGATGTGAATGATGAAATCTTCTCATTGAATACTTTGTTCTGTAGAAGCTGAATGTGCTGACAACAAAATCACACAAAAATCATCAATGGAAATCACATTTATTAACCAATGGAGGCCTGGATGTGGAGTCACCCCCAAAATTACAGTGGAAAAACCCACTACAGGCCGATCCAACTGTGATGTAATGTCCTTAAAACAAGTCAAAATGAGGCTGAGTATTGTGTGTGGCCTCCACGTGCCTGTATGACCTCCCTACAACGCCTGGGCATGCTCCTGATGAGGCTCAGTATTGTGTGTGGCCTCCACGTGCCTGTATGACCTCCCTACAACGCCTGGGCATGCTCCTGATGAGGCTGAGTATTGTGTGTGGCCTCCACGTGCCTGTATGACCTCCCTACAACGCCTGGGCATGCTCCTGATGAGGCTGAGTATTGTGTGTGGCCTCCACGTGCCTGTATGACCTCCCTACAACGCCTGGGCATGCTCCTGATGAGGCTGAGTATTGTGTGTGGCCTCCACGTGCCTGTATGACCTCCCTACAATGCCTGGGCATGCTCCTGATGAGGCTGAGTATTGTGTGTGGCCTCCACGTGCCTGTATGACCTCCCTACAACGCCTGGACATGCTCCTGATGAGGCTGAGTATTGTGTGTGGCCTCCACGAGCCTGTATGACCTCCCTACAACGCCTGGACATGCTCCTGATGAGGCTGAGTATTGTGTGTGGCCTCCACGTGCCTGTATGACCTCCCTACAACGCCTGGACATGCTCCTGATGAGGCTGAGTATTGTGTGTGGCCTCCACGAGCCTGTATGACCTCCCTACAACGCCTGGGCATGCTCCTGATGAGGCTGAGTATTGTGTGTGGCCTCCACGTGCCTGTATGACCTCCCTACAATGCCTGGGCATGCTCCTGATGAGGCTGAGTATGGTGTGTGGCCTCCACGTGTCTGTATGACCTCCCTACAACGCCTGGGCATGCTCCTGATGAGGCTGAGTATTGTGTGTGGCCTCCACGAGCCTGTATGACCTCCCTACAACGCCCGGGCATGCTCCTGATGAGGCTGAGTATTGTGTGTGGCCTCCACGTGTCTGTATGACCTCCCTACAACGCCTGGGCATGCTCCTGATGAGGCTGAGTATTGTGTGTGGCCTCCACGAGCCTGTATGACCTCCCTACAACGCCTGGGCATGCTCCTGATGAGGCTGAGTATTGTGTGTGGCCTCCACGTGCCTGTATGACCTCCCTACAATGCCTGGGCATGCTCCTGATGAGGCTGAGTATTGTGTGTGGCCTCCACGTGCCTGTATGACCTCCCTACAACGCCTGGACATGCTCCTGATGAGGCTGAGTATTGTGTGTGGCCTCCACGAGCCTGTATGACCTCCCTACAACGCCTGGACATGCTCCTAATGAGGCTGAGTATTGTGTGTGGCCTCCACGTGCCTGTATGACCTCCCTACAATGCCTGGGCATGCTCCTGATGAGGCTGAGTATTGTGTGTGGCCTCCACGTGCCTGTATGACCTCCCTACAATGCCTGGGCATGCTCCTGATGAGGCTGAGTATTGTGTGTGGCCTCCACGTGCCTGTATGACCTCCCTACAATGCCTGGACATGCTCCTGATGAGGATGAGTATTGTGTGTGGCCTCCACGTGCCTGTATGACCTCCCTACAATGCCTGGGCATGCTCCTGATGAGGCTGAGTATTGTGTGTGGCCTCCACGTGCCTGTATGACCTCTCTACAACGCCTGGGCATGCTCCTGATGAGGCTGAGTATTGTGTGTGGCCTCCACGTGCCTGTATGACCTCCCTACAACACCTGGGCATGCTCCTGATGAGGCTGAGTATTGTGTGTGGCCTCCACGCGCCTGTATGACCTCCCTACAACGCCTGGTCATGCTCCTGATGAGGCTGAGTATTGTGTGTGGCCTCCACGCGCCTGTATGACCTCCCTACAACGCCTGGTCATGCTCCTGATGAGGCTGAGTATTGTGTGTGGCCTCCACGTGCCTGTATGACCTCCCTACAACACCTGGGCATGCTCCTGATGAGGCTGAGTATTGTGTGTGGCCTCCACGTGCCTGTATGACCTCCCTACAACGCCTGGTCATGCTCCTGATGAGGCTGAGTATTGTGTGTGGCCTCCACGTGCCTGTATGACCTCCCTACAATGCCTGGGCATGCTCCTGATGAGGCTGAGTATTGTGTGTGGCCTCCACGTGTCTGTATGACCTCCCTACAACGCCCGGGCATGCTCCTGATGAGGCTGAGTATTGTGTGTGGCCTCCACGTGCCTGTATGACCTCCCTACAATGCCTGGGCATGCTCCTGATGAGGCTGAGTATTGTGTGTGGCCTCCACGTGTCTGTATGACCTCCCTACAACACCTGGGCATGCTCCTGATGAGGTTGAGTATTGTGTGTGGCCTCCACGTGCCTGTATGACCTCCCTACAACGCCTGGGCATGCTCCTGATGAGGCTGAGTATTGTGTGTGGCCTCCACGTGCCTGTATGACCTCCCTACAACGCCTGGGCATGCTCCTGATGAGGCTGAGTATTGTGTGTGGCCTCCATGTGCCTGTATGACCTCCCTACAACGCCTGGGCATGCTCCTGATGAGGCTGAGTATTGTGTGTGGCCTCCACGTGCCTGTATGACCTCCCTACAATGCCAGAGCATGCTCCTGATGAGGCTGAGTATTGTGTGTGGCCTCCACGTGCCGGTATGACCGCCCTACAATGCCTGGGCATGCTCCTGATGAGGCTGAGTATTGTGTGTGGCCTCCACGTGCCTGTATGACCCCCCTACAACGCCAGAGCATGCTCCTGATGAGGCTGAGTATTGTGTGTGGCCTCCACGTGCCTGTATGACCTCCCTACAACGCCTGGTCATGCTCCTGATGAGGCTGAGTATTGTGTGTGGCCTCCACGTGCCTGTATGACCTCCCTACAACACCTGGGCATGCTCCTGATGAGGCTGAGTATTGTGTGTGGCCTCCACGTGCCTGTATGACCTCCCTACAACGCCTGGTCATGCTCCTGATGAGGCTGAGTATTGTGTGTGGCCTCCACGTGCCTGTATGACCTCCCTACAATGCCTGGGCATGCTCCTGATGAGGCTGAGTATTGTGTGTGGCCTCCACGTGTCTGTATGACCTCCCTACAACGCCCGGGCATGCTCCTGATGAGGCTGAGTATTGTGTGTGGCCTCCACGTGCCTGTATGACCTCCCTACAATGCCTGGGCATGCTCCTGATGAGGCTGAGTATTGTGTGTGGCCTCCACGTGTCTGTATGACCTCCCTACAACACCTGGGCATGCTCCTGATGAGGTTGAGTATTGTGTGTGGCCTCCACGTGCCTGTATGACCTCCCTACAACGCCTGGGCATGCTCCTGATGAGGCTGAGTATTGTGTGTGGCCTCCACGTGCCTGTATGACCTCCCTACAACGCCTGGGCATGCTCCTGATGAGGCTGAGTATTGTGTGTGGCCTCCACGTGTCTGTATGACCTCCCTACAACGCCCGGGCATGCTCCTGATGAGGCTGAGTATTGTGTGTGGCCTCCACGTGCCTGTATGACCTCCCTACAATGCCTGGGCATGCTCCTGATGAGGCTGAGTATTGTGTGTGGCCTCCACGTGTCTGTATGACCTCCCTACAACGCCTGGGCATGCTCCTGATGAGGCTGAGTATTGTGTGTGGCCTCCACGTGCCTGTATGACCTCCCTACAACGCCTGGGCATGCTCCTGATGAGGCTGAGTATTGTGTGTGGCCTCCACGTGCCTGTATGACCTCCCTACAACGCCTGGGCATGCTCCTGATGAGGTTGAGTATTGTGTGTGGCCTCCACGTGCCTGTATGACCTCCCTACAACGCCTGGGCATGCTCCTGATGAGGCTGAGTATTGTGTCTGGCCTCCACGTGCCTGTATGACCTCCCTACAACGCCTGGGCATGCTCCTGATGAGGCTGAGTATTGTGTGTGGCCTCCACGTGCTTGTGTGACCTCCCTACAACGCCTGGGCATGCTCCTGATGAGGCTGAGTATTGTGTGTGGCCTCCACGTGCCAGTATGACCTCCCTACAACGCCTGGGCATGCTCCTGATGAGGCTGAGTATTGTGTCTGGCCTCCACGTGCCTGTATGACCTCCCTACAATGCCTGGGCATGCTCCTGATGAGGCTGAGTATAGTGTGTGACCTCCACGTGCCTGTATGACCTCCCTACAATGCCTGGGCATGCTCCTGATGAGGCTGAGTATTGTGTGTGGCCTCCACGTGCCTGTATGACCCCCCTACAACGCCTGGGCATGCTCCTGATGAGGCTGAGTATTGTGTGTGGCCTCCACGTGCCTGTATGACCTCCCTACAACGCCTGGGCATGCTCCTGATGAGGCTGAGTATTGTGTGTGGCCTCCACGCGCCTGTATGACCTCCCTACAACGCCTGGGCATGCTCCTGATGAGGCTGAGTATTGTGTGTGGCCTCCACGTGCCTGTATGACCTCCCTACAACGCCTGGACATGCTCCTGATGAGGCTGAGTATTGTGTGTGGCCTCCACGAGCCTGTATGACCTCCCTACAACGCCTGGACATGCTCCTAATGAGGCTGAGTATTGTGTGTGGCCTCCACGTGCCTGTATGACCTCCCTACAATGCCTGGGCATGCTCCTGATGAGGCTGAGTATTGTGTGTGGCCTCCACGTGCCTGTATGACCTCCCTACAATGCCTGGGCATGCTCCTGATGAGGCTGAGTATTGTGTGTGGCCTCCACGTGCCTGTATGACCTCCCTACAATGCCTGGACATGCTCCTGATGAGGATGAGTATTGTGTGTGGCCTCCACGTGCCTGTATGACCTCCCTACAATGCCTGGGCATGCTCCTGATGAGGCTGAGTATTGTGTGTGGCCTCCACGTGCCTGTATGACCTCTCTACAACGCCTGGGCATGCTCCTGATGAGGCTGAGTATTGTGTGTGGCCTCCACGTGCCTGTATGACCTCCCTACAACACCTGGGCATGCTCCTGATGAGGCTGAGTATTGTGTGTGGCCTCCACGCGCCTGTATGACCTCCCTACAACGCCTGGTCATGCTCCTGATGAGGCTGAGTATTGTGTGTGGCCTCCACGCGCCTGTATGACCTCCCTACAACGCCTGGTCATGCTCCTGATGAGGCTGAGTATTGTGTGTGGCCTCCACGTGCCTGTATGACCTCCCTACAACACCTGGGCATGCTCCTGATGAGGCTGAGTATTGTGTGTGGCCTCCACGTGCCTGTATGACCTCCCTACAACGCCTGGTCATGCTCCTGATGAGGCTGAGTATTGTGTGTGGCCTCCACGTGCCTGTATGACCTCCCTACAATGCCTGGGCATGCTCCTGATGAGGCTGAGTATTGTGTGTGGCCTCCACGTGTCTGTATGACCTCCCTACAACGCCCGGGCATGCTCCTGATGAGGCTGAGTATTGTGTGTGGCCTCCACGTGCCTGTATGACCTCCCTACAATGCCTGGGCATGCTCCTGATGAGGCTGAGTATTGTGTGTGGCCTCCACGTGTCTGTATGACCTCCCTACAACACCTGGGCATGCTCCTGATGAGGTTGAGTATTGTGTGTGGCCTCCACGTGCCTGTATGACCTCCCTACAACGCCTGGGCATGCTCCTGATGAGGCTGAGTATTGTGTGTGGCCTCCACGTGCCTGTATGACCTCCCTACAACGCCTGGGCATGCTCCTGATGAGGTTGAGTATTGTGTGTGGCCTCCATGTGCCTGTATGACCTCCCTACAACGCCTGGGCATGCTCCTGATGAGGCTGAGTATTGTGTCTGGCCTCCACGTGCCTGTATGACCTCCCTACAACGCCTGGGCATGCTCCTGATGAGGCTGAGTATTGTGTGTGGCCTCCACGTGCCTGTATGACCTCCCTACAATGCCAGAGCATGCTCCTGATGAGGCTGAGTATTGTGTGTGGCCTCCACGTGCCGGTATGACCGCCCTACAATGCCTGGGCATGCTCCTGATGAGGCTGAGTATTGTGTGTGGCCTCCACGTGCCTGTATGACCCCCCTACAACGCCAGAGCATGCTCCTGATGAGGCTGAGTATTGTGTGTGGCCTCCACGTGCCTGTATGACCTCCCTACAACGCCTGGTCATGCTCCTGATGAGGCTGAGTATTGTGTGTGGCCTCCACGTGCCTGTATGACCTCCCTACAACACCTGGGCATGCTCCTGATGAGGCTGAGTATTGTGTGTGGCCTCCACGTGCCTGTATGACCTCCCTACAACGCCTGGTCATGCTCCTGATGAGGCTGAGTATTGTGTGTGGCCTCCACGTGCCTGTATGACCTCCCTACAATGCCTGGGCATGCTCCTGATGAGGCTGAGTATTGTGTGTGGCCTCCACGTGTCTGTATGACCTCCCTACAACGCCCGGGCATGCTCCTGATGAGGCTGAGTATTGTGTGTGGCCTCCACGTGCCTGTATGACCTCCCTACAATGCCTGGGCATGCTCCTGATGAGGCTGAGTATTGTGTGTGGCCTCCACGTGTCTGTATGACCTCCCTACAACACCTGGGCATGCTCCTGATGAGGTTGAGTATTGTGTGTGGCCTCCACGTGCCTGTATGACCTCCCTACAACGCCTGGGCATGCTCCTGATGAGGCTGAGTATTGTGTGTGGCCTCCACGTGCCTGTATGACCTCCCTACAACGCCTGGGCATGCTCCTGATGAGGCTGAGTATTGTGTGTGGCCTCCACGTGTCTGTATGACCTCCCTACAACGCCCGGGCATGCTCCTGATGAGGCTGAGTATTGTGTGTGGCCTCCACGTGCCTGTATGACCTCCCTACAATGCCTGGGCATGCTCCTGATGAGGCTGAGTATTGTGTGTGGCCTCCACGTGTCTGTATGACCTCCCTACAACGCCTGGGCATGCTCCTGATGAGGCTGAGTATTGTGTGTGGCCTCCACGTGCCTGTATGACCTCCCTACAACGCCTGGGCATGCTCCTGATGAGGCTGAGTATTGTGTGTGGCCTCCACGTGCCTGTATGACCTCCCTACAACGCCTGGGCATGCTCCTGATGAGGTTGAGTATTGTGTGTGGCCTCCACGTGCCTGTATGACCTCCCTACAACGCCTGGGCATGCTCCTGATGAGGCTGAGTATTGTGTCTGGCCTCCACGTGCCTGTATGACCTCCCTACAACGCCTGGGCATGCTCCTGATGAGGCTGAGTATTGTGTGTGGCCTCCACGTGCTTGTGTGACCTCCCTACAACGCCTGGGCATGCTCCTGATGAGGCTGAGTATTGTGTGTGGCCTCCACGTGCCAGTATGACCTCCCTACAACGCCTGGGCATGCTCCTGATGAGGCTGAGTATTGTGTCTGGCCTCCACGTGCCTGTATGACCTCCCTACAATGCCTGGGCATGCTCCTGATGAGGCTGAGTATAGTGTGTGACCTCCACGTGCCTGTATGACCTCCCTACAATGCCTGGGCATGCTCCTGATGAGGCTGAGTATTGTGTGTGGCCTCCACGTGCCTGTATGACCCCCCTACAACGCCTGGGCATGCTCCTGATGAGGCTGAGTATTGTGTGTGGCCTCCACGTGCCTGTATGACCTCCCTACAACGCCTGGGCATGCTCCTGATGAGGCTGAGTATTGTGTGTGGCCTCCACGCGCCTGTATGACCTCCCTACAACGCCTGGGCATGCTCCTGATGAGGCTGAGTATTGTGTGTGGCCTCCACGTGCCTGTATGACCTCCCTACAACGCCTGGGCATGCTCCTGATGAGGCTGAGTATTGTGTGTGGCCTCCACGTGCCTGTATGACCTCCCTACAACGCCTGGGCATGCTCCTGATGAGGCTGAGTATTGTGCGTGGCCTCCACGCGCCTGTATGACCTCCCTACAATGCCTGGGCATGCTCCTGATGAGGCTGAGTATTGTGCGTGGCCTCCACGTGCCTGTATGACCTCCATACAACGCCTGGGCATGCTCCTGATGAGGCTGAGTATTGTCTGTGGCCTCCACATGCCGGTATGACCTCCCTACAACGCCTGGGCATGCTCCTGATGAGGCTGAGTATTGTGTGTGGCCTCCACGTGCCTGTATGACCTCCCTACAACGCCTGGGCATGCTCCTGATGAGGCTGAGTATTGTGTGTGGCCTCCACGTGCCTGTATGACCTCCCTACAACGCCTGGGCGTGCTCCTGATGAGGCTGAGTATTGTGTCTGGCCTCCACGTGCCTGTATGACCTCCCTACAACGCCTGGGCATGCTCCTGATGAGGCTGAGTATTGTCTGTGGCCTCCACATGCCGGTATGACCTCCCTACAACGCCTGGGCATGCTCCTGATGAGGCTGAGTATTGTGTGTGGCCTCCACGTGTCTGTATGACTTCCCTACAACGCCTGAGCATGCTCCTGATGAGGCTGAGTATTGTGTGTGGCCTCCACGTGCCTGTATGACCCCCCTACAACGCCAGAGCATGCTCCTGATGAGGCTGAGTATTGTGTGTGGCCTCCACGTGCCTGTATGACCTCCCTACAACGCCTGGTCATGCTCCTGATGAGGCTGAGTATTGTGTGTGGCCTCCACGTGCCTGTATGACCTCCCTACAACACCTGGGCATGCTCCTGATGAGGCTGAGTATTGTGTGTGGCCTCCACGTGCCTGTATGACCTCCCTACAACGCCTGGTCATGCTCCTGATGAGGCTGAGTATTGTGTGTGGCCTCCACGTGCCTGTATGACCTCCCTACAATGCCTGGGCATGCTCCTGATGAGGCTGAGTATTGTGTCTGGCCTCCACGTGCCTGTATGACCTCCCTACAACGCCTGGGCATGCTCCTGATGAGGCTGAGTATTGTGTGTGGCCTCCACGTGCTTGTGTGACCTCCCTACAATGCCTGGGCATGCTCCTGATGAGGCTGAGTATTGTGTGTGGCCTCCACGTGCCAGTATGACCTCCCTACAACGCCTGGGCATGCTCCTGATGAGGCTGAGTATTGTGTCTGGCCTCCACGTGCCTGTATGACCTCCCTACAATGCCTGGGCATGCTCCTGATGAGGCTGAGTATAGTGTGTGACCTCCACGTGCCTGTATGACCTCCCTACAATGCCTGGGCATGCTCCTGATGAGGCTGAGTATTGTGTGTGGCCTCCACGTGCCTGTATGACCCCCCTACAACGCCTGGGCATGCTCCTGATGAGGCTGAGTATTGTGTGTGGCCTCCACGTGCCTGTATGACCTCCCTACAACGCCTGGACATGCTCCTGATGAGGCTGAGTATTGTGTGTGGCCTCCACGAGCCTGTATGACCTCCCTACAACGCCTGGACATGCTCCTGATGAGGCTGAGTATTGTGTGTGGCCTCCACGAGCCTGTATGACCTCCCTACAATGCCTGGGCATGCTCCTGATGAGGCTGAGTATTGTGCGTGGCCTCCAGGTGCCTGTATGACCTCCCTACAACGCCTGGGCATGCTCCTGATGAGGCTGAGTATTGTGTGTGGCCTCCACGTGCCTGTATGACCTCCCTACAACGCCTGGGCATGCTCCTGATGAGGCTGAGTATGGTGTATGGCCTCCACGTGTCTGTATGACCTCCCTACAACGCCTGGGCATGCTCCTGATGAGGCTGAGTATGGTGTGTGGCCTCCACGTGCCTGTATGACCTCCCTACAATGCCTGGGCATGCTCCTGATGAGGCTGAGTATGGTGTATGGCCTCCACGTGTCTGTATGACCTCCCTACAACGCCTGGGCATGCTCCTGATGAGGCTGAGTATGGTGTGTGGCCTCCACGTGCCTGTATGACCTCCCTACAACGCCTGGGCATGCTCCTGATGAGGCTGAGTATTGTGTGTGGCCTCCATGTGCCTGTATGACCTCCCTACAACGCCCGGGCATGCTCCTGATGAGGCTGAGTATGGTGTATGGCCTCCACGTGCCTGTATGACCTCCCTACAACGCCTGGGCATGCTCCTGATGAGGCTGAGTATTGTGTGTGGCCTCCACGTGCCTGTATGACCTCCCTACAACGCCTGGGCATGCTCCTGATGAGGCTGAGTATTGTGTGTGGCCTCCACGCGCCTGTATGACCTCCCTACAACGCCTGGGCATGCTCCTGATGAGGCTGAGTATTGTGTGTGGCCTCCACGTGCCTGTATAACCTCCCTACAATGCCTGGGCATGCTCCTGATGAGGCTGAGTATTGTGCGTGGCCTCCACGTGCCTGTATGACCTCCATACAACGCCTGGGCATGCTCCTGATGAGGCTCAGTATTGTGTGTGGCCTCCACGCGCCTGTATGACCTCCCTACAACGCCTGGGCATGCTCCTGATGAGGCTGAGTATTGTGTGTGGCCTCCACGTGCCTGTATGACCTCCCTACAACGCCTGGGCATGCTCCTGATGAGGCTCAGTATTGTGTGTGGCCTCCACGCGCCTGTATGACCTCCCTACAACGCCTGGGCATGCTCCTGATGAGGCTGAGTATTGTGTGTGGCCTCCACGTGCCTGTATGACCTCCCTACAATGCCTGGGCATGCTCCTGATGAGGCTGAGTATTGTCTGTGGCCTCCACATGCCGGTATGACCTCCCTACAACGCCTGGGCATGCTCCTGATGAGGCTGAGTATTGTGTGTGGCCTCCACGTGCCTGTATGACCTCCCTACAACGCCTGGGCATGCTCCTGATGAGGCTGAGTATTGTGTGTGGCCTCCACGTGCCTGTATGACCTCCCTACAACGCCTGGGCATGCTCCTGATGAGGCTGAGTATTGTGTGTGGCCTCCACGTGCCTGTTTGACCTCCCTACAACGCCTGGGCATGCTCCTGATGAGGCTGAGTATTGTGTGTGGCCTCCACGTGCCTGTATGACCTCCCTACAACGCCTGGGCATGCTCCTGATGAGGCTGAGTATTGTGTGTGGCCTCCACGTGCCTGTATGACCTCCCTACAACGCCTGGGCATGCTCCTGATGAGGCTGAGTATTGTGTGTGGCCTCCACGTGCCTGTATGACCTCCCTACAACGCCTGGGCATGCTCCTGATAAGGCTGAGTATTGTGTGTGGCCTCCATGTGCCTGTATGACCTCCCTACAACGCCTGGGCATGCTCCTGATGAGGCTGAGTATTGTGTGTGGCCTCCACGTGCCTGTATGACCTCCCTACAACGCCTGGGCATGCTCCTGATGAGGCTGAGCATTGTGTGTGGCCTCCACGCGCCTGTATGACCTCCCTACAACGCCTGGGCATGCTCCTGATGAGGCTGAGTATTGTGTGTGGCCTCCACGCGCCTGTATGACCTCCCTACAACGCCTGGGCATGCTCCTGATGAGGCTGAGTATTGTGTGTGGCCTCCACGTGCCTGTATGACCTCCCTACAACGCCTGGGCATGCTCCTGATGAGGCCGAGTATTGTGTGTGGCCTCCACGTGCCTGTATGACCTCCCTATAACGCCTGGGCATGCTCCTGATGAGGCAGAGTATTGTGTGTGGCCTCCACGTGCCTGTATGACCTCCCTACAACGCCTGGGCATGCTCCTGATGAGGCCAAGTATTGTGTGTGGCCTCTACGTGCCTGTATGACCTCCCTACAACGCCTGGGCATGCTCCTGATGAGGCTGAGTATTGTGTCTGGCCTCCACGTGCCTGTATGACCTCCCTACAATGCCCGGGCATGCTCCTGATGAGGCTGAGTATGGTGTATGGCCTCCACGTGTCTGTATGACCTCCCTACAACGCCTGGGCATGCTCCTGATGAGGCTGAGTATGGTGTGTGGCCTCCACGTGCCTGTATGACCTCCCTACAACGCCTGGGCATGCTCCTGATGAGGCTGAGTATTGTGTGTGGCCTCCACGTGCCTGTATGACCTCCCTACAATGCCTGGGCATGCTCCTGATGAGGCTGAGTATTGTGTGTGGCCTCCACGTGCCTGTATGACCTCCCTACAACGCCAGAGCATGCTCCTGATGAGGCTGAGTATTGTGTGTGGCCTCCACGTGCCTGTATGACGTCCATACAATGCCTGGGCATGCTCCTGATGAGTCTCAGTATCCTGTGTGGCCTCCACGCGCCTGTATGACCTCCCTACAACGCCTGGGCATGCTCCTGATGAGGCTGAGTATTGTGTGTGGCCTCCACGTGCCTGTATGACCTCCCTACAACGCCTGGGCATGCTCCTGATGAGGCTGAGTATTGTGTGTGGCCTCCACGCGCCTGTATGACCTCCCTACAACGCCTGGGCATGCTCCTGATGAGGCTGAGTGTTGTGTGTGTCCTCCACGTGCCTGTATGACCTCCCTACAACGCCTGGGCATGCTCCTGATGAGGCTGAGTATTGTGTGTGGCCTCCACGTGCCTGTATGACCTCCCTACAACGCCAGAGCATGCTCCTGATGAGGCTGAGTATTCTGTGTGGCCTCCACGTGGCTGTATGACCTCCCTATAATGCCTGGGCATGCTCCTGATGAGGCTGAGTTTTGTGTGTGGCCTCCACGTGCCTGTATGACCTCCCTACAACGCCTGGGCATGCTCCTGATGAGGCTGAGTATTGTGTGTGGCCTCCACGTGCCTGTATGACCTCCCTACAACGCCTGGGCATGCTCCTGATGAGGCTGAGTATTGTGTGTGGCCTCCACGTGCCTGTATGACCTCCCTACAATGCCTGGGCATGCTCCTGATGAGGCTGAGTATTGTGTGTGGCCTCCACGTGCCTGTATGACCTCCCTACAACGCCTGGGCATGCTCCTGATGAGGTTGAGTATTGTGTGTGGCCTCCACGCGCCTGTATGACCTCCCTACAACGCCTGGACATGCTCCTGATGAGGCTGAGTATTGTGTGTGGCCTCCACGTGCCTGTATGACCTCCCTACAACGCCAGAGCATGCTCCTGATGAGGCTGAGTATTGTGTGTGGCCTCCACGTGCCTGTATGACCTCCCTACAACGCCTGGGCATGCTCCTGATGAGGCTGAGTATTCTGTGTGGCCTCCACGTGCCTGTATGACCTCCCTACAATGCCTGGGCATGCTCCTGATGAGGCTGAGTATTGTGTGTGGCCTCCACGTGCCTGTATGACCTCCCTACAGCGCCTGGGCATGCTCCTGATGAGGCTGAGTATTGTGTGTGGCCTCCACGTGCCTGTATGACCTCCCTACAACGCCAGAGCATGCTCCTGATGAGGCTGAGTATTGTGTGTGGCCTCCACGTGCTTGTGTGACCTCCCTACAACGCCTGGGCATGCTCCTGATGAGGCTGAGTATTGTGTGTGGCCTCCACGTGCCTGTATGACCTCCCTACAACGCCTGGGCATGCTCCTGATGAGGCTGAGTATTGTGTGTGGCCTCCACGTGCCTGTATGACCTCCCTACAATGCCTGGGCATGCTCCTGATGAGGCTGAGTATTGTGTGTGGCCTCCACGTGCCTGTATGACCTCCCTACAACGCCTGGGCGTGCTCCTGATGAGGCTGAGTATTGTGTGTGGCCTCCACGTGCCTGTATGACCTCCCTACAATTCCTGGGCATGCTCCTGATGAGGTTGAGTATTGTGTGTGGCCTCCACGCGCCTGTATGACCTCCCTACAACGCCTGGACATGCTCCTGATGAGGCTGAGTATTGTGTGTGGCCTCCACGTGCCTGTATGACCTCCCTACAACGCCTGGGCATGCTCCTGATGAGTCTCAGTATTGTGTGTGGCCTCCACGTGCCTGTATGACCTCCCTACAACGCCTGGGCATGCTCCTGATGAGGTTGAGTATTGTGTGTGGCCTCCACGTGCCTGTATGACCTCCCTACAACGCCTGGGCATGCTCCTGATGAGGCTGAGTATTGTGTGTGGCCTCCACGTGCCTGTATGACCTCCCTACAACGCCTGGGCATGCTCCTGATGAGGCTGAGCATTGTGTGTGGCCTCCACGCGCCTGTATGACCTCCCTACAACGCCTGGGCATGCTCCTGATGAGGCTGAGTATTGTGTGTGGCCTCCACGCGCCTGTATGACCTCCCTACAACGGCTGGACATGCTCCTGATGAGGCTGAGTATTGTGTGTGGCCTCCACGTGCCTG